>NC_092801.1:28663819-28982430 GCF_918797505.1 Bemisia tabaci | reverse complement strand
TAAGGCGTCGGAGTATAAGTACATGTTTCATTGATTGAATTGTGAGAGCAAATAAAATCGACGCATCTTTTCTGAATGACGAACAGACTATGCACTTTTCATTGAAGACGAAGGTTTGAGGAAACTACTATGTTGACTTGGTCCAATTACTGCAATTAGTCTATCACTTTCCTCATAGTCTATGAAAATGACATGGTTCAACGAATAGGATCGCTCCATGGTCCTTATGTCTTTTTTGTCTATGGCTATGTCTAATAAATTCGATAATCACATTTGTCTCCACATTCGGTGCCGGAACTCCTGCAACTGGCCTATCAGGCTAAAAAATTCAAGGCTAGATTGACCCGGTTTACTGGTTTCAGTCGAGTTCAACCAACTTGGCACCTCTAAAACACTAACATTAGAACACAAGTGCAGCACCATTTATTCGAACCTCGGAAACGGGTCAATGTTTTATTAATGGGTATTTCTAATGAGCGTGACACTTGTAATCTTATTAAGTGCGAATTGATTTAACTACCGTCCCTTTGCAGCATTTACAAAGTCCAACTACGTGATTTGACACATTAAACATAATTGATCGGTCTGCTTGAACGAGCGCTAATTCACAGAGACTCGACGTAAATTTCAAAGCGGTAATCATAATAACGCGTTACTCTATTCAAAAACTTCAGAACAAATGAACTGGAATGAATAGGGACATGCATCGCTTATTCATATTCATTCGGTCTTTTTTATGCTAAAATGTCCTCTTTGATCCCGAATGAAAGTAATTCTTACTTAAAAAATGGTTTAACTCTTTTCAACAAAAAGAGAACGGACACATTCATTTTAGCGATTTCAACAGCTATTCCCATACCCCTGAATATTTAATCACGCTAATAGCCGTTTAAAATTCTTCCAATCTTTCTTCTTCTTGACGATGAAGTAAAGAAAATGATTAATGCTGCACAATAGTCACATCTACAATGCAAGGGATGCGCACTCGTGTAGCTATACAATGCGGTTATACTGAAAAGCAACTATTTATGCTCTGGAGTCGCCCAAATTGCATATAGTATGCAATGCAGGCGCTTTTTAAGCCCACAGCAACGACCTTCGCCCCATTCGCCTCTTCTTGAGTTACGCGCTTGGCGTTGTGTCGAAAAAGATCGGAAATTTTGAAACTTATCAATAGAGTTACACAGTTGCTAATTTCAACCATTGATATCGTATTTTTGGGACAAAGTAGCGTAACTCCGTTGCAAGATTTCGAAATGAACCCTGTCCACAACGCTCTTATCACATGTCCACGGCTCACGAGCTAGCGCTCAGTTCCTTTTGATTTAATGTCAAATTCTGCTTTTCCATTTTCTCAAAAGGAACTTTCTCCACTTTTACATCGTTTCTTATCCAGCTCACCACGCGCACACCCTAAATACATCTAAATGTAGCATGACACGAGGTCTATAACATCGTAAACGGAGGTACGTCTGGTACGTGGCTTTGCACTTCTCTGGCGTGCTAACGAAGAATGCCTGACTAATTTCTCCGAATAGAACATGTATTTTTGAGTTTTGTTACGCATACTTTCCCTCGAAATTTTCAGATGTTTTAAATTAAACTGCGTACAAAATTGTCTGAAAAAATTGAAGAAAAATATCGAACAATTTCGTTGAAAATTTGTATTTTATCTGAGGGAATTTGGCAACGCTTGAAAGCTCCATACGGCGTTTTTCCCTAGCACGGCAGTTTGTCATCGATAACATTTACACTCAGAATACACGAAACTGAAGCTAGATATCCACCTCGATTCAAACTTATCCAGCGTACGCGCGATGGAAGATCTGTTCTCTGCAAAAAGTAGTGATCTTCACACAGGACGAGCTTTGACAAAAAACCGGATCGTTGACTATGAACGGCGGAAATCGAGGTTCGGATCGCACGATGGTTGTTGCAGCGTCGGCGGCGGGGGCTCAGGGCGGAATTTACGACTAGACGGGCTGATAAAAGTGTCAGCGACAAGCGGAAGCGGGTGGGCATGGGATCGGAAGATTGGCGGGAGCATTAAGTATTTTGTCATTCGACTGCACTTTTCGTTTCGCTTTCCGCCGCTTCAATTTAAATGCAAACAACAAGCTCGTCGCATGCAGAACAACGTGTTGCGCTCACCCGCCCCGCACCCCAAATGGACGTATCTGCCAAACAAAACTATGTGCATTAAGACATGAGCCCTGGGACCCATAAGAATACGTGCGTAACAGGGCTCACGTCATGATGCACATAGTTCCGTTTGATAGAAATACGCCCAAATAATCAAGACTCAGCGTGAGTGGCGGCACTTATCATTGCGTGACAGTCACGCTGGAAAGAAACTTGGAAAGCGTTCACTGAAAAAAAAAAAAAATCTCGGTGTATTTACTAAGAAAAGGGTAAAATTACCAAGAATTCAGGGTTCTATTTGATCCCGGTTTTTTCTCGGTAAAATTGCCATTTATGGAATTGGTAATTATTGACTTTCTCGGTAATTTTACTGATCCCCGTTAAAAACGCCAAGGAGATATTTGCTGTTTTCCCCAATAGATAACGACAGCTTTCGGTTCTGATTAGAGTCCCTGTGCTGATTAACCGCCAGTCCACCTTAATCACGGAAAAATAATCAGATTTCCAACGTAATCGCGAGAAAGGTTCTTAAGATATCTTCAAAAGGGAACAAGTCCATTTTTGCATGAGCCTCGAGTTGCTACCTAAGACTCATCAAGGAACGGACCTGTCCCCTTTTGAAAAGAACTGATTCATTTGTTCCCTCGTGTAGAACGAGACGTTTCTGTCTGATTGAATCAAACAAAAATAAAACTTGCCAACTGCACTGAAAAAAAAATCTCGGTGTATTTACTAAGAAAAGAGTAAAATTACCAAGAATTCAGGGTTCTATTTGACCCCAGTTTTTTCTTAGTAAAATTACCATTTATAGATATGGTAATTATTGACTTTCTCGGTAATTTTACTGATCCCCGTTAAAAACGCCAAGGAGATATTTGCTGTTTTCCCCAATAGATAACGACAGCTTTCGGTTCTGATTAGAGTCCCTGTGCTGATTAACCGCCAGTCCACCTTAATCACGGAAAAATAATCAGATTTCCAACGTAATCGCGAGAAAGGTTCTTAAGATATCTTCAAAAGGGAACAAGTCCATTTTTGCATGAGCCTCGAGTTGCTACCTAAGACTCATCAAGGAACGGACCTGTCCCCTTTTGAAAAGAACTGATTCATTTGTTCCCTCGTGTAGAACGAGACGTTTCTGTCTGATTGAATCAAACAAAAATAAAACTTGCCAACTGCACTGAAAAAAAAATCTCGGTGTATTTACTAAGAAAAGAGTAAAATTACCAAGAATTCAGGGTTCTATTTGACCCCAGTTTTTTCTTAGTAAAATTACCATTTATAGATATGGTAATTTTACCGAGATATCTCTGTAAAATTATTGAACTTTCTCGGTAATTTTACTGGACCTTGGTAAAAACGCCAATATTTTTTATTGACTGTGGTAAAATTACCGAGATAAAATGGCAAAGTTACCGGGAATTGATTACCAATAAAAGTGGTATTCTTACCTGGAAAAAACAGTAAAAATACCGGTTTTTGGGTAAGCTTACCAGTCTGTCTTGGTAAAATTACCAATAATTGGTAAAAAAGTGAGATGGTAAAGGTACCAACGGACCTTGGTAAAAACGCCGAGAATTTTTTTTCAGTGTTCAAGTACCCGGAGACCGGTGTTCTGTCTTCAACCTGAAATTTCAGGAGTCATATTGGCCAGTTGGACGTATTTCTGCCGAACGGAACCAGAGACAGGTGGGAATGGAGGGGTGTGCTCCTTAGTCTAGGGTTGTGAGAATGAATGGGAATTACGAAGCGCCAGTGACGTTAGAGGCAACGAAGCCTTTTCTTCGACAGAAAGTTAATCATCATTTCTGCCGTTAGAAGGAGGAACGCCGTATGAACCTTCAGGCGTTGCCAAATTCCCTTTGATAAAACACGAATTTCCTGGAAAACTATGAACATTTTTCCTCCAATTTTTCAGATAATTTTGTTTGTAACGTCGCCTAAAGCTCCTGAGACTTTCGAAACAAAATTTTCACAACTTTCCTACAAAATAAACATGTGATGGAAGGAAATTGGGCAACTCTCAAATGTTCATACGATGTTCTTCCTTAGCACGGCCGTGTAGTTAGAATATAATTTCAATCGAATGACTCCTAAATTTTCTTCTGAATATTCTGCGTCACTATTATTCCGTGTTTTTTTACGTACATGCACCCTTCCTTCGGACAGAATGTGAGTTGTAAATAAATGAAAATTGAATTTTAAAGCTCCAAAGCGCAAAATATAACAGAAAACTTCATCAAGCCATCCAGGAATCTCATTTCACATCTTTCTTTTTTTTCATTTTTTTTAAATGTACGAAAGAATTCAATAATAACGTCACGAACATCAGGATCCAAGATATTGAAACATTACTGATGTGATTTTAAATACCGAAGACTGCTCTCTCGTTGGGGTCGTGGATTTGATGTTACATTTTATTACTTTGCAAAGGCTCTTAAAACAGTCGTTAGAACTTTAGCCTCCAACCGCTATCGGAAAATTGTGGGAAGTTAAACTTTGGGAAAGGGAGATTAATTAATTGATTAATTAAACATAATTAATTCACCCTAAAAATACGCCGGGGCAAAAGAGTGAGCGAGAAACTGAGCCGGTAGATTTAAAACTTTTTTCTTCACCTCTGAGGAGCAGCCAAAGCCTTTGATATCTCATTTGCGTCTGAGCTTAACCCTCAAACGAAAAGGTTTATCGTTTCTTTGAAAGTCGGAAGAAACTGGATCCATTCACTTAATGAAACACTTGTTTGTGGTTGCCAAATTCATGAAGTTGTCAATCAATACTTATTATAATGTATCTCCTATAAATTTGCATATTTTCGGTTGTGATTGGGGGACAAGCAATAAAAGTTTTGAAGTTTAACAGGTTCCCTTCCAATTTTTCACAATGGACCACTAGACAAGGTACGAATTTAAGCAATCTGATACATGTTTCTTAACCAGAATTTCACGTAGAACACGATTCACACTATGAAAATTACCGAAATCAACTTCTAACGAAGATATTAACGTTTTTATTTCGCACTGATTACGAGGAATTTGAACTGCCCGCTCACAAGAAACTCAAAGCTCTACGTGAGTCAAATCGCGCACTACAACGGTTTCAGCAAGCTTCTCAATCGAGCAATGTTCATTTTCCACCGTGTGTTGTTCAAACTATTGGTAATTTGCTATAGCTGAGCCAAAGTGTCAAGATTGAAGTTGAAGATTTTTACATCGCAGAGACTGTCATGATAAACATTTAGCGCGCGATTAGAATCACGTAGAGCAATGAGTTGAGAGCGGGTGGTTTGAATTCACGCATCAAGAATCATTAAATATCTTCGTCAGGTGTTGATTTTGGTAATTTTCGCTGTGCGTATCGTGTTCTACGTGAAATTTTGATTGAGAAACATGTATCAGAATGCTGAAATTCGTACCTTGTCTAGTGGTCCATTGCGGTTATGCTAGGGAATAAAAAGAGACAAGATATCAAGATCATTTCGAAAGAAAACTGAGAAGATATATAAAATTCTGCCGTGATGCGGAAGAACGCCGTATGAGCCCTCCGATGTTGCCATATTTCCTTCAATAAAAAGCGAATTTACTGAGAAAATTATGATTATTTGTCCTCAAATTTTTCAGTCAATTTTTTTCACGATTTTATCTAAAATATCTGAAAATTTCAAAGAAAAATATGCATAATTTTCCGCAAAAATGCATTTTTTATTTGTCTAAATTTGGCAACTCTCGAATGCTCACACGGCGTTTTCCCTTGGCAGCACTACTCTCGATTATTTGGTGCCTGTAAAGAAATAACGTTACATGGACCGGATTCCTGGTAGAAATAACCTAAATTTTGATGGGTGATTCTCTGAGTATTATTGGATTAAATATGATATGTTTAATTTTGTGCTGAAATCAGCCAAGCGTGCGATAAAATCAACTGATAATTTTTCCGGCAGGCCCAGTTTTCAGCGAGTTTCAAAAATTCAACGAAGATTCGAAAGCCAAGCACACAATTTCGTCCTATACTGCCGTGCTAAGGTAGAACGCCGTATGAACATTCGAGAGTTGCCAAATTTTCTCAGATAAAATGTTTATTTTTGAGGAAAGTAATGAACATTTTTCCTTGAAATGTAAATTGGGTGTGAAATGAGGTTTGGGTGGAATTGCGAACAGAATTATCTGAAAAATTAGGAGGAAAATATTCATAAGTTTACCAGGAAATTGGTGTTTTATCAAAGGAAATTTGTCGACGTCTGAGGGTTCACACGGCGTACTTCCTCAGCACAGCAGAATAGTTTTCCTTTTATTTAGGAATTTTTGGCCGAAAGTCAAGAATGGCAACCCTGCAAACAGAGAACGACGGCACGCGCAGGGATGCTCATCGTATCGCTTTCCTGGATCATTTTACTACACTAATTGCTCTCCATCTTATTTGAACTTTTTTCGGTCAACTTCAAACCCTTTGATGGCCCGTTTTGCAATTTTTAATCGCTCTTAATTGCTGCTCAATTTTTTGTTCGAGCAACTCCTCCAGAAGATCAACAACATTTTCACTTTCCCTCATTAATTATTCCGAATTGAGCTGCCTCCGCTGAACGCCCTCTTTTTTATCACTCAAGATACGCACTTCGGTCGGTGCCCACTTAATCCCTATCGATGTTGCCGATTTGTTAAAATATATAATTTAAAATATTTCAGGCTATGGATGTGTCTCGGGACCGAAAAATGAAAATTTGACTTAATCGGCATTTTGTCTTAACCGTAGTTTGACTTAGCGAGCTTTTACTGTATTTAATGCTTCAAAAAACAGTTTTTCATCAGCTTCCAGTCTTAATACGATGGTTAATGTCCACTAAATAGAAAGCAGGTTTAGTGAAATTAAATTCCGGCTTTCCTCTTTACAGTTTTTTTTAATTTTTTGATTTTCACGTGCTTAAACAGATTTGTATAGATGAGCATTTTCAGTGAAACATTTTGTTGGTATTCAGTTTACTTGCGTAAATCTCACACCCTCTATTTAAAGCTCTTGCTCGTGATACTGTATATCTTTTATGAGCTGTGATGTAGGTTGATAGCTTCAAGACGCTCCCAAATAGCTTTAAAACTTAAAAGCTTCCATCCTGCCTGACGTAAGGCCATTAAATCTCCCACGCTTTATTAATTTCGTCGAAATTCCCTCGTCGCATTTAGTTTCATTTTTTTATGGCCGTTTGAACGAAGGTAGTCCCTTTGGGTCTTTGTGTTAACCGACATACAAGGGTACACAAGTCTCAATGTTGCCACACGCAGCTCTTGCATTTCCAGGAGTGCCAACTAAAACTGCCGAGTATAAACAGAGGTAAATAATTCTAAAATCTTCTCAAAAAGCGAGGAATGACCACTGATATTTGTTATACAACACTATACGCAGTTATAAGTTCAAGTTTTTAAACCCCTGTATGCCGAAGCCGGGTCAAATTGTCCCGAGAATCGCTAAAAAAAACGTGGATCAGGGGTTATAAAAGGCCGGTACACGCGAAATAGATGTAGGTCCTTACATACATCTTAAAAAAATAATTAGACGCCATATTGAAGAAAAAAATTGAGTGTCAACGCAGCTTGATACACAGCTCATGCCTCGTGCAATTGCGCCTTCAACTTTTTGGATGCAACACGAACATTCATCGAGCACGAACATCTCTTCGTCGTTATCTGTCGTGACGTCATCGCCGAGACCGGAGCTGACAGGATTTGAATGAGAGAACTCCGCTGTTGTGATAAGGAAGAACGCCGTATGAGCCTTCAGACGTTGTCAAATTTCCCCTGATTAAATACAAATTTTCAGGAAAACTGGTGAATATTTTCCGTTCAATTTTTCGGAGAATTTTTTTCGTAGTTACATCATCTGAAAATTTCAAGAGAAAATACGTCTTTTTTTCTTCTTCTCGTTATTGAACATTTCATTGGAGGAAATTTGTCAACTCTCGAATGTTCACACGGCGTTTTTTCTTAGCACGGCACACTGGGATAATGAGAACAAATCCTGTATTCAAACTGTTACAAGAGGAATCGGAGGACTACAGTAAATGTCGTGTCACGAACTAGTCAAGAACTGGGGGGTGCATGGAGGGTAAGATCTAGGAGATCTGGGACAGAACACAACGCGTGTCGTAATGACGCATGTCGTAATGACACGTGTCGTTATGAACGATGATTCACTATCTGAATGATGCGTCACTGAGGGTGACTCAGTATGGCCATGACATTATCAACTCGCGAAGATTCCCTTGCTCTATTTCTATCGTTTGTCGGTTCCGTTTGTCTTATTTGTAGTGGTGCTTCAAGAGCTACGTGAGCAACCCAGCCAAAGATAGAAGATCCGTAACCGGGCCTCGTTTTTAAACTTTTTGTTCGAATCTGAGTGACATCTCATTGGCAGCAGAGAGCGGAGCATTGCGAGATCACGCCTCGCGCCTTCAATTTTATAGACGCAACACGGACATCCATCGAGTACGAATAGTTGTATCTATGCGCCTTCATTAACGCGCGTTAATGGATTTGATGAAGAGAGGGTAAGAGATATAATCGGAGAGTAGTCAAGGTCAATTTTTGAAAGTTGACAGTTTCAAAACGGCAAAATAACGGGAAAAATTAAAGGATTTGCCGAAAAGACTAGCATTGGAATAATAAACTCGCAGAGAAGTGAAAGTTTTACTCTCGAAACGGACTTTTTCCAGCGGCTTTTATTCACCCCTTTTAAAAGCAATTTCACGAGGAGGGCGTTGCGAGTTATCATCTGGCTCTCTGTTGTCTTTGGAGTCAATTTATTTTCCGTCCGCAAGAAAAACTTGTGGCGACGCACGCTTGGTGAGATTTTTTTTTTTTGGACAAAACGTATGCATGGTTTTTAATATTCTCCATGAGTTTATTTCAGCAAACCAACGTTTCTACCAAATCTAACTTCCGGATAATTTTGTTTAATCATAACGGAAATTTATTTTAACCAAAAAAACAAAGAAGGAAAATCAAGGAAGTTTTCAACAAATTATGTTGCCTAAGTTTCCCAAGAAAACATAGAGTTTGACAGGAAGTGTGCAACGTCGCAAACACAGATACATGGTTTCGCACTTTCGCTATCGATATGAAAATTACTCATCATTTCGCAGTCGACGTATGCAGCGCAAAGAAAGCCCGCACATCAAGACTCTAGTCTCCGTAGGTTGCAGTCGGACCAACATAAAACGCCTTCAATTGCGTTTGATACTGTGCAACACACCGAAGTTGATATAGTTGTATTCTTAGGTTGGAACCTAACTCAGGTGAGTTGCTCTACCAAATAAGGCATACAAACTTGTTAACTGCTCTGTTTTTAGTTACCTCGCATGGTTTATGCCAATAAAAATATTTATGCATATGTTATGCTTTATTTTTGTGTGTGTGCCGGTCGCAAAAATTTAAGCCTCGATTGATTAAAAAAAAGAATTATCAGCATTAATGTGGTCAGCAAAAGAGGCTCGCACCAAAACCTGATCTTAAAAATTGTATAGTTTTTGAGCGCATCCGTCATTGACACGGGGGTATTTTTTGACAGAATACTCGCATTACAGTCAAATTTTCAAAATTTAAAAATTTAAGATGGCGGATATGGTCTAAAATGCTATCTTGTCTACAATTCGATTGATTTTTGTGAAACTCGGTATCAGTAGATATTTTTTGACGGAAAACTCGAATTTTTAGTCAAATTTTAAAAACTTTAAATTCCAAAATGGCGGACGTGGCCTAAAGTGATATATTAACTTTTTAAAAAGTATCTGTCCTTATATAGAAAACATGCATTTATCTTCCGTTCTTTTTCAAAATAAATTTACCCTCAGCTAACATAGACCTTGATATATGTTGGTTTGATTGTTGTGAAATTCGGCATCAGGAGGTACTTTTAAACGGAAAACCCGAATTTTTAGTCACACTTTAAAATTTTAAAATCTACGATGACGTATAAATTGCCTTCCTGACTTAAATGCCAGATTATCTTTCGTAAAAGCATCTATCTTTGCCATTAAAACGTACATTTATTTTACGTTCGTTTTTTCAATCAAATCAATTTACCATCAGCCAACATAGACCTTGATATGTTCGGGCTCTGCTTATTCTAACCTCAACGCGGAAACCAAAGACACGATTCCGTGACTGACGCAATTCTGCCGTGCTATGGAAGAACACCATATGAACCTTCGAGGGTTGCCAAATTTCCCTCGATAAAATGTGTATTTTTTAGAACATTCATGCATATTTTTCCTTGAAATTTTCAGATATTTTATATTAAGCTTCGTATAAAATTGTCTGAAAATTTTTGAGAATAATATCCGCAATTTTCCCAATAAATTCGGCTTTTATCGGAGGAAACTTGGCAACGTCCGAGGGCTCATACGGCGTTCTTCCATAGCACGGCGGAATTAACCCACTTGGTTTCATACATTTTTTTTTAGTGTGATACACACAGCTCCGGACTGAATTTTTCCGTGAAGTTAGATCCGGATGTCACCAAATTTAAAAGCATCGCGAAAGTTCCGCACTTCATCATCCACCAATGATTTTTGGTCTCCGAACCCCGGTTCCGCCCCCACTGGGAGCCGCGCCGCGGCGCGATAATGAAGAGCCGCCAACGGGAGACCGGGCGAGTCACGTCCCGTTCCGGGGGAAATATTTTTTCAACTTTTTCAGTTTTCAGCGGGGGTTGTTTTGTTTACGATCTTGCAGAAGTAGGTTACAAAAGCGAAACTTTTGCTCCCGACCCCCCACCCGATCCCCGCGCCGTCCGGCAGTTTCCTTTTCGTTCGCTTCGCGTAGCAGCGACACCGCCATAGACACACGCCGCCGATGCATTTATCGCGGTCAATTGTCCGAGATCCCCATTGTAAAATGCACCGAACCGGGGAGATCCGGCAACGTTGTCTCACACTCTCACGTTCGCGACGCTCATTGCCCGTCCGAACTTTGCTGTTTACTCTTTAAAGAGTAGATTAACACGGAATATAAATCATGTAAGCTATTTAGATAACTCGCGTTGTTTGCGAAAGATTTTATTTGAATAAATCTTCGCTCGCCGTGATGTTATAAATAATAATATAATAATAATCTCTTTGCGCCTCGGCGTGTCCGCTCCATCCATCTACGCTTGCAGGGGGGGGGGGGGGGGGGTTGCACTCAGCCTCCCCCTCCCCCCCCCCCTCGCTCCTCGATGGAGAGGAGGATAACGCGCCGGCGGGTGCACGGTAATCCGGGAGGGTTTTCAGCTTAAGACCTTGTGTACCGCGTGCCTTAAACACTTAAACTGCCTCTCTCGACGGAGAGGCTCGTGTCGTTGGGGGAAATATGAAATTGTGTACCTTAGTCGCGATGTTCGAGGACACTCGCTCGGATTTCATGTTTTAAAAGAACAGCGATAGTATCGATGAATCTTCCTGCACTGAAAAAAAAGATTGGTAGAATTTACCATTCATTCACGATGTATTTCACACAGCGTCAATTCTGAATCGATTCTGCCAGAAGAAAGGTAAACGTTGCTATGCACTGGTACATGTAACCATTCCTCTGGTAGAATCGGCTTGAAGATTGGTAGAATTCACCATTCCTTTACGTTGTGTGAAATACGCAGCGTGAAGGAATTCCACGGTACCAATCTTTTTTTTTCAGTGTACCATAGAGGATGCTTGATTGAGTTCCTCCTGCATGGAGACGATGGGGTTGTCCAGTGGAAAGGGGGTAAGGGGTTTTTAATCAATTTAGAGAGTGTCAACTCTCCCAAGGGCTGTGAGAAGACAGGGTACCAAGGCGTTTAGGCGTCGCAGAGCGACAGAAAACGCTATGAAAGCTCCTCTTGTGTAAGCATATTATTTTTAAAAATAACATAGTTTAACTCGATTTTGCAACCATAAAATGAGTTACGTTTTTTCATATGAAAAACAACAAATTGATAGATCTCAGGACCCAATAGAGGCTACATCTGACCAGTGGCGTGGCGTGAACAATCGATCATAGATATTTCCCCATTTGAAGCCATAGTGAAGAATCGGTTATTAAGGTGCTCGTTAGAACACCCTGTTTATCGATCCTTTACCATAGGTTTAAACGGCAGAGCAATCGATATTTCGCAAAACACGCCACGATACTGCATCTCACTCTCAGATTATCGATTGGGAAAGTCCGGGATTCTGGCAACACGGAGAGAACCCGTTGCGGAATCAGGATGTTAAATATTTTGACCCCCATCCGCACGGGGTTCACCTTAAGTCCCCGCCAAACCACCGCAGAACCCCCCCCCCCCTCGAGCCCCCCCCTCGAGCCCCCCCCTCGAGCCCCCCCCTCGAGCCCCCCCCTCGAGCCCCCTCCCCCCGCCCCCACCCCTGACCCCGACGAGATTAACGGAGCGAGCGCTAAGGTGCGCTGGCAAGGTGTTAATTTAATTAGAAACTAAAGTTTTCTTTGCTAATTGGTGAGTGCAGTTACGTCTTCGCCGAACCAACTTTCTTATCTTTGATACTGTATTTCGGCGTTTGGCCAAGTAATTTCACTGCTCCCGCTCCCGAGGTGGGATCAATTAGAAAGGGGAAAGGTTGATCGTTCGGGCGTTGGCAGATTTTCACGGTTAAAAGTTCAATGCCCTGCCGGCTGATTATTGAAATTGATAGACAAAACCATAGACAAAGAAGACAAAAAGAAAATTGAGCTTTCCTACCAGTAGAAACGGGTGGCTGTTTTAGGCTGAAAGGGAAATGATGGATTAACTATAGGGCCCTTCGTGGGTTCCCGTTAGTTAGTCTAAAGCTATAGACAAAGAAGACAAAAAGAAAATTGAGCTTTCCTACCAGTAGAAACGGGTGGCTGTTTTAGGCTGAAAGGGAAATGATGGATAAACTATAGGGCCCTTCGTGGGTTCCCGTTAGTTAGTCTAAAGTTATAGACAAAGAAGACAAAAAGAAAATTGAGCTTTCCTACCAGTAGAAACGGGTGGCTGTTTTAGGCTGAAAGGGAAATGATGGATTAACTATAGGGCCCTTCGTGGGTTCCCGTTAGTTAGTCTAAAGCTATAGACAAAAAAGACAAAAAGAAAATTGAGCTTCCCTACCAGTAGAAACGGGTGGCTGTTTTAGGCTGATAGGGAAATGATGGATTAACTATAGGACCTTTCGTGGGTTCCCGTTAGTTAGTCTAAAGCTATAGACAAAGAAGACAAAAAGAAAATTGAGCTTCCCTACCAGTAGAAACGGGTGGCTGTTTTAGGCTGAAAGGGAAATGATGGATAAACTATAGGGCCCTTCGTGGGTTCCCGTTAGTTAGTCTAAAGTTATAGACAAAGAAGACAAAAAGAAAATTGAGCTTTCCTATCGGTAGCACCGGGTGGCTGTTATGGACTAATAGGAAAATGATGGATTAACTATAGGGCCCTTCGTGGGTTGCCGTTAGTTAGTCTACGTGTATTGCTTACTCCCTTTGTCTATTGCAACCACCCGCTCCCACCCATAGAATCGCTCAATGTTCTCTTTTTCTGCTTTGTCTATAGGTATGTCTACCAATACTAACAAGTCGCTCTTATAGCGCTTCTGCGCGCTCTCCGACACCCAACCGCCACTGATGGCGATCCTGCCTGAGCGCTTCCGGCAGATCGCATCTCCTCATTTCCTGCCTTATTCTCTCAATCCACGAGTTGGCAGGGCGTCCTCTACGCCTAGGTATGTCTATCAATTTCAATAAACAGTCCGTGGATAACACGCAAAAAAATGACAAGTTAGTTTTGAAAACTTTCTCTTTTGATCTTCAAGATACACATTATTAAGAGATAATTGAAAAATATTTTCAGCGAATTTCAGAAAGCAACACGGACAATTTTATCAAAAATTTCTTTTAAATTTAAAAAAAAAATTTTTTCACTTTTGATACCAAAGATAAACAAGTACAAAACTGGAAAAAAAGGTCTTTGAAAATCCAATTTTTGTTACCCGTTAAAGAACTTCAAAAAATTACTTAATAAATACGTTTATTAACATTTTGAAAACATGTTCCTTAAAAGTTTGAGAATATTTTTTGGGTGATTAAAAAATAAACTTTAAACTTTTAGGTGTCTTGTAATGACTTTCGACGTTTTATAATGCTTTTTTAAATGATCAAATGATTTGAAAATTGTTTAAGGAGGTAGTGACCCGAAATCGAGGTCAATCAAGGACATTTTCAAGAAAGTATGTTGACCTCGTAAGTTTGACAGGAAGTGTGCAACGTCGCAAACAAATTTCCATGGTTTTGCACTTTCGCTTTATCGAAATGAAGATTACTCATCATTTCGCAGTCGACGTATGCAGCGCAAACAAAACCTGCACATCAAGACTCTACTCCTCGTAGGTTGCAGTCGGACCTACATAAAATGCCTTCAATTGCGCGTGATACTGTGCAACACACCGAAGTTGATATAGTTGTATTCTTAGGTTGGAACCCAACTCAGGTGAGTTGCTCTACCAAATAAGGCATACAAACTTGATTACTGCTGTATTTTAAGTTATCTCGCATGTTTTACTGCAATAAAAAATTACATAATAAATACGTTTATTAACATTTTGAAAACATGTTCATTAAACCTTTGAGAATATTTTCTGGTTGATTAAAAAATAAACTTTAAACTTTTAGGTGTCTTGTAATGACTTCCGACGTTTTATAATGTTTTTTATTAAAATGATTTAAATGATTTAAAAATTGTTTAAGGAGGTAGTGACCCAAAATCAAGGTCGAGATAATGACGGAAATTGATAGCCAAAAAGAAACAAAGTGACACGCAAAAAGTCTGAAGTGAAAATTCTGCCTGAACGTGGAAGTATTAGCAATCAAATTTAGGATATGACATTACCATTATGTTCTAGTTCTGCTCCGTCATCATGCCTCCAGATGTTAAATGTTAAATGCCCATAAATTTTACTACAACAAATCATGCTTACACGTTTTTGAGTTGATTTTGAGAAACTCAGTTTACTCCCCGTTTAAAGAAACCGCCGATCTAAAACATTTTATTGTTTTCGGAGATGTCTCGAAAAACATCATAAGCATCATGGTGCCATTAGAGATTATTATGCTCGTCTCAAAATCCCGTCTCACTAGCTCTTCAGCGTTCGAGGTTTAGCTCCTCCTCCAAAAACCGCACCGCGAGAGCTCTTCCAAACTTTTCCCCTTACAATAATGCGGCAGAAATTAATTTACCATTACAAGGAAGATGAAAGAAAAACGATGGGGTTGGCAAAAATTACCGTTAAAACGCGAGAATGTAATATAAAAAGTTGAGCAATAAACTATTTTCGCTCGTTTCTGAAGTTACGAGAGTCTGAAGTCGGCGAATCGACTCTCCTTTTCGGTAGAATTTACGAGCGAGAAAGTTACCCGAAGTGTCTTGTTATCGTGAGACCGGAGACCGGAGGTCGGTGATTTTTCCTTTCCTACTTGGCAACTTTTGTTTACTCCCTCCGTTGATTCTCACACACTTGAGCTCAGTTGAGGATTTCATAGACTCGGGGTCTGAGATTCAAGATATGACGGGAGCAATTATTGAAAATGCACTTTTTTCCCAACCCACGTACCCATAAGCAGCACAGATTACAATAAGTAGCAATTGCATAGTAAAACCATTGTAATTCCACTGAATGTTGTGTATGTTGCCTACCTCCTATTTGAAGGGGTCCCATTTATTGTTGAAATTTTTTGCAGTAAGATTGAAAGAAGTTGAATTATTTCATTGTATTGCATATTGCCTATCTTTCTGACACATGAGGCTCATTTTGTTGATTGTTAAACATCGGCATAAATCGTCTAAATGATGTTAAAATATTGTAAATGAAGAGTAAAAAAAATTACAATTTCATTGAAATCAAATTGCGATTTAATTTTATTATTTTCGTTAAACTATGCTACTTGGTTAGCATTCTTAAACGAAAAAATCGCGATTTCTTGAATTTAAGGTGTCATTTTTTACGATTTTTTGGAGACAAAATCGCTAGGATCATCAACCTCTGAACGATTATCCTCAATCTTGTGGCGATCTTACCTCCATAAAATTGCGTTCGATAAAATCTATGAAATACGCACTTTTTTCCAACCCACGTAGCACTATTAAACGAAATAATCGCAAAATCTTCAATTTAAGTTGCCATTTTTTACGACGCTTTAGTGATTAAATTGCTTGGATCACCAACATCTGAGCAAATATTTTCAATCTTGTCGCGATTTTATCTCTATAAAATCGCGACCGATAAAATCGAAATTTTATCTGAATTCATCACGATTTTTCGTTTGATAATATTGTAATAAAGTGCCGAGCACAGTGGATCGAGTCAATGAGAGAGGTCGGACACGAATTTTTTAACTAAAACTACAAATTATGATGTTTAATTTATCAATTATTAAAGTTTAAGGGGTACTTTCAGAGGGAAATTTTACGAGGAAACCAATGAAACAACTTTTAAAACCTCAAAGTTTTGTATGAACGGAGTTATGAGCTTTTAAAATTTTAAAATTTCGTCCGACTTCCCCCACTGACTCGTCCTAGTGTGCGCCGTCGATAAAATCGGGACGAATTCTCCCAATCAAATCGCAACTTATTGCGATACCCGGGAATGGCGCAAATATCTTTGTGCATTCAAATGGTTTAATCCATGAACTTCTGAAGTCCAAAGTGAGTTCGATAAGAAGTAAGCTTACCGGAGCCATTTTTTAATGATTATTAAAATTGATGATAGACAAAGTGATGGATTAAGAGGAAAAACAGAACTTGGAGCGATCCTAATGACGGAGGCGGGTAGTTGCAATGGACAAAAGAGGAAAGTAGTAAGTATGGTAAGTGGTAAGTGGTAAGTGGTAAGTGGTAAGTGGTAAGTGGTAAGTGGTAAGTGGTAAGTGGTAAGTGGTAAGTGGTAAGTGGTAAGTGGTAAGTAGTGAGCGATAAGTGGTAAGTGGTAAGTGGTAGACTAACTAATGGTAACTCAGGAGGAACCCTACAAACTGTTCATAAATACCCCCCTTAGTCTATAAAACCAACCTGTTTCAACGAATTCCATTTTCCCTTTGCCTAATTTGTCTATCACTGTGTCTATCAATTTCAATAATCAGCCTGCAGGATCCTCCACGCCTTTCTATAATCGCTGAATAGTTTCCAGGGAAAGGGCCTGAAACATATTTCTAAGCCTCACAAAGACAGTTTGATCCTTCTTTCTGTTGTCATTCACCCTATCCAGTCGGCTACCTTAAGCCTTCTGCGCCTGGATAGTTGAATCGTTATCGAATACAGCTATATTTGATCGATACATCCATATCTTAGCAGTGCTACTAATCGATCCAAGGGCTATCGATATTGATGCGACAATCGATCCCTTCAGTCGCGTCTCACTGAAAGGACTTATTTTCCACAATAATCCAGTCTTTTTCACTACGTCTCAATACGTGATCTGTCACCGAGAATTCAATACTTTTTCTCTCCGTTTATGCTTTGGAGAGCTTAATCCAGAACGTCCTAAAATGAGTCTGTTAACCGTGGCAGGCGTGACGCAGTCATTGACCATCACTGCCGTTCCTAAGGAAAAACACCGTATAAACATTCAAATTTTGCCAAATTCACGCTAAAAATACCTATTTTTGAAGATAGTTATGGATATTTTTCATTGACCTTTTTAGACATTTTACATCAAATTACAAACAAAATTCCCTTAAAATTTTAGAAAAATAGCACAAATTATCCCAAGGAATTGGGTTTTTCAAAGGAAGTTTGGCAACGCCTGAAGGCTTATACGACGTTGCTCCTAGCACGGCAGATAAAACAATAATGCAATTTTGTTACTTGAAGAAAAAATCGGGGCTATAAAGCCCCTTTTTCCAGATTTCTAAAGTATTTTTTATCGGCTTGGAATTTTCAACAGGAGAAAATGTATAACCAGTTGAGCTCAAAATTACTCTTAGGTCATTTTCCCACTGAAATTAGCACGGCAAATAACCTTTCACTGTGGAAACTACAGTTATGAATACGGATTCGCACCGTAAATCAATGAAATATAACGAAACATAAGTGTATTTTTTCCATCTCAGTATTTCCTTTCATTGCAGGTAATGAATGAACCAAGGTATTATTTGAGTTTCTTCGCTGTATATATTCAACAGGTTCCCACAATTTTTAAAATCCTTAGGGAGAAGAAGGGGTCCGTCATGTGTTCCGAAATTATTACGGAGGGTTGCGTATGAAGTGTTAAAAAGGGGGGGGGGTCGAAAATGCCAGACAAGTTTGTTACGTAATTCGTGAACGCTACTTTAGCAGGATCTCGAAAATAAGCTATATGTTTGCTTGGTTTTAATTTTCTAAGTGGCATATCATTCTCTCCCAGGGATCAAGTGACAAAGGAAGTCATTCCTCTGGTAGATAATAATGAAGTAATTGATTAAAGTAATTGCAATCCTCTCTTTCTAACCTTACAACCGAACATATCTTCACCTTCCGGCCAAAGTATCACAGGCGCCATGCGACGTTTAAAAATTGTTGCCGCCATTTTATTTTTTTACAGAGAAATTGTTCGTTGAATCTGATCGAGAATTTCACTGAATTTTATCGCCGGCACAAAGAGAATTCAGTGAAATTTTCAGAAATCTCCATAGAATAATTCTGTAAAAAATAAACTGACGGCGGAAATTTTTAAACGTACATGGCACTTGCGATACTTTGGCTGGGAGGTAACGATGTAAAGAAGCAGAAATTAAATCTACGTAAAATATTTGACTACTGGCTTAGGCATTAGACAAAATGACTCATTTTACTATTTGCCTGCAACAGATGTATGCACGGAGAAAAAAAACTTCGTGCATGGGACCCGAAGTTGAGGTCATATGGATCTCTGAAGTTTTCTGATCACGCATCCGAAAACTTGAGGTCAAGCTGCCAAAGTTCGGATCAGACATCGAGGCACTTCGGTAAGCACCGGAGTACTTTAGATGTCTGATCCGAACCCTTCGGTATACATCGAAGTACTTCAGATGTCTGAGCCGAACTTCGGCAGCTGGACCTCAAGTTTTTAGATACGTGATCCAAAAACTTCAGAGATCCATATGACCACAACTTCGGGTCCCATGCACGAAGTTTTTTTCTCTGTGTGTCGTTTAAAACAAGAGGCCGTTATGTGACGATATTGTGCGATAAACTCGATTCTTCGCGGGTACTTTGAATGCAATTAAAGTTGTTTTATCATCGTTCCGCCGCAATCGTGTATCGAGGTATTCTTCTCTCCTCCCCGCCCCGCCATTCCCCGACAAAACAGAGGGAGGACAGAGAAAAATGGAGGGAATAAAAATGACAACTATCGCGATTTGTGAGAGTTCGCAGCTTGTCAACAACTGCGGAGGCGAATAAAACTTCTCAATATACGAGGGGCTCCCGAGGAATTATGGGAAAGTGGAGAATAGTATCAACCCATCGACAAGAAAGTGACGCGGAGAAAGAAGGAATAGTAGCGCACAGTAGACCGAGGCGTTACGAGCATTCGGATATGATGTGGAGACTTTAAAAGCCCATATCTACGTCTAGGTATTCAGCACTTTGGAGAACGATACGATAATTTGACTGCATTCTGCAATTTGGAACAACAAATGAAAAAAATCAAATAGTTTTTTTTTTTTTTGAAGAAAATTGACGTGAGGGCCCTTTACACCCCACGATTTTTAACACTTTTTTACCGGATGACGAAGCATCAACTGGAATAAAAGATTAGCCACGTTTCCATTTTCCGTTTTGCACGTTTTCCTGCGAAGTCGCCTAAAAGTAATGCCCGATAATGATTTCACCTACTTTCTCACTGTTTTCTCACTCGCCCAAACGAAACGCATTTTCTCGCCCAAACGCTAGGCTTTTGACCATACTCGCCCAAATGAAGTTCAACCCTGTGCCATTCGTTTCCTTATGCACATTAGTGTTTTGGCATTTAAGCCAGAAATTATGGTTCCGAATTGCAAAACGCAGTCCAATTCGTCAATTCGCTGACAAAGGAACATAACTACAATAATTACTTATGAGCCTGGGGAAGCATTTAGTAAAATGATCGATAAACAGGGTGTTGGCAACGAACACTTTAATAGTCGATTCTTTACCACAGTTTCAAGTCGAGGAAATCGATAATGATCATTAACGCCTCGTCGCTGATGCAAAGTCTTGATCGGAGTTACTGCGCTTTTCCTGTGGACGGCTGGGGGCTGATTATTGAAACTGATAGACAAAGCTATAGATAAAGGAGGCATAGAGAATATGGAGCGATCCTATTGGTTGAGGCGGGTGGTTTTAATTAATAGACTAAAAGGAAAAATGATGGACAAACCGTAGGGTCTCTTGTCGGTTGCCATTAGTCAGTCTATTATTTACCTTCTTTGTCCATTTCAACACTGGAAAAAAAACACATTAGATCTAGAGTTCAGACTCTTGAAAACATTGACAAGAAAAAATACTCTTGATTTAATCGGATTTTTGCTTGAATCAAAACGAAATCCGTTTAAATTAAGAGGCTTGGTTCTTGATTTAAGCTAGATTCTGATTGAATCAAGAGTACTTTTTCTTGTCGATGTTTTTAAGAGTCTGGACTCCAGATCCAATGTGTTTTTTTTTTTTTCCAGTGAACCCATTGCAACCAATGAGATCGCTCCAAACTCCTTATGTCTTCTTTGTCTATAGCTTTGTCTATCAATTTCAATAATCACCCCTCTGGGCGGTTCGCTCCACCGTGCGACGGTGGCGGCGAAACGAACAAGTCAGGAAATTGTCGAGAGTGTCGCTTTCGGGACGCGGAAACGGGGGAAGATTGGAAATGCGCGCGGAAAATTGAAAAATGGAGAGGAGTCGGCGAGAGACTTAGCGGAGATTCATAAAATTTGTCAACTTCGGCGTCGTCGGCCCCGCCCGGTTTTTCATACTTGATTGAACATAAGGCGAGTTCTCCACCGTTGTCCGATCCGCCGCATTAATTGCCAGATCGTGCTCGAAAAGCGACGTTTCCCTCCGTTCGAACCCTCGTGAAGTATCCACATCCGGCAACTTTGCGATGCCACGGCTGCGTAAACATTTTTAAACGGAGGATTTATTCGCGAAGTTGGCGCCCGCCGATCGGCGGATTCGAGTCTCTGACTTCGCCTTATCTTGCGTGATTCTTACGATTCAATGGGCATCGATTTGAAGACGTTTAAGTGCGAATTTCAATCGAGAACGTTTTTACAAAAAAGAACATCTGTAGAGAAGGTTCGAATCGAAGCATTCTGATACATGTTTCTCAACCGGATTTCACGTATAACAGATTCACGCGACGAAAATCACTGAAATTGTTTCTTAACGTGAGAGGTTCAGGTGTCAACAGCAGGGAAAAATTATATTGCTGATTTAACCATTGTGTAGTTTAAAAAATTGTCCAACTTGTTTCAATGTACATTTTACAGTAAAAAATGCTAATTCAACCATTCTCGTGGTTAAATTAGCTTTCCACTGTTGTAAAATGTTCATCTGAAACATGTCGAACTTTTTTAAACTACACAATTGTTTAATAAGCGATCCATTTTTTTCAGTGTGAGAATTTCTATTCCTCTTCCTGTATACGGTTTCAATAACTAATGAAATTAAGCCCTTTTCCCCATTTGAACCCTCGTTAGAACCTTACGTTTGATAATCTAAAATATGACGGAATATATTTTGAAGGATTAAAGTGTGCACCCCTACTTGCGAGCAAAGGCGGCATACATAGGAGTCGTTTGGACTGGGAAATGGTTGTGTTCAGTCATTGTGCGTGAAATTTGCCCTCCTATGAGAGAGGAAGCAGAAAATCAGGAGACTGCACTGTGCTGATAATGAGAAAAAGGTCCAATTAGACCCGAGACCCGTCCATTGTTGCAATCCTTATTTCCCCGCGAACACAAATGTTCGGAACAGGATGCGTTACGCTGTTAAGTTCTTTAAGACATTTTGCGCGGTTGAATACTTGCACATTTTATCCTGCGAGGCTCTCGTTAAGTAAAATCTAAAAATTATCGGTTGCTAGAAAAAAAATAAATTAAGAATTGATTTAAAAAAGCGTATTGTGAGTGAAGGAAAACTTGTATTTTCATTCGCTACCAAATCTCCTAACAAATGCAGATGCTTTTAGGGTTGATTTACTGTACTTATTGAACCGAAGGGTGTGTCTTTTTTTTAAATTTTCAAAAGCATTTTGTACAGTCCCTAGAATTTTAAAGTATACTTGCCACCAAAAAAAAAAAAAAAAAATTATGATAGAAATTGCTTTAACATTGCAATAAAGATGCTGTTTTTTTGTAATCTTATCATCGATGTTTACCGCCAACACTGGAAAAAAACACATTTGATTTAGAGTTCAGACTCTTAAAAACATTGACAAGAAAAAATACTCGGATTTTTCAATCGGATTTTTGCTTAAATCAAGAACCAAGCCTTTTAATTTGAACGGATTTCCTTTTGATTTAAGCTTAAATCTGATTGAATCAAGAGTATTTTTTTCTTTTGAATGTTTACAAGAGTCTGGACTCTAGATCCAATGTGTTTTTTTTTTCCAGTGAATGTACTTTTGAATCAATTCCTTTTCTTTTGACTTTAAAACGTCCATTTTTTTATGAAATATTATTGAAAACATTCATCTCGAATTGCGGAGTCATCAATAAATAAATTATAGAGATAAAAGTAAAAGCAAACTGAGTCTATTGAAAAAAAAATCTCTTCACAAAATTTTGTTTTTTGTGTGTGTTTTTTGCTTTTAATTGTTGCTCTGGTAGGCTCGCTATCTTCCGTTCTCAATATTTTCCAAAAAATAAAAAATGAAATAAAAAAAATCCAAAAAAACATGGAAATTGGTTCGGTAAAGCTTTGCGCGGAGCGTGGTTAGGCATAGGCAACCACGACACGAAATAAAAATTTAGGGAGGCAGAGAGCTCGAAGTAATGACGGAGTAAAATCGCGACACAAAGAGAGAAAAAAACGAGGGTTATGACGAATGGAGAATTCAAATCAGTCGTCAACTCCCTCGCGAGGGGAAATAAAAGCAATTCAAACACATCGCTGACCACTCATCCGCTCGCGGAAGTGACATTCATTTTCATTTAAGTTGGGCGCCGTACCCCTCCCCCCCACCCCCTCCCTCCTTCAACCTGCTTCGGACCGACAGTTTCGCGATGGACGCCCCCCCCCCCCACCACGCTGACTTCCCCGCAAGAGCAGTGCTGCCGTGATAACCGAGGTGTCTGAACGGGGAATTTTACTAGAGAAGACCGCTTCTTTTTGTAATAAGACTGTTCGTTCTAAACCAAAAATATTCACTTTTGGTGAATGTCATTGGCGGATCCAGCAAATCGGCAACATTGTTTTTCTCCATTTCAACCAATGTAAATGTATCGATTTTCGGAGGGGCAAGGTGCTCTGACAAGAATCGATTATTTAACATAGGTTTAAGTGGAGGAAACCCGGTGTTGCCAAATTGCTGGATCCGCTTCTGGTGAATATTCAAGAGACCGATTTCGGGTCGTACATCGGTTCCAATACATAACTTCATTCTGGAATGAGTCCTATCGCCCATTCAACTCCTTGCCTCTCAGGGCTCACGCAAAGACAGAGTTACGATCATCGAGTTACGATTTCTGGACTACAAGGTATACTTTTACTCTGGAATGGGCCCTACCGCCCATATAACCGTATACCTCCCAGAGATCATGCAAAGACAGAGTTACCCCAGATAAGACATAATATTTTTACAATATTGGGCAAATATTGTCAGTACTGTCGCAATATTTACACAATACTGACAATATTTTGATAATATTATAATCAAAATTATTTTTTTAGAAAATATTTAAAGAATCATCATTTAGTATTTTTAAAAATAATATATTTACCCAAAACATCATAAAAATATTTTCAAAATATTTGTATTTCAATACTGTAAAAATTTATATCGTGAGAGTATTTTTAAAATATCAGTACATATAATATTTATATTCAAAATATTTATTATATATTTTAAAAATATTTTAAAAGACAGTAATGCATTGGTAAGTATTTTCAAAATATTTTCAAAATATTTTAAACAATAATACTGCTATTCAAAATATTTTTAAAATATTTTCGATATCCTAATCGGTATAAGTCATCATACTAAATGCCTGCCCATAACGAAAAGTATTAAACATAATAAGGCTTAGATTTAAGACGTAGCTCAAATGTGTTCTTTCTGAACAATTTTCCATTATTTTCAACCTTATTATTCATAAAGGTTATTGCAGTTGTTGTCAAATTTAATATAATATATATTTTTTTGCCTCCCAAGAAATTGTTGAATTTCCACCTCCTTGAGGTCATTTTCAATGTATTTGCGCGTGATCTCAGTTTATTTCTTTTTTTGTTTCGTTTGTAGTTCATGTACTGTTGTGAATATTATCATTGAATGAGAATGTTATCATTCATTCACATCTGGTTGTTTATTTTTTATTTTTCAAATTTCAAATGAAACATTTAAATTCAACTGAAGAAGAAATTCTTGATCTCGTGTGCTTATTGGTCTCCTGTAGAACTTGCACTTAGTAGCTGTGCAGCTGTGAGATTATGGCAATCGCACCTGCATAGTCTTTATGAGGAAGACATCAAACTGCAATCAAATGCAAAATGCATCTCAGAATGTCGATGAAAATTTAAAGAGAAAAAAATAAATAAAATAATAGAATGGTGGAAATAATAGAATAACAGAGATAAAAGAAGAGAAATAAAATGAAGTAAATCAAATTAATGATAAAATGAAGTCAAAGACTAAACTGAAGTAAAACATTAGAGGGAGCAAGGAGATGAAGTAAAAAAACTGAGATGAAGAAAAAAATAAAGTATAAGGGAAAAAACTAAATGAGGTTAAAGAATAGAATGAATTTAAAGAATTAACTGAAGTCAAAAAAATTATGATGAAGTATTAAAATAAATTACAGTAAAACAAAACAAAGTAAAGGAATAAGAAGTAAATAATTAAAGAAAAAAAATGAAGTGCTTGAAAAAAAAAATAGAGTGAAGAAAAAAATAGAGTCAGCAAGGAAATAAAACAAAGTAAAACGATAAAATAAATTTAAAAAATATAGTAAAGTAAAAAGTAAAATAAATACACGGACAAATCCAGGCAGATGGAAAATATCCTAGTTGCCCGTCCAACTCGACGTTAAATACCGGTTTTAAGTCACTACAATACATCGTCTAGTGAAGCTCAATCGGTAGGGTCGTCGGTTAGAGTTAGGTAGGTCCCGGGTTCAATCCCCAAGGTGGATGAATAATTTCTAATCTGCAAAATCGATTCAATAACATTCCAGTGGTTTCATTATTTTTATTTTTCATGGTTTCTAAAATTATTCCCACAATTAACCCTTTTCCACCATCCCCTAGCTGCGAACCCCTAAATTCATTCAATAATGGTGTAGTATTGTCTCAATATTGATATCCAAATACTTTCCCTTTGAAGTACTGGCACAGTATTCTCAGCCAAAGTATTGGCACAGTATTTATGCCAAAAGGAAAGATGGTGTACGATTTTAACATTGGCTCAATATTTAACCAATATTGGCCCAATGTTTGCATAAATACCAAAACAATATTGTTTAAATATTGGCTAAATATTCCTGTCTTATCTGGGACGCCCATCGAGTTACGATTTCTCGACTCCAAGACATACTTTTACTCTGGAATGAGCCTTATCATACATATAACTCCATTCCTCCCAGGGCTCACGCAAAAACAGAGTTACACTCATCGACATGACGATTCCTCGGCTTCAATGTACAATTTTAATCTGGAATGAGCCTTAGGACTCGTATCACTCCACGCCTCCCAGGGCTCATGTAAAAACAGAGTTACGCCCATCGAGTTACGATTTCTTGGCTCTAAGGGCTCTTTACTCTGAAATGAGCCCTATCGCCCATATAACTCCATGCTTCTCAGGGCTTATGCAAAGACAGAGTTACGCCCATCGAGTTACGATTTCTCGACTCCAAAACATACCTTAGTTCTGGAATGAACCCTACCGCCTACATAACTGTATATCTTCCAGGGCTCATGGAAAAACAGAGTTACGCCCATCGACTGCCGATTCCTCGACTCCAAGGCATACCTGTATTCTGAAATGAGACCTATCGACCATATAAGTGTATACCTGCCAGGACTCATGGAAAGACAGAGTTACGCCCATCGAGTTACAATTTCTCTGCTCCAGGGCATACCCCCATTCTGGAATGAGCCCTATGGCCCATATAATTCTACGACTCTCAGGGCTCACGCAAAATCAGAGTTACGCCCATCGAGTTACAATTTCTCTGCTCCAAGGCATACCTTGATTTTTGAATTGAGACCTATCGACCATATAAATGTGTACCTGCCAGGGCTCATGCAAAAACAGAGTTACGCCCATTGAGTGACAATCTCTCTGCTCCGAGGCATACCTTAATTCTGGAATGAGCCCTATCGCCCATATAACTCCATGCCTCCCAGGGCTCACGCAAAGACAGAGTTATGCCCATCGAGTTACGATTTCTCGCCTCCAAGGCACACCTTTACTGTGGAATGAGCCCTACCGCCCATATAACTGTATACCTCCCAGGGCTCATGCAAAAACAGAGTTACGCCCATCGAGTCACGATTCCCGGGCTCCAATCCGGCACCGCGGGGGCGGGACGCGGGAGTTTCCGCTTTTTCATCCGCTTTTTCGTCACCGAGTGATTTATATTCGCGTTACGTAGCGCGGAGGCTCCAATACAGCGGAGCTGTGTGCCACGACTCCTGCTCGAGCAATAAATTAAATCCTTGTCGCGTTCGATTATTTACCATATTTTCGGTCGCGGCGCCACCACACCGCACCGCGACCGCTCCCCACCGGTGATCTGCAATCTCATCGCTCCTCCGACGTAAGTGCGTGTCTCCGTTCCTACATGGGCCCGAAAAGCGTTGATTTATACGAAGGACAGGGCTCATGTAGATGTTGAGATACGCGCTTATGTTCAAAGGACGAAGATTGGTGGGTCTCGTCCGCGATGTTCCCAAATTGTGTGGGATCAGATGAAACGGTGGGTTTTCCCGATCAGATTTCATACGTTTTTAAGAATTTGTGGGCCCATTATTGAAATTGATAGACAAAACTATAGACAAAGAAGACAAAAGAGATATGGAGGGATCCTATTGGAGTAGGCGGCTGGTTACAATGGACAAAAGAGGAAAGGAATAGACTAACTCACAGCAACCCACGAGAGACCTGATAATTAGTTCAACATTTTCTCCCTTAGTCTATAGGAATCACCCATTTCAACCAATAGAAAAGCTCCATACTCCCTATATCTTCTTTGTCTATTTCTTTGTCTATCATTTTCAATAATCAGCCCGCAGATCTGCAGTGATAACGAAAAAAAAGAAACTCACAAATTATCGAAATTGAGTTTCATTCAAAATTCGTCTAATTTCTTTTAGATGAAATCATTACAACCATATACAGCTAAAACAGCTTAATTTGTCGTATTAGTATGAAAATGAGGCGTATGAGAAGAAGCATAGAAAGAACGAAAAGAAGGCGACAAATTATAAGAAGATAAGGAAAGTGAAGGAAAGGGTGGAAAGAAAAGCAACACACAGGAGAGCAAAACCCTTACGAGAGTGAAATAGTGACTTTAAAGGGTTATGGTGCTTGAGGAGGAAGCTGAATCGACGGTGAAACTATAAACACGCGTACCTCGGTTGCGATTTTTCGAAATCTCCGCTACTGCTTTATTCTTTTAAAAGAAAACCGAACCAAAATCCAACCAATTTTGAACCGAACAGAGTATTATTCATAAAGAAAAGAAAAATCACTGTAGTTTTAAAAAAAAATCGCGTTCAGTAGTTTTCCATGAAGAAAATAAAGTATTACAGAAAGTCTGTAACGCCGCTACCAAGATACCCATTTCTGCAGTTTTACCATCGGAATTTACAAAGCGGCGAAAGTCAGTCGCGGGAAACTGAAGGGGTAGAGTATGTAACTATTCGAACACGCAAGCAGGTGTTGCGCATAATCGGTCGATTGAAGGCGATTTTTGAGCCAAATTTTCTCGCTGCTAGTGATAATTCATGGCGTTTAGCCCTCATTAATAAGAGGATAGACAAAAGAAATCGTCAATTTATCTTTCTCCTCAAGCAGCATATCCCTTTAAAATCACTAACTCACCCTCGTAAGAGGTTTGTTTTCCTGTGGACAGCCAAACGATTTTTTGCCAAAATCTGAAACATCCCCTCAACATCAATTCAAACTGATAAACCTCTCTTTCTATGGAATCTCCTACAAATATTTCATAATCTGCATTTTGGCAGCGGAGGGTGGATCTTACGGTGACTCGGGCAGTCGTGCACAGATTCCACCCCCCTCCCAATAGAACTTCCTCCCCCTCGAAGAAGGAACTCGTTCACAGTCCATGCCTCTTCCTTGCCCCAGATTTACGCATCCCCTCTCCCCCTCCGACCCCTCCACGGGTTAAGCCCAAACCGCGTGATTAACAATCCGTTCGCGCCAAGAATGGATGCATGAGCGCGAGCGATGAGAGGGTGGCATTGTTGCCAATTGGTACGTCTAAATTCCTCACTTTTCTATGCCACAGCCTCGTGACGTAAAACGGAGATGTTGCATGTGTGAGGGATTTGCGATTTGACCATTGATTCTTACGTAAAAGTTCGCGAGAAACACGATGGTCTCACTGATTTCCTCTGAAACCAACTCCCAAGATCAAAAAAAGCTCTCAAGTTGAGGCCAAAATGGAGGGGATATCCCATTCTACCCTGAGAGTCCACGTCTACATCAAGACGGGGGTAAACAGGGTAATGGAAGTGTAGCAAAATCGAACTTCTATTTTTGTTTTGAAACACCATGTGTCATGATGGACCTACAGTTATTACCCAGCATTTCCTACCATGCAAATACCAGGCCAAGTTGGGTTAAGCAACTAAACTAACTCTGAGTCAATGCTTGAAGTATCTCAGGAATTGAAGGCACTCTTAGACTAAAATCGGCACTGTAGTCATTCTCACAGCCGTGGATGACCTTTTGCAGGTAAGTATTTGTTGTGTTTAAAATAAGCTGCCGCGCTAAATAAACGGCATAAAAATCTTTAGACGTTGCCAAATTTCATCGAATAAAACATCAACTTTCGAAAAAAGTTTTGAAAAATTTAGATCGAATTTTGAGGAAATCTCTAGAAAATTGGAAGAAAATATAGTCTTAAAGTTTACTGAAAATGTGTGTTTTATTAAGAAAATTTGACAAAGTCCGAATATTCATACGGCACCAACACATAGCGTGACACCATATTTGTCCTGGAAAAAATCGTAAATTTTCATTTTTCGTTGAATCTTATTACTTGGACTGTTTTGATTGTTACAGGATTAATATCTTCTCTATTCTGTAATCTTTTCAACATCAATTACTAAGATCTCCTTGTCATCGTGAGGAGAAACGCCGTAGGAGCCTCCACACCTTGCCAAATTTCCTTTGGTAAAATATGAATTCTCAGAAAAATCTGCGAATATTATCCCTCCAATTTTTCAGTAAATTTTATCCGCAATCGGATCTATATTATCTGAAAATTTCACGAGAAAGTATACCTAACTCTCTTTGAAGACAAACATTTATCGGAGGAAATTTGCGAACTATTGAATGTGAAAACGTCGTATGAGCCCTCAGATGTTGCCAAATTTCCTTTGATAAAATACAAATTCCCGGAAAAATCTCCGTATATTTTCCCTCCAATTTCTCGGTACATTTTATTTGCTATCTGATCTAAATTATCTGGAAATGTTTTATGTATAAGACTCCTGTTAAGAATAATCATTTATCGTAGGAGATTTTGCAACTCTTGAATGTGAAAAAGTCTCATGAGCCCTCAGACGTTGCCAAATTTCCTTTGATAAAATATGCATTCCCCGAAAAATCTGCGAAGATTTTCCCTCCGATTTTACAGTAAATTTTATTCGCAATCGGAGTTTAATGGTCTGAAAATTTCACAAGAAAGTATACCTAACTCGTCACCTTCCAGGCAAAGTATCACAAGCGCCATGCGACGTTTAAAAATTTCCGCCGCCATTTTATTTTTTTACAGAGAAATTGTTCAACGAAGCTGTCCGAAAATTTCACTGAATTTTCTTTGTGCTGCCGATAAAATTTAGTGAAATTTCCAAACAGATTCAACCAACAATTTCTCAGTAAAGAAATAAAATGGCGGCGGACATTTTTAAACATCGCATGGCGCTTGTGATACTTTGCCTAAAAGGTGACGAACTGTCGTTAAAAATGAACATTTATCGGAGGAAATTCGGCAACTCCTGAATGTTCATATGGCATTTTTCCTCAGTACGGTAGTATGCAACTGCACGCTGAGCGAGAACGACAGGAGATGGCCGCACTTGGGGCTTAGTGGGCCGATTTGCCGCCGCAGCGCGACCATCACTTCACTCTGCAGGGATTTAAGTGTGTGTTTATTGGCCCCTTTCAACTTAATTACGTCCGGATCGCTTTATGGAGACACTTAGTTATTGCGTGACCGGCACTCATAAACTGAAGGGAACGGCACTCTCTGTGTCGTCCCGGAGGCGGAAATCCGAAGCGGGGCTCAGACGCAAAACGCAAACATCTTCTCCTCAAGTTACTGAGATATTAAAGTTTCCAGTCAAAGAATTTGAGCTATTTTTTGGTATTTTTTAGCAATTTTTTGAAATTTGGCAACATCTGAGGGATTATACAGGGTGTCCCAAAAGTCCCTTCCACCCCCTCTAAAATTTTACCTAATTTATATTTTGAAACGAAACTTTGGGGATGTTCATCGATCAATGTAAGCTACTTTTGGGGCCTCCCAGAATTTTCGGGCCCCCCCGTGGGGAGGGGCTGCGGACCCCAACTTTTTTTTTCAAATGGCAACCCCTATCTTGTGATACCTCATTCGAAAGAGCATAAAAAAACTAAGAATTTTGGCGCAAACCGCAGATCAATATCTTAACTTTTGACCGAGTTATGATAGGTCAAAGGTCAAATTTGACCTATTTTCAAAAAATCATAACTCCGGTTCAAATTATCGTATTGAAAAAAATAAAACGGGAAAATTTACCAAATTGTAAGCACTTTTAAGTAAAAATCACAGAAATTACTTCAAACTAATTTTCAGGGGGGTTTCGGACCCCCAAATACGTCAATTCAAAGGTCATTCAATTTTCCTGCGAAATAAGCCAATTTCCTCTGGATTTGCCTCCACATTATCTCAGTAAGGTCAAAATCAGTTCAACATTACGTTGACAAGTCCCCAAATTTCGGGAAAAGTTAAAAAAACGAAATTTAAACGGTCAAATTTAATCACCTTAAATTTCGTTTTTTTAACTTTTCCCGAAATTTGGGGACTTGCCAACGTAATGTTGAGCTGATTTTGACCTTACTGAACTAATGTGGAGGCAAATCTGGGGGAAATTGGCTTATTTCGCGGGAAAATTGAATGACCCTTGAATTGGCGTATTTGGGGGTCCGAAACCCCCCTTAAAATTAGTTTGAAGTAATTTCTGTGATTTTTCCTTAAAAGTGCTTACAATGTGGTAAATTTTCCCGTTTTATTTTTTTCATTACGATAATTTGAACCGGAGTTATGATTTTTTGAAAAAAGGTCAAATTTGACCTTTGACCTATCATAACTCGGTCAAAAGTTAAGATATTGATCTGCGGTTTGCGCCAAAATTCTTAGTTTTTTATGCTCTTTTGAATGAGGTATCACAAGATAGGGGTTGCCATTTGAAAAAAAAAAGTTGGGGTCCGCAGCCCCTCCCCACGGGAGGGCCCCAAAAGTAGCTTACATTGATCGATGAACATCCCCAAAGTTTCGTTTCAAAATATAAATTAGGTAAAATTTTAGAGGGGGTGGAAGGGACTTTTGGGACACCCTGTATGGCGTTTATTTAGCGCGGCAGCACATTTAAAACAAAACAAATACGTACCTGCAAAATTTGGTCATCCACGGCTGTGAGAATGACTACAATGCCGATTTTAGTCGGAGAGCGCCTTCAATTGCTGAGATACTTCAAGCGTTGACTCAGAGTTAGTTTAGTTGCTTAACCCATCTTGGCTTGGTATTTGTATGGTAGGAAATGCTGGGTAATAATAGTAGGTGCATCATGATACGTGGTGTTTCAAAACAAAAATAGAAGTTCGACTTTGAAGAATAAGAAGAAATAGACGAAGACAGATGAAGATAAATTATGAAGAAGAAGAAGAATAAAAAAGATGAGGAAGATAGATGAAAAAGAAGAAAGATGAGGAAGATGAGGAAGATGAGGAAGATGAGGAAGATGAGGAAGATGAGGAAGATGAAGAAAGATGAAGAAAAAAAAGGAAAGAAAAGGAGGAGAAGAAGAAGAAAGAAGAAGAAAGAAGAAGAAGAAAGAAGAAGAAGAAAGAAAAAGGAGGAAGAAAGAAGAAGAAGAAGAAAGAATAAGAAGAAGAAGAAGAAGAAGAAAGAAGAAGAAGAAGAAGAAAGAAAAAGGAAGAAGAAAGAAGAAGAAGAAAGAAGAAGAAGAAGAAGAAGAAAGAAGAAAGAAGAAGAAGAAAGAAGAAAGAAGAAGAAGAAGAAAGAGGAAGAAGAAGTCGAAAAAAGAAGAAGAAGAAGAAAGAGGAAGAAGAAGTCGAAAAAAGAAGAAGAAGAAGAAAGAAGTTGAAAGAAGAAGAAAGAAGAAGGAGACAGAAAGAGAAGAAAGAAAAAGAAGAAGATGAAGAAAGTAGAAGAAGAGGAGGAGGAGGAGAAGAAGAAGAAGAAGAAGAAGAAGAAGAAGAAGAAGAAGAAGAAGAAGAATAATAATAATAAGAATAAGAGCTAATGAGTATGATTACGATCCTTATTGATGAAGGAGGCCTAAACGTTTAAGGACCGACTATGAAAACGACTATCAAGCAGTATAAACATAATGAGAACAGCTCGTTTAATCCTTTCGCTTGATCGTGGATAATACCTCCGTTTGAGCCGGAGAATGAACGGGATATACCTCAGGCTATCCTCATTTTGGCACGCACGAAGAACGGTAACTATCATGCACGATGTAACCGGAGGTTGTTCGCGATGTACCCTCTCCCACCCCTTCCTCAAATACCCCCTGCCCATATTTCCCTATCGATTTCATTAAATTTGGTAAAACTGTTTTTGGCACGTATCCCTCCACGGTTGTCCGGCCCTTCAGTTCTGCAAAAACGCCGTAAGGGCGATTCCACACTGCGGTTGCAAGTAACATTTTAGTGCCAAATTTGGCTAACTATAAGAAATATGGACATGATTATTGGTTAGAAAACATCGAGCTTCAAGCCAAAATAAATAATATAATTTAGTGTTTCATACTACATGTAGATGAGAAAAATACAGCTCAAACAAAACAAAGCAGACATTTTGACCTACTATTAAAAATAAAATGTTTCCATTAATTATTGTTGGTTGTAATGCACTGAAGAAGACCGCAGATTGTAAATCGAAACGTCTCTTTGTTATGTATTATTCGTATTTTCCCCATCGATATATGTAGTTTGAAATACTGATATATTATTTATTTTGGCATGTAGCTCCATGTTTTTTAATCAATAACACCGCTCAACATGGGTTCTGTCCTTCGAACCAAACCATTTTTTTTCGATTCCTAGGTGATATAGAAGTCCGAAAATGCCCATAATAACTTCAGGAAAATTGGCTGGTGCTCAGGGCGTCGCTATTTTGAATTTTTCAAAATTGAAAAAACCCACGACTAGATTTTTGCAAATATCTCCTCAACGGTTCATTCCACGAAAAAAACAAAAAGAACCAACGAAAAGAGCATAAAATTTTCCAATAACGAAATCACCCTCCTCTGTTTTTCCTAGCTTAAATTTTTTATCGTAAAATTAACACTTTCTTAAAAAATTAGCTAAAAAATTTTCTGACTTCTATATCACCTAGGAATCGAAAAAAATTGGTTTGGTTCGAAGGACAAACCAAAACCCGAAATTGTTGTACTGTGTAATGATGCAAGTACCTAGATTTTGAATTTTAGGACCACAGATTTTCATCCCACCGATGGTCACAATTTTTTTTCCCCGCACATTGCTTTCTACGGTAGCACAGGAATGTAACTGCCACTGTTTGGTGGTCTCGTTCACCTCCTTAGTATTCTTCGCCTAGCCGCCGGGAGCGAGAGAGGGATTAGTGTTATCTTGATTGCGGAAAAGTCTAGCACTTAAGATAGATTGTTTTTCTTTGCTTCCTCCCTCCTCCCCCTCCCCTTTGTTTGCGCTGAAGGTAAGTGATTAGGGCGTCAAGTTCTAATTTGAGTTTGAACGCCGAGCTAAGAGAGCTAAAAGGTAATCGCAGGTCTGGTCCAATTCTGCATTTAATGCTATTTTTTCCTCCGCCATCCTGAATTAGTGCACCGAAGAAAAAACAGATTCATTTTCACAAAGGGAACCTTTCGTCGGCAGGCTTGCGGCCCCAAGGGAATTTCTTTTTGTGTCAAGGATCGCTGAGTTAGATAAGCTAAGGCTTAGTACCGTGATAGTACCGTAATAAATTAGCACCATAAAAACGTATGACGCTCCACGAAAGGACCGAATTTATCAAAGAGGAATCAACTCACATTTTCGAAAAAATTGAGTCAAGAATGTATTTAAGTTTCCCTAGCCAAATATTTTCTCCTGCCAAAAACTGAGAGTCGAAATGCAGAGAATAGTTTGTGAAAAGAGGGGTTGAAGTTTATTTTCTACATTAAGCCTCATGCACGAAAAAAACTTCAAACCTCTTTTTCTCAATTTCAACTTAATGTGGGTTAGTTTCTTTCTGATTAACTCGGTTCAAAAAATTGGCGGATTCAGACACCTGGAACGGGTGGACGAAGGGACGTAATAAGAAGGGTCCGGGGGCTTCTTCAGAAAAATTTTGAAATTTCAAGGCAACTTATATGCAGTTTGAGTCCATTTTTCACGAATAAGTATACCAAATATAAGTGCCCTTTCTTCTTCTACCTTTTTTTCTCTCTATCGTTTTTCTTACTCCTTTTTTCGGACAAACGCAGGGGGGGGGGGGAGTACGCCCCCACTGAAAAAAATGAATTGCTGATTTAACAATTTAATTGTATAAAAATAAGTCCGATATAATTCAAACGTACATTTTACAATAGCTGAGGGCTAATTTAATTTTTTTATCATAAAACCAGCATTGAATCGTGTCGGACACTTTTCTTAACTACAAAATTGTTAAATCGTTAGATCCAGTTTTTTCCGTGTCCCTGGATTCGTCCATGCTACAAAAATAGTAGATTCTGCTCCGTGACAGTGTACGTTACTTCATTAGGAGCATAAAGTCCGCTCAGTTTTCAAAAAATTGGTGGTGTTTTGGGGCTATATACACTGAAAAAAAAGACTGGTAGAATTTACCGTTCCTTCACACAGCGCGAAGGGATGGTTAATTCTACCAAACTTCAAGTCGATTCTGCAAGAGAAACGGTTACGTGTACCAGAATATAGTAACGTTTACCTTTCTTCTGGCAGAATTGACTCTAAATTGACGCTGTGTGAAATACAGTGTGATGGAATGAATGGATTCGACCGATCTTTTTTTTCAGTGTAAACTCCGGCGCAGAATCTCGCTCAAAAATCTTTAACAGTGTACGCGTTTCTGAAGTTGCACCATCAGTGTACGCTATTACATCGCTGCTTTCACGGAAGCATCCAGGAATAGAATAGAATTTCATTAAGGCAAATTTTAATTTCTGACGTACTTATTACAAACCATACAATCTGAATTCCCCCAAATTCCCGACGCGACTCACGCCCGCACCACAATCGAATCCCAGGACGAATCACCTTAAATTAGTGTAAATACCAATTTCCTCAGTAATCCTCCCTCTCACTTCATCACTTCTCCAACGTAAAGACGTATCTCAATGTCCACGTAAGCCCCGATTCACGTATAAATCCATACATTCCGGGGCTCAAAGAGAAATCAAGGCACGCTCTTTCGTCAAAGGACCGACGACTTTAAAAGCATGTCGGACGCAAACCTGGCCAACGCAGCCGTTAACATCGTCTGGCACAATTTTGCGAGCGCTTAAAGACCCGGGCAGGGTTGTCGGGGAGCAGCGCGAAATCCCCACCGTCGGTGATAATGGGAAATTCGGCGTTTACCCCGTAACGTAGACGCCACGGTTGGCTCTTGAAATTTATCCGCGCCGTTTTCACCCGAGTCCCCGGGTGACGTTATCATGGTGCACTCCGTTCGGCAGAGGACGCGTGAATAATAGCGCCCGTTGTCCTCGGAGGACGTTGTCGGCTTCACTCAGGCCTTGACGATAACAAACAGATGGTATGTTTACATTTGGAAAAAAGGGCAGAAAGAAATTACGAGAAGAAGGTAAATTTACTGAGTCGAAGAAAATCGTACACTAGAAAAAAAAAAAAAAAAAAAAAAAAAAAACACATTGGGTTTAGATTCAAGACTCTTAAAAACATCGACAAGAAAAAATACTCTTGATTCAATCAAATTTAAGCTTCAATCAAGAACCAAGCCTCTCAATTTGAGCGAATTTCCTTTCGATTTAAGCTTAAATCTGATTGAATCAGGAGTCCTTTTTTCTTGTCAATGTTTTAAAGAGTCTGCATGGACTCTAGATACAATGTGTTTTTTTTTCAGTGTAGCGGCATTGTGGTATAGTTGTATAAGCTTAAGGTGATTCGTCAAGTTCAAAAGAAGCGGTTGAACTGGCATGCGATATATCGCATCTTTTAGGTAAAAAATCTCGGCAGATTTTGAATTTTTAGCAAAACAAAGAACGATAGCCCCTGCGCATGAGTCTAAAAAATCATTCTAAACCCAAAAATTGGCAAAGTTCAAAGAAATGAAAGCAGCATTGTGTTTGGAAAAACCTCGCATTCGATTCAGCAATCGATTTCTGTATCGAATGCGAGGTTTTTTCCAAACGCTATTCTGCTTTAATTTCTCTGAATTTTGCCGATTTTTTGGGTTTAGAATGATTCGTTAGGCTTATGCGCAGGGGCTGTCATCCTTTGCTTTGCTAAAATTTCAAAATCTGACAAGATTTTTGACCTAATCGATGCAATATATCGATCATTTCTCATTGTATTTATGAAATCGTTCATTAGTAACACCATTTTGAAATATGATTTTAGAGAAAAGAGTAGCCAAGCTTAAGAGTGCTGTAATCCAGCATTGATAATTGTGACCGGCGAAATGTTTTTTAAGTGTTTTTGTTATGTGTTTTTTTGACCTTTCTAACCTAAGCTCTGATGATGGCCGCAAGCCGAAAAGCTTTGGCGCATATTTTATTAAATAAATAAATAAGTGAACGGGGACTTCCCGTAAAGGGTTGGCGGCAGGGCGTTGACGAAGAGGTGTTTCGGTGTCAGTAGTTGCCCGATAAACTCTGGAAAGATAGGCACATGTGGCGTTTGGGTGTCGTAGAACGCCAGAGTGCGTTGTAAAGCGACTTTATACGTATAAATAAGTGAATACACATATACACATTGGCAACTCTTTTCTCTACAATAATCTTTCTCATAGGTTTAAATGGCAAATCAATCGATATATCGCAAAGCACGCCACGCCACTGAGTACGACCCTAAGACGTATTCTTACCGTCAAAACGCGGTGGTCAGCTCGCTTGAGACCATAATGATGAGACAAACTATGAACATCTATCGAAGGAATGGGCTTCGACTGCGACGGACGTGAAGGGGGTGAGGGTGAGGCGACAGGGGGTAGGAGGGCGGGGGTGAATCGGCCCGGGGGGTCGTAATCGTAATTAAAGCGTGAATGAAATGACTGGAGCAATTGGCGGAGCTAGACAGAGCGGCGAGCTTGCGCGCAGGACCCGGCGCTTTGTCCGTCGCTTAACGCCCACAGCTTACGATCGTAAGTAATTGGAGCCATTCAATGGCCGCCACTGATGAATGGCCGGCTTCGAGGAGCAATTCTCGCACCGACAGTACCACACCGACGGAGCCAGACTTCGGCCGTGTCGGCCGCCGAATCGCCCAATGAACCTTGAGAGAGGGTGAACTTGAGGTGCAATGAAGGATGAGGATGAAAGTTTCTTGTGTTCAATAAGAGCCGTTGATGGGCCCAGTGTGTATTTCTACAATCCTTTGATTTCTTTGCGTTTTGGCGGTTACTTTGTATGAAATTTATCATGATTTGATCATTCTCGGTCTCTTCGCGGGTCTTGAAGCCGCTTCTATCAGAAAATACGGGTTTGCGATCGAATGCTGAAAATAGTGGCGTGGCGTGAATGATCGATTATAGACATTTCCCTCCTTGAAGTTATGGTAAAGAATTGATTATTAAGAAATTCGTTGCAAACATCCTGTTTATCGATCTTTGTCCATAGGTTCAAATGGCAGATCAGTCGATGTATCGCAAAGCACGCCACGCCGCTGGCTGAAAAATTCACAATTGTTTTCGTGTATACGATATGATATTCTCTCCGCGTGTTAAATATTCCTCAGCAACCTCACAAGACGTGCAACGGTTCAGGGTCTTCGTGGATTAGGATAGGACCCAAACTGAGTTCACACCAATAACTCATTAAATTCGCGAGTAAGATTCTGCCGATTCACTTTCCGCCGAAAGAAACTGCACCGTTTCGCGTGGCGCAGACGTGTACTAATTCCAGGAGATATCTGATCTCACACCAGAGGTGACAATACAAATACGACGATTTATCTTCGAGCGGGGACAAATAATTTGAGGACAAGGAAAAACGCGAGTGCCATCAATATTGGACTCTCTAATGGACCTGACATCATGCACATGCGTCGCTCCTCTGGCGCAAAAGCTTAACTCCAAGTTAAGATGAGCCCTGAAAAGTGTGATATTATACGAACATCGGGTCCCATCTGAAAATGCATTTACGCCCTAAAGTAAGAGGTACAACAATGCTGCCGTGCGAAGGAAAAACGCCGTATAAATATTGAGAGTTGCCAAATTTCCCTCACTAAAATGTTTATTTTCAAGGAAATTGATGAAAATTTTAGGTGAAATTCAGAATATCACCGGAAAAAAACACATTATTGGATCTAGAGTCCAGACTCTTAAAAACATCGACAAGAAAAAATACTCTTGATTCAATCAGATTTAAGCTTAAATCAAGAACCAAGCCTCTTAATTTGAGCGGATTTCCTTTTGATTTAAGCTTAAATCTGACTGAATCAAGAGTCCTTTTTCTTGTCAATGTTTTCAAGAGTATGGACTCTAGATCCAATGTGTTTTTTTTTCCAGTATTAATAATTATCTGAAAAATTGGATGGAAAATATTCATAAGTTCACCAGGAAATTTTAGTTTTATCCGAGGAAATTTGGCAACGCCTGAAGGTCCATACGGCGTTTTTCCCTAGCACTGCAGAATGTGTGAACCTGAGCATCCTCTCAATCAAGAATGTCGGATCGTTAACTTTCCCTCAAAGCGTCAGGCGATTCCCTGCTCGATAAAGCAATTTCGCCGACGGGGACAGAACACTTTCGTAATTTGATCGATGGGAGAGATTGGAGCTACGAAGATTTATCAAGTTGGCCAAAACTTATTGCTGCAATATCATTTGTGTCCTGCTTTCCACCGAGAATTCGTTAGAGCTAACGAGCGCGTAGAAACGTCAGAAAGCAAAATCGGGTGCTGTATTACAAAATACGTCATTTGCGAGTGTCTCAATTGTCTCATGAACTGTAGGTGTAGATATTCATGAATTTATGTCGTTCAGCTTGATGACATTTTTGAGATGAGATTACACGCCAGATCATTTCAAGACAGATAGAATTATGAATCCGACCTCTTTATTGTAGAATACGTCGCATTTTATTTCATGAAATTTGTGTTTTTCGCGACGATTAAACATATATTCTAATCCCTCGCAAAGATTTGCCTTCAGTTTTGAGGCAGGCAAACTGCCTTAGGCAAGCGTCAATATAGAGGTTACTGAAAAAAGATACTTCATTACTTACGAGGATTTTTTCTGGTTACGGGACATTTCGACAACGATTTTTTGTCCACGCACCTGCATTTTCTAGTAGTTTACGTCCACGCGTTTTTTCGGCAGGTGAGTTTTGATCCTTTTACCACGTGTGACCCTAAAGTTAATAAGTCCACATGTGAATGCATGTAAGTCCTATTATCTGTATTCAATAACGTTTAGAATGACTTTGAACTTCATCAGAGGAAAAAGTGACTTGATTCAAGGAGAAAGAAGCTCGAATCTACCGCCAAGAGAATTTCCTCATGAATCAATAAAGCAAATAATTCTTCTCTAAAGAAGAAAAGATGCTTACGTAAAAAAAAAAAGTCACACACATCAAACAGAAACCCGCTTTCATTCAGCTACTTTTTTCTTGATTTAGAATAAAATCTTCTTGACTGCATACTCAAGAATGTTTCTGCCTAAATTAAGTCACTTTCTCCTCTAATGATGTTAAAAAATTATCGACGGTGAAACTACCAAACCACGTATCTCGTTTGCGGTGTTTAAAAATCTACGCTCACATTTTATTTTTTTGAAGTAGACCAAATCAATATCATTCCTTGAAATTTTCACGGAATTTTCTCCGCACAAAGAGGAAAAATCACAGAAATTTTCAAGACTGGATGTTAAGTAGTTTTTCATTTAAAAAATGAAGTATGACAGGAAGTCTGCGACGTCGCAAACCGAGATACGTGGTTTGGTAGTTTCACCGTCGTTATGCTAAACGTCATTAAATACGGACGCTATCACTTACTGAGTTCTTGGACTACCGCTCGCTTTTTGTGCCGGAGTATCTTGCTTTATTTTGCGAGGGAAACTCCGTCCTCTTGAAAGATGCCTGTCATCCTTAATATGTTGGAGCGCCTTCAATTTTGTATGATACTGTGCAACACCTCTGTTGTGAAATAGTCGCTTAAGGCGCCGTTGCACGCTACGGCTCGGCGCGGCGGGAGGGTGGTCAACGCGCACCATGCATTGGCGCCTACAAACCTAAGTGGATACTTCAAGCATTGCGCAATACGTGAAGTTTCCACTTAGGTTTGTAGGCAGCTTTGCTCTGTGTTCGGCTCTAATATTTAAACTCGCGGAGTCAGCATTTTTCAATTGATTATTCCAAAATCGTCACTGCTGAATTTTAATCGAATTTGGTAACAATTAAGGGGCTTGGAGGACAAGGCACATAAGTGCAGTTTTCGATATTAGTGATTCAAGTTGAACTAGTCTTGATGCATATTCTGTGAAAAATTATCTCTCAAAATCCAATTTTTAAGCATCAAAAAGTCAGTTGGAACTTTCTCTCCGCCATGAGGATCCACGTAATTTTGAAATTTCCAACACGAATTTCTCGAAATAGCAAAAGCTGCATTTATGCGCCTTGTCCTTCAAGCCCAACAATTGTCCTTTTTATAATGCCACGTTAAGTTTATTATTAAACCTCCCATCATCACGATGTTAACCATAACGGACCCTCCCTAACCCATATATGCCCATTGGGTAGTTAACGACCCATCAAAGTTTTTAACTTTGAATGTTAGTGCAATTAGGGAATTTCATGTGTTCAGCACAGGAAAATCCATGTCTGGGATATAGACAAGCCTACTTTATTTTTGTTGTACCTCAACTTGTGTTTACCCTGTCTACATAACGTCAAAAACAATAAGTAAATAAAAAATCAATTAAAAAAAATAGTTTTGGACATATATGCACTGAAAAAAAATTCTCAGTGTTTTTACCAAGGTCCGTTGGTACCTTCACCATCTCACTTTTTTTACCAATTATTGGTAATTCTACCAAGACAGACTGGTAAGCTTACCTAAAAACCGGTATTTTTGGTGCTTTTTTCAGGTAAGAATACCACTGTTATTGGTAATCAATTCCCGGTAACTTTGCCATTTTATCTCGGTAATTCTACCACAGTCGATAAAAAATATTGGCGTTTTTACCAAGGTCCAGTAAAATTACCGAGAAAGTTCAATAATTTTACCAAGATTTCTTGGTAAAATTACCAATTTCATGAATGGTAATTTTACCAAGAAATAACTGGGATCAAATAGAACCCTGAATTCTTGGTAATTTTACTCTTTTCTTAGTAAATACACCGAGATTTTTTTTCAGTGTGGGCTAAGGAGAAAAGCTGTTTGAGTACCGATCGCAAATTCGACGGTGAGCTGAGCAGAGGGTCCACTCTTAGCAGTTGGGTGACGAAAAGAAACCCGATGACGTCACGCGTCTCCCCGACTCAAAAAGGGGAGGTAATCAGGGTCTAAAAGGGGTCGCGCGGGGGTCAACGCGAGTCGCCGGGGGTAGGTAACGATTTGACGAGGGGATCCCTTCGGGGGTCTCAAAGTGAATTGATGAGGGTTGATGGAGCCTGATAAGGGGCGATAAGGGTTGATAGTGTAATCTCGAGAGTGATGAGAAACTAGTCACATGTAAAATTAGGTCAGCTACTTACGGCTCGCCGAAGCGGGGCGGGGGTGGTGGGATAGGGGTGCGGTGGGGGATGCTTCCCGTCTTGAAGAAAGGAGCAATAACTTCATTTTTCATCCACGGGGTGGGGGGTGGGGACTCTCGTCCGAACCGAACGCATTTTGTGCAAGCTTTGTTGGATTTGCCTCTCCGCCCGGTAGGTTTTACGATTCTTTCTCTTCAGACCGTCGAAACGAGACGTCTTGCCGGTTTGTTTACAGGTCACGTGACATTGACTGCTTTTGATAGGGCGAGGTTTGTCCGGGATGCTGCTCTACTGATTGGACTGCATTTTGCAATTTGGGACTATTGGGCCCCGGTTTAAAACGACGTATGTGACATTAATTTTCATATGCAAATATAAGTGTTTTTTTCAGATGATCCAGAATTTATAGTTCCAAATTGCAAAATGCAGTCCGATTAGAAGTCAGGATCGTGGCATGAGAATGGACCGCTAGACAGGTACGAATTTCAGCATTCTGATACATGCTTCTTGATCAAAATTTCACGCACAACACGATGCGCTCAACGAAAATTATCGAAATCGATACCTTACGGAGATATTTAATGATTCTTGATGCGTGAATTCAAACCACCCACTCATGAAAACTCAATGCTCCACGTGATTCACATCGAGCGCTAAACGTTATCATGACAGTCCCTGCGATATAAAAATCTGGCAACCTCAATCCTGACGCTTTGGCTCAGCTATAGCAAATTGCTTATACATAGGCTGTCCCAAAACAACTGAGAGTAAGTCTGTATTTCAGAAACAATAATAGATATTGAGACGCGGTTTGTAGGAGGTTGTAGCTCATATTCTTAGCTATCCAACGAGCCCAAGATTAGCTCATTTGGTCAAAATTTCGCTGAGTTACAGCAATTTTCCGGAGGCGTGTAAAGAATAACCCTACAGGATTTTTGAGCACATTTTTCCTTGTCTGAACTGTTGTTCCGAGAGTCGCGTAGTTGATAGCAATTTTGCGGATCACGTTCGCACTGGTCTAGATGCAAGTTCTAATATGTTTGCATGTGCTTTCATTGCATATCAGAGTTTTCTTCAACTTCCCAGCTCAGTGAAGCCAACATTGTCTAGCGTTAATGACACTTTCCTCCGCCGCAGAAGTTGACGGCCGGCCGCCATGCGGAATCAAAGCCGCCGACTCGCGACCCTCGGAAAAAGCTGCATGCCACCGATAAATGGTGCTCTCCCCAAGTCGATTTTCTCCATAAGTAACTAACACCTCTTTTACGGTATCAGAGGCAGTTAAACCTCGGCGAACACAGTAACGGATGGCATAGCGTTGCTCTTGTTTCAGCTCCGCGGGCGAACTCATTGCACCAGACGAGAACACGTGTCATTAACGCTATACAATGTTGGCTTCACTGAGCTGGGAAGTTGAAGAAAACTCTGATATGCAATGAAAGCACATGCAAACATATTAGAACTTGCATCTAGTCCAGTGCCAACGTGATCCGCAAAGTTGCTATCAACTGCGCGACTCTCGGAACAACAGTTCAGACAAGGAAAAATGTGCTCAAAAATCCTGTAGGGTTATTCTTTACACGCCTCCGGAAAATTGCTGTAACTCAGCGAAATTTTGACCAAATGAGCTAATCTTGGGCTCATTGAATAGCTAAGGATATGAGCTACAACCTCTTACAAACCGCGTTTCAATATCTATTATTGTTCCTGAAATACAGACTTACTCTCATTTGTTTTGGGACAGCCTATGTAGTTTGAACAACACATGGTGGGATTTGAACAACACATGGTGGGAAATGACCATCACTCGATTGAGAAGATTGCTGAAACCGTTGTAAAGCACGATTTGACTCACGTAGAGCTTTGCATTTCTTGTGAGCGGGCAGTTCAAATTTCTCGTAACCAATGTGTAATAAAAACGTCAATATCTTCGTTAAAAGTTGGTTTCAGTGATTTTCGTTGTAAGAATCGTGTTTTACGTAAAATTTTGGTTATGGAACTTGTATCAGATTGCTTAAATTCGTACCTTGTCTAATGGTCCATTATTATAAAAGTTCGGCTCGCTTGCAATAGAAAGCATAGTCATTGGAGTGCCTTGCTCTTTCAGAATACGTCAAGCATGTCTGTCACGTTAATATTGTTGCATTGTTCGTACGTATCACCCGTTCTTAACGTCGCGTGTTGGAATAAAGAACGAAGATGCTCCGCTCCGAAGGTTTAAAATTTAAAACTCCAATTCTGCATTGAGTCGACTTTTATTGCTTCTCTGAGTACGCGACTTGTATTTGACTGGCGCTTCGAACAAGTGTCAATGGTTTCACAAATTGGAAGTTGTGAAAGTTCAGCTGTCACGCTACAGGAAGCGTAATCTTCGGAACCCCTTAATTTTTCAGAATACTTCACGCATATCCGTCACGTGAATATAGTTGCATTCTTCATTTGCAATGTTGGAAGAATTAATGAAGATGCACTCGCCCGATGATTTAAATTTTATAACTCCAATCTTATACGGTGCGTTCAAAAGTGACTCTCTAAGTGTAGGTACCACTAATGGGTATTCGGACCGTGCTTCGAAGAGGTGCCGATGGTTTCACAAATTGAATTTTGTAAAAGTCCGACTGACACGCTGCAGAAAGCACAATCAGCGGAACGCCTTAATTTTTCAGAATACTTCACGCAAATCCCTCACGTAGATATAGTTGCATCCTTTGTTTGGAAACGCCGAAATGAGGAATAAAGATGCACCTGCCCGACGGTCGGAACGCCTTAATTTTTCAGAATACTTCACGCATATCCCTCACGTCGATATGGTTGCATCCTTCGTTCGCAACGTCGGAATAAGGAACGAAGATGCACTTGCCGGGTGCTTTAAATTTTAAAACTCCAATCTTGCGGTCCGCCGAATTCAAGAGCCGCTCTAAGTGCGCCATTAGTGTTTGGACGGGGCTTCGAACAGGTGTCAATGGTTTCACGAATTGGAGCTTGTAAAAGTTCGGCTGACATGCAACAGAATGCGCGAGTGGGATAAATAATCATGGGTCCCTGCCGGGAATCCGCGGTGCGCTTTGATACGGCTCATTTATATCCCTCGACCTGGCCGTGCGCGGGGATTGTGGGTGAAGGGGGAGAGTGGGGGGTACCAATTTCGTCGCCGGTTCATTTTCACGGACCGCGCTTGATTTGCCAGCCAATCCGATGCCGTTGTTGCCAAATCGGAAGTCTAATCACTGGGAGCGTACATATTTACAGAGAATATTGCCGTCTTATTCCTTTTGTACAGAACATAGGCGGAACCAGGGGGAGGGGGAGGTGGGCATTTGCCCAAAAAAATGAAGGAAAAAAAAGGAAAAAAGGAGAAGAAGAGAGGAGAAAGGACTAAAGGAAAGAAAGAAGAAGGAAGAGGGAAGGAAGATGAAGGAAGAAGGAGGGAATAAGAAAGGAAGAACAAGGAAGAACAAGGAAGAAGAAGGTAGAAGGAAGGAAGAAGAAGGAAGAAGAAGAAAAAAGAAGGAAGAAGAAGAAGAAAGAAGAAGGAAGAAGAAGGAAGAAGAAAAGAAGAAGAAGAAAAAAGGAAGAAGAAGGAAGAAGAAAGGAAGAAGAAGAAAAAAGAAGGAAGAAGGAAGAAGAAGGAAAGGCTGATTGTATTTGGTAATTTTTCATGACAAAATTGACTCAAATTGCATGATAGGTGTTGTACCGAAGCTCAGACGGTTGTACTAACCAAGATGCGGTTCTACGGTTACGATGTGCGCTAACCGTGTGAGAAATTTATGGTAGTATGTTTAGAATTCTACTGCTGGTCATACACATATTACATTGCTCAATACATTGTCATTGTCAATACATTGTCATTGTCAATGCATTGCTCTTATACTGCCGCATGAAATAAGAACGCCGTATGGATATTCGAATATTGCCACATTTTCTTTCAAAAAGACCAATTTTTTAGGAAAGTTATGACTTTTTTCATCGAAATTGAAATACACTTCAGATAAAATTACGAACAAAACACCCTGGAAATTTGGAGGAAAAATACTCAAGAATTTCCCAAAAATCCATTATTCGTCAAAGGAATTTGGCAACGTCCGATGGCTCATACGGCGTTTTCCCTTAGCATGGCAGCATAGTGTTATGATTTAAATCGGCGTATGAAAATCCTACGAACCACTCGCCGAGTGATTTTGCCAACATGTATTTTGCTTGTTATATATCTCAAGGCTCCGTGTCACAGGGGCAGTCAACTGGAAGTACTCGTTTTTAATTTCAACTCGCTTAATTAGAGAAAAGAAATTAATGTTTGCTCGGGTGGTGAGGAATCGTTATAAATTACCGTCTTACAATGTCTACTTAAAGCGTTCCGTGTGCTGCGACATACAGTGGAACAAGCTTTAGGGAAAGGCTGGACACGCTATTTTAGAATGAAGTTGAACATTTGGTTGTTCATGTTGTCACATTAAAAATTTTGAGGGGTGTTTCTCTTAAGAAGATTTACGAGAAAACCGATGAAACCACCTATAAAGTTCTATATTTCGATTTAACGAAGATCTCTATGGCTTTGTTTTTGGTTGCTCCTTGAGCAACTCCTTTCCTTTGGAAGACCCTATTTAAATTGTACACAGAGAAATAAAATTCGTGCGTGGGACCTGAAGTTTAGGTCATATGGATCTCTGAAGTTTTCGGATTGAGCATCTGAACACTTTAGGTCTAGCTGTTGAGGTTCGTATCACACATCTAAAGTACTTCAATAACTGAAGTTTCAGATGTGTGATCCGAACCTCGACGCAGCTAGACCTAAAGTGTTCAGATGCTCAATCCGAAAACTTCAGAGATCCATACGACCTAAACTTCGGATCCCACGCACGAGGTTTTTTTCTCCTTGTACTAAGATAATTTCTTGAAAATTTTGAACATAGCATCATTTAAACAATCATTCTCAAGGACCACGAGTAAATAACAGCTCAACTCTGGAAATGCATCCTTGCAAGCGATGAAAATGCTTTGTCACTGAAAAAATAAAAGATATGAAGGAAAGAAGCGCACGACATTTATAAACTTTAAAATAGGTCCGGACCTTGGGCAAAGCTGTCTGCTTAGGTCTCACTTGAAATAGGCATACACAATCTGGAATTTCAGGTTTGAGGTTTAAATATTCGGATTTTTAAGGTTTATCGGTGAGTTCGATACTTGACAGGTTTTGTTAAATATAATAGCATCACTTAACATCACTTAATTCTAATTCAATCCATAAATGGCCTCCACAATGAAAAGAGTTGTTTTAGGAACGAATATGTGTATGACTCATAAGTGTCTAACAGTGGCGAGTCGTGCATGATCGATTATATTATCAATATTTTCCCCATTTGAAGCTGTGGTAAAGAATCAAATATTAAAAAGTTTGTTGCGAACATTCTGTCCAGCGATTTTTTTGCATAGGTTTAAAGGCAGATCAATCGATATATCGCATAACACGCCACGCCACTGGTGTTTAAAGTTTCCACATCGTGTCCAATCTTAACTAAGCGAGTGGCAATTTTTACAAGGTGGCAACACTGTATTTCTCCCTTTGAATGTATTTTAAACACTCGATCTTTCGTGAGGCTGCCTGCCTCACCTAAAATCGATATATTGAATGGGTTTAAACGCAACTACTGGAAAAAAAACACATTGGATCAAGAGTCCAGACTCTTAAAAGCATCGACAAGAAAAAGTACTCTTGATTCAATCAGAATTTGGCTTAAATCAAGAGCCAAGCCTCTTAATTTAAGCGGTTTTCGTTTTGATTCAAGCAAAAATCCGATTGAATCATGAGTATTTTTTGTCAATGTTTTCAAAAGTCGGGACTCTAGATCTAATGTGTTTTTTTTCCAGCGATATTGACACTTGAAAGTGTTCCCAACTTGCTGGGATCGCAAAAGCACTGTGCGGCGCGGGTGCGGCGGCGCCGAAAAAATTTACATGCGAAGACGCTGAAACCAGAATAATCCTCGTATAATAACACTCTCAGCCGTGCTGAAGTCGTGCTGTGAACTTCCAGCACGCCCGCAGCGCCGGGGTTTTGCGAGAGCAGCGCGGCGACTTCCCGTATCAGCGTTAATACTTTATTTTAAAGTTCAACTTTAAAACTCGCCAGAAGCGGGAGCGCGCCTCCTTCACGCGTACGCTGCTCGCTGAGAAAAAACGCCGTAAGAATCTTTGGGTGTTGCCTAATTTCCTCTAATAAAAGACGAATTCTCTGGAGGAATTTTTCAATTTTATCGTTCAATGGAGATGTTGCATGCGTAAGAAATTTGCGATTTGACCTTTGATTCTCATGTAAAAGAAACACGATGGTGCCACTGGTTTTCTCTGAAATCAACTCCCAAGCTCAATAAAAGCTCTCAAGTTGAGGCCGAAATGGAGGGGATATCCCACGCTATCCTAAGAGTTCACCTTTATATCAAGACGAACTCTCCATGCCAAAGATAGGGAGCGAATAAATTAGCAGTGATGCCGTGTTTTCAGTCTTAGAGTTCCCAAATAAAGTGGCATCCCTGTCAATGTATTTGCTCCCTATCTTTGCATGGAGAGTTTGTCTTGATGTAGACGTGCGGACTCTCAGGATAGCGTGGGATATCCCCTCCATTTTGGCCTGAATTTGAGAGCTTTTTTTGAGCTTGGCAGTTGATTTCAGAGAAAACCAGTGGCACCATCGTGTTTCTCGCGAACTTTTACATAAGAATCAACAGTCAAATCGCAAATTTCTCACACATCCAACATCTCCATTTCTTAGAGAAAGAGCGACGCCAAGAATGGCACAATTTGGGCCAGAAGGGATTTTTCTGAAACCGGGCCCAAACGATACCTTATGATACCCTAAAACTCTGGTAAAAATTTTAGCTTGAGTATACGCTCCGTTTTTGAGAAATGGGGGGGCAAAGTTGCCAAATCACCATCATTCTGGACAGCATTTTTACAGCAAAAAGACGGGAAAAATGGACGAAAAAGTTACACTATTGATGGATTTGGGCTGTAAATGTTCTTATTGAGCCCCCGTGCATGTAGCTGTGTTCAGTTTCAAAAATTTTGGACGTACAGTGGTCCAAAATGGGGAGAAATCGTGGATAGATAAGGATTCTTTGTCAAACTTTTTAAAAATGGAAGTAAAATTGTTGGTCTCCTGCAGAGATCATGTGAAACAATGTTCTTATTGGTCTTCAATGCATTCAATTGAGTTCAGTTTATGAAATTTTCATCGCACAATGGTCCAAAATGGGAAATCAGTGGACAAATTAAGATCTTCTGCCTAACTTTTTAAAAATGATGTACGACTATTGGTCCCCTGCAGAGATCATGGGGAACAATGTTCTTATCAATGCATTCAATTGGGTTCAGTTTATCAAATTTTCATCGCACAATGGTCCAAAATGGAAAATTAGTGGACAAATTAAGATCTTCTGTTGAAATTTTTGAAAAATAACATGAAACTATGAGGTTTTTCACTAGATTTGAAAGGTGTAAATTCAAAATAAGTTAGTAGCCAATAAAAGCTATCCATTTTCACTGTTTTGAACTGAACAAATGAGGTCTGGAAACGGTAATTCAGGAGGAACTTAGCTTTTGGATCCTTAAAATCCGGCTAACTGGGTGGTTTTTGTCCTAGTTAGTTGTCAGAGAATAATATTGTAGTTAGAATAATACTTTACAATAAATCCTTTCTAAGGATTTAGGAAAGGTTAGGTTAGGTTAGATTTCAACAGAAGATCTTAATTTGTCCACTGATTTCCCATTTTGGACCATTGTGCGATGAAAATTTGATAAACTGAACCCAATTGAATGCATTGATAAGAACATTGTTCCCCATGATCTCTGCAGGGGACCAATAGTCGTACATCATTTTTAAAAAGTTAGGCAGAAGATCTTAATTTGTCCACTGATTTCCCATTTTGGACCATTGTGCGATGAAAATTTCATAAACTGAACTCAATTGAATGCATTGAAGACCAATAAGAACATTGTTTCACATGATCTCTGCAGGAGACCAGCAATTTTACTTCCATTTTTAAAAAGTTTGACAAAGAATCCTTATCTATCCACGATTTCTCCCCATTTTGGACCACTGTACGTCCAAAATTTTTGAAACTGAACACAGCTACATGCACGGGGGCTCAATAAGAACATTTACAGCCCAAATCCATCAATAGTGTAACTTTTTCGTCCATTTTTCCCGTCTTTTTGCTGTAAAAATGCTGTCCAGAATGATGGTGATTTGGCAACTTTGCCCCCCCATTTCTCAAAAACGGAGCGTATACTCAAGCTAAAATTTTTACCAGAGTTTTAGGGTATCATAAGGTATCGTTTGGGCCCGGTTTCAGAAAAATCCCTTCTGGCCCAAATTGTGCCAAAAAACGGTCGTTTTTGGCGTCGCTCTTTATTGGCGGGTTGATTTAAAATATCTGAAAATTTCGAGTGGAGATATATTTATAACTTTTCTCAAAAATTGACGTTTTATCAGGGGAGATTTGGCAACGCTGGAATACTCATAGGTTGTGAGCACGAGAGTATGGAGTTGCAGTGCTTTAGTTCCTTCGTCTTTAAATCGAAAGTTATCGTAAAGCTCCCGGCAAAAATATTTTCAGAACTTTTGCGCAGCTTAAGTAACGGCGGACGAGGCCCGAGGGATGAAACTCTGAGATGTTATTACATGATCTTAGAATCTTTTCCCATGGCCCATTTTAAAGTAATGCAACGTATTAACTTGCTTTTTAATTTTCCCTCTGCTTAAAACAAATTAAAGAAAACTTTGAGAAAGAATGCATCGAACTGTGGAGCAACATTCTTGACTTGACTTCGCAACTTTGAATCACTCTGTATCCAGCGGCTGGTTTTAATTAGAACGAGCCTAACTCCATTAATTGTTGCTTCCTGTTGTTGTTGGTGTTTCTTAAATTTATTTTTTTACACGAGAAACGAAGCGGTGGCCCGAGTTTAATTTTTTATGTATATACTTTAAAATGTAGATAAAATTTAACTTTTAGGACTTATTGTTGTTTAATTGAATGTCAAAAAATGAAACATTAAAGAAAATTAAGGAACACGAGATGCAGTAGGGCTGATTCTGGTTGAATTTTTCCAATGGAATGACTGTTTTTTCTAGGTATTTTACGCAGCTATTTTATTTACAAAACCTGTCAACTATCGAACTCACCGATGAACCTTAAAAATCCGAACACTTAATCCTCGAACCTGAAACGCCAGAGTATTTGTGCATATTTCAATAGCGAGATCGGAGCAGACACTCAGACAGCTCTCTTCAGGCTGAGTGCGTCCCTTCATTACGACTGCTCAGCCGTGCTAAGGAAGAACGTCGTATGAACATTCGAGAGTTGCCAATTTCCTCCTATGAAATGTTTATTTTTGAGGCAAGTTATGAACATTTGTCTTCGAAATGGAGATGTTGCATGTGTGAGGGATTTACGATTTGAACATTGATTCCTATGTCAAAGTTCGTGAGAAACACGATGGTGCCACTGGTTTTCTCTGATATCATCTCCTAAGCTCAAAAAAAGCTCTCAAAGTGAGGCCAAAATGGAGGGGATATCCCACCCTACCCTGACAGTCCACCTCTACATCAAAACAAACTCTCCATGCAAAGATGGGGAGCAAATACATTGACAGGGCTGGCACTTTATTTGGAGACTCTAAAACTGATAACATGACAACCCTGCTAATGTATTTGCTCCGTATTTTTGCATGGAGAGTTTGTCTTGATGTAGAGGTGGACTCTCAGGATAGCGTGGGATATACCCTCCATTTTGGCTTCAACTTGAGACCTTCTTTTTAGCTTGGGAGTTGATTTCAGAAAAAACCAGTGGCACCATCGTGTTTCAAGCAAACTTTTACGTAAGAATCAATATTCAAATCGCAAATTCCTCACACATGCAACATCTCCATTCGTACTTAAGCGAAGGAAATTTGGCAAGGTCTGAAGGTTCATACGGCGTTTTTCCTTAGCACGGCAGTGCCGCGAACGGCGAGCGTAGCAAACCCGGAAAAAAGAATCAGTAACTGAGTCACTGCAGATTATGGACTTAAAAAGGTAATTAAGTCGGCATTAGTGTCAGCATGCCCGTCCCCATTCTTTCCAACGTGCTCACAGGGGAGGCAATCGCGCTTTCGAGGACCGATCGATACTTATAATGGTCTCTTGTGCAGAAATTAGGGCTCATTGAGTCTCGATCACGGCGATACGCCGTACAATGGATCGAGTCAATCAGAGAGGTCGAACATGAAATTTTTGACTAAAACTGTATATGTATATTCCATCACAATTACAATTTCAAGGGGTGGGTTCAGAAGAAAATCTCACCAGGAAACCAATGGAACCACTTTCAGGACCTCAAAGTTTTGTATAAACGGAGTTATAAGGGTTTAAAGTTTCCAAATTTTGTCCGACCTCTTCTATTGACTCGATCCGCTGTGCGCCGTTACAATAGACCGTTGAGAAATGCACATCCCGTGTATTCGAGATTCGGTTTAGTTTTATTCCGTTCAATGGAGGTATTGCGAATGCCAAAAGCCGATTGTATCAAGTGTCAAAATGCAGTCTGTTAAAGTTGACTGCAGGTTTATTAAACGGATCACCAGGTAGGGTAAGAACAGTGACGTGGCGTGCTTTGCGATATATCGATTGATTTGCCATTTAAACATATGGAAAAGGATCGATAGACAGGGTTTCGCGGCGAACACCTTAATAATCGATTCTTTACCATAGCTTCAAATGGAGAAATATCGATGATCGATCATTCACGCCTCGCCACTGGGTAAGAAATTATGCAATACATTGCCGTCCTAAGGAAGAACGCCGTATGAGCTTTTAGACGTTGACATTGATCTCTCAATTGAAAACTAATTTTTTAAGAGAATTGTGAGTATTTTCTTCAAAATTCTCACACAGTTTTGATTGAAATTTAACCAAACGTATCTGAAAATTTCAAAAAAAAAATATGCATACCATACCCTAAAAATGTTTTCTCTGCATTGCTCATACGGCAAAGGTCTAACAAGGCACTGAAAGCAACTTATACGATAGGTAAATAACGAGAGCTTCGTCCCACACACTATTCCCTTTTCTTTTGATCCGAGATTTTTGAAATTTCGGGGAAAAAAGTTGGTTCTGCGGAAAATTCTTCCATCGTAAAATATACCATAATTAGTTATGTGCTCGATCCGATCTGAATAGACTGTTTTTTTTTCAAAAAAAAAAAAAATAAATAAATTGTGAGCGGAAAATCAATCATATTAAATTATATTTCATTAGACAGGAATATTTTAATCTCATATATGTATTAAACGTAGAAAGTATTAATCCGCCTATTGTATTTTACTAAAATTTATATTAGAAAACAGGAATCGTGATGCTTATAATCGTACAATGCCTTGCGGCCCATTTAATTAACTTTGTTGCAAGACGGTACCCCAAAAATATCTTTGGGACGTACCTGAAAGACGTATCTAAAAGACGTTACTTTGTTGCTCAGTTTGGTGCGATTAGCCTCTTCTTTACCCAGCAATCAAAATTGATTTGGGATGAGTGCGCCAATCAAGAGAGTGAAAAACGAATACAATAATTTATGTCTTCTCGATTCACTCGTGGAATTGGTTTTTAAGAGTTTGCCACACGCAATTCAACGCTGCCGAGTTGCACTGAGTTTGCGGGAATTTTCATGCGCCCCTGTCGTCAAGATTTCGATTTTTATGAATTTCTTCATCTTTACTCGCTGATTTTTGAATGTTAAGACCGATACATAATATACAATCATTGTAACCAGGCTAGTATTGGTTGATTTGTTCGAAATCTTTTTCGCGCAAACGGACATAGGCAAATAAAGCCCTGGTGAATGAATCCAATAGACGCTTTTCAGTTTGAATTACATCCGACCATCTTGATGTGAAAACGACGTGCTATCAATGAAAAATAAGGAATCTTAAATTTACCGCCAAGAAGTGTTTTTTCTTGAAAAAAGTATTTTGCTGCTGAATATAAACTCCTGTTTTGCTTAACCAGAGCATATTTTTCTTGTATCAAGAAACATTCAGCTTAAATCGAGATTCTTGGCGGCAAATTGAAGAATCGTCATGTTAAAGCCAAGCACATTTTTTTTTCAGTGTAGGATTATTGTTTCGTCTGATACGACGCACCGATAACATATCGAATGACCTTTTCACGAAATCAGTCTATTGTGATGCGAATATGAGAGGAGGCACGCTTTGCGATGAGCATCGTCTTTGGTCTTGGAAATCGAGCGCCCCTTCAATTTTAAACCTATGCAACAGGCATCCCAAGAGTACGAATAGTTGTATCCAGGCAAGAATCAAGGCGCTTGGCCTGGCTAGCAAGGTATAGCGATTCAATGGAAGGGATCGGACTGAGTCGTAGGTCGTGCAAATAGAACTCTCTACTTGACAGAACCGGCATTCGGTTAGGCAACCGAAAAATTAGTGCAACAAACCGAAGTCTAGGTTTTCCGAACAACAGAACTTCAGTGGACATGGAAAATGCTCCATATGTACCAAAGTTTTCGAGTGAACCAAAACCAAAAAAATGGGTGAACCAATAACCAAAACCGGAAAAAACCAAAGAACCTTTGATTCTAAATTTAAAAAACCAAAAAAATGCGTGGTAACAAAATCGTTACACCATGTCATAGAGAGCTTTTTTTGAATTTTTTAGGAAATTTTTCTCACAATCTACTTCAGGGTGTCTTAAGGTGATGCGTCAAGCTCAAGTAACGCAGTCGAACTGGCATGCGATATATTGCATTGATTAGGTCCAAAATCTCGGCAGATTATGAATTTTTAGCAAAAAAAGGACGATAGCTCCTGCGCATGAGCCTAAAGAAACATTTTAAACCCAAAAATCGGCAAAATTCAGAAAAATGAAAACAGAATAGGTAGTGTTTGGAAAAAAACCTCGCATTCAATTCAGCTATCGATTTCTGTATCGAATGCGAGTTTTTTTCCCAGTGTGGTACCCCGAGGTTTCCCGAGGTTTTTTCCCCAGTGGTTTTTTCCCAGGAATAGTGTTTGGAAAAAAAACCTCGCATTCAATCCAGCTATCGATTTCTGTATCGAATGCGAGGCTTTTTTTCAAACACTACACTGCTTTCATTACTCTGAATTTTGCCGATTTTTGGGTTTAGAATGATTCTTTAGGCTATTGTCCTTTTTTCCTTTAAATCAAAATTCAAATTCGAAATCTGCCGAAATTTTTGACCTAATCGATGCGATATATCGCATGCCAGTTCGACCTAGTCACTTGAGCTTGACGAATCACCTTAAACTTTAAAGGGAAAAACTTTATAGCTTTTCTCATGAATAATTATTTTATCGGACCAAATTAGGCAGCATCTTAAAACTCAAACGTCATTTTCACGGATCTTCACAGATTTCACACTCGTCCAAACCGATCCTCCCGATTCGGGAGAGACCTCACCTGATTCGATTCGGCAACTCAAGTGAAGCAGTGAAGCGGGGTTCGAGAGGCCTGGAAGATGGATGCTTCGGAAAATAAGAATTGATCGGGCGTGCGATCGCGTCGGGCTCACTGACACCGCTATTAATTACTTGACACCAAGTCTCAGCCTCAGCGTTCTGCCCAACCCTTAATAGTGCCCCCCCCCTCCCCGTCCTTCCCCTCCGCACAATGGACCGAATCAATCTGAGAGGTTGGACACGAGCTTTTTGAATAAAACTGCAAATTTAGACGTTTATTTCGTCAAATTTTACATTTTTAGGGGTGATGTTGGAATGAATATTTAGGAGAAAATCAATGGGACTATTTTTAAGACCTCAAAATGGAGATGTTGCATATGTGAGGAATTTGCGATTTGACTGTTGATTCTTATGTAAAAGTTCGCGAGAAACAAGATGGTGCCACTGGTTTTCTCTGAAATCATCTCCCAAGCTCAAAAAAGGTCTCAAGTTGAGGCCAAAATGGAGGGGATATCCCACGCTACCCTCAGAGTCCTCCTCTACATCAAAACAAACTCTCCATGCAAAGATAGGGAGCAAATACATTGACAGGGCTGCCACTTATTTGGGGACTCTAAAACTGAAAACACGGCAACCCTGCTAATTTGCTCCCTATCTTTGCATGGAGAGTTTGTCTTGATGTAGAGGTGGACTCTCAGGATAGCGTGGGATATCCCCTCCATTTTGGCCTCAACTTGAGAGTTTTTTTTGAGCTTGGGAGTTGATTTTAGAGAAAACCAGTGGCACCATCGTGTTTCTCGCAAACTTTTACATTAGAATCAACCGTCAAATCGCAAATTTCTCACACATGCAACATCTCCATTGTGTAAAGACGGAGTTATGAGCTTTTAAAGTTTCCAAATTTTGTCCGACCTCTCCCGTTGACTCGATCCTCTGTGCTCCGCCCCAGTCTGGCACACTTTTGCTCCTGTCAATGGCGGTGTTCGCGACTTTAGAGGCTCGGTACCCCGCAACACTCGGAATTAGACACTGCGTTGTTTTCTTTTGATTTTATGTTGCTCTATTACTTTGTTGTGAAAAATTTGGTGTTGTTTGGTGGTAGAAACGTCGTAACTTCGTTTTTCGCATTTCTTTTACACAAAGTGTCCAATCAAAAGCACTAATATTTCGTCTCAAGGAAGAACACTGTACGGACATACGAGAGTAGCCAAATTTCCTCCAATGGAACGTTTATTTTTGAGGAGAGCTATGAATATTTTTCCTTGATATTTTCAAATAGTTTACATCTAATTACGTAGAAATTTCTCTGAAAAATTGAACGGAAAATATTCACGAGTGTTCCTGAAAATTTGTATTCAAAGGAAATTTGGCAACTGACAAATGTTCATACGGCGTTTTTACTCAGTACGACAGTATTTTCGTCGTCTCCCGCACTAAGGAGCATGTTTTAGAGTTCTACATTAAAATTGACCCGATTTTTTCAATGTGGAGATTTTGCACATCGAGTTTTCATGATAAAGCGCAGACCTTTGAAACCGTTGACAAATTACTACTCGAATTCAATCTTTTAGTAATTCGCGCATATTTTTCCTAAAAATCAGCAAAAATTCACTAAGTTACAAAACAGTCGTATTTCAGCGGACATTGTCGCAGCATGATATTGTTCATACCGATATTTCACTTATAGAAACGATGACGGTAATTTAAGAATGTAAAATTATGATGACGAATGTTACTAATGATTTGCTAAGTAAACGTACCATAATGTAAATGCTTGAAATGAGTGAATTATAATTGTAGAGGTTTTTAATCAGTTAATCAGTTATGTAAAGGTGAATAAAATCAAATGATAAGAAAAATTCAAGAAAAAAAATGAAAATAAAAATAATGAGCTTTCAAAAACAAAAGTAGAGTTGATTCATTCCATCGTTGTAAAATTTCCACCTAAAACGTATTTTTGCAGAAGAGCTATTAAGTGATACAATGTAAGGCATTTGTGAATACTTGCATACTAGAGATTGATCAGAACGATATTCTTCAGAAATGTAAACAATGGTTTTCTTGCATGAAATTTTTTATGGTTATTCTAAAACGTTGGAAAGTTCATACTCACTTTAAATGAACTAAAATAGTACAACTTACAATGATTAAATCAGACAAGAGTAGGATGTAGAACCTGATGCTCCGTGATTGGCCCTTTCAGTCAGATTGTGGACAGAGAGTTTGAGATGAAAAAAAAAACCGGAGATTGGAAAACCTCTGGTATAAAGAGCCAAAAACCTCACAGCATTTGGACAGTTTTGCAATTATTTTACAATAAAACAATTTTACATACAATATAGATATTTCAGAAAAAAAACATTTTAAATTTGAGATCAGGATAAAAACCAAAAATTTTAGAATAATTCAATTTCAAATTATCAATCAGGAGAACCAACTGAGCGGCACTCTAAGCTAACTGAAGGTTTTTTTTTTTTTGTTTCACGAAAACAATTCTCAATGTGGCTTGACAGTAAATAACAGTAAAATTGTATAATTATTGTATTAAAAATTCGGAATGTATCCGGTTATACTACATTTTCTATGAATAACCATTATCTCCTCTTATCATTTTCTAAAAAAATTGAAAAGAAACTCTCTCACGAAGTAGAGTTTTCAAAAGTAGAAATGCGATAGTGATGCATGGCAATTGAAAATTCAAAAACTGGATGATGAAAATAGTCAAAAATAGTCAAGAATAGTCGTCAACAATAGCGATCTAATAGCGAGAACTATTTCCTATTCAAAAATTGAATATGACTATTTACGGTAAGTTTGTTTTTCACATGTAGATTAGAATTGTTATTTCATAGACGTTTCATAGCAATAACACGACAATTAATACCTAAGTTATTTCATCACTATCAATCTTGAAATTCTGCTAAATGGGAGGTGCCACTACACTAAAAAAAAATCTCAGCGTTTTGACCAAGGACCGTTGGTACCTTTACCATCTCACTTTTTTACCAATGATTGGTAATTTTACCAAGACAGACTGGCAAGCTTACCTAAAAACCGGTATTTTTACTGTTTTTTCAGGTAAGAATACCACTTTTATTGGTAATCGATTCTCGGTAACTTTGCCATTTTATCTCGGTAATTCTACCATAGTCGATAAAAAATATTGGCGTTTTCACCAAGGTCCAGTAAAATTACCAAGAAAGTTCAATAATTTTACCGAGATTTCTCGGTAAAATTACCAATTCCATAAATGGTAATTTTACCAAGAAAAAACTGGGATCAAATAGAACCCTGAATTCTCAGTAATTTTACCCTTTTCTTAATAAATACACCGAGATTTTTTTTCAGTGTAGAGGCACATTCCAAAAATTCCTATCGATTTAAATCTAGTCGAGTGATTTTAAACAGGAGTCACCCGTGGGGCACAAAAATCCTCCCGATGCCGATTTTGACACTCGGGAGCAAAATATTCCCTCCGTGTAGGGGGTGTTTTTGAAAAATGTCACTCTTCCGTGAGTAACGCTCACATTACTCTCCTGTCCTTCCGGTGCAAACCTTTCAAACCTCGCTCTTCAATGAGGTCCTCGGTAAATACTTCCGGCTCCCCGAAAGGGCCGATTCACGGAGCAGAAAAACAGGAAATAAACATTTATAATACCGAGGGGCGAAAAGGCTTCTCCGCAACGACCATTGTTGCCATATACCTCTGGAAAATATGCATTTTTCACTTTGAGTCGTATAAAAATTTCGCTTGATCTTATCCTCGAACGTTTCTTTGTGTATCTAATGAAATTAATTTGGTCTGTTTAAATCATGTAGATAGATATGAGACATATTCTTGTAGTAGTTAAGTTTTACTTAAATGAAATTTCTTGAAAAAAAAAAATGTCGCATGAAAAATGGACCACGTTACGCGGAAAGGAACCAAGCCACATTACCTATTGCCAAATTTAATCGGGCAATTTAACTTTAAATATGGAAACGGCTGTGCGGATTTTTGTACGCATTTCAGTGAATTTTCTGCGTAGTACCAAGTTACTTCCTTAAAATTTTCAAAAGAATTTGCACAAACGCTGTCTTGTAAAAAGTTAATTTTTTTGGTTTTACAGCAACTCTATAAAAAAAAGTTGAATTGCCCGTTTGGCAGTAGCTGATGTGGCTTGGTTCCTTTCTGCTAAATGCGGTCCAATTTTTTTTTTTTTTTTTTTTTTTTTTTTTTTTTTTTTTTTTTTTTTTTTTTTAACAAGTTAATAACGCGGTCCAATTATGCTTGATTTTCTGCGAAATCTGGCAACTGCACCGCGGCGCCACCTTTTTAAGTCGCACGCGGAAACGCGGCACTCACCCCCGGATAAAACACCACTTTCGTTTTAAACATTCCCAGCGACGGGAGAAAGTCGCGAGCAAAAATAAAAAATAAAAAATAAAAATGAGAAAAAAAGAAGCGAAAAAATTGATGAGGAGCGAACGCATGTTAACTCGTGCCGGGAGATTTCGCCTGCGGGAAAATTGGAATTTGAGAGCTGGAACACCGCCAAATTAAAGTGAAAAGGGGGAGCGAAAGTCGTAAATTTATCATTCTGTTCCGTGGGAATAGCCTGGAGATTCTCTCTTCCGTCGTCCCTTTAAACCGAGGACACGTCAGCCGTGCTGAGGAAAAAGAACGTAAGGGCCTCAGAGTGTTGCCAAACCCCCCCTCTAACGTCGTGTGAAAACCGCTTATGTCAAGTTTTCCAGCTTCGAGTTTTTCTAGAGTCCCTTTATACTGAGAGTCAAGACAATGTGAAACCATTTCTGATTGGTTCCCGTATTAGGCCTCCACAGTGTCACGAGCGGGAACACAGATTACATTTTAACCGACTGCAAAGATTATAATCTAGACTGGACCGGGGAATAGCGGGCTCGACAAGGAACAAACGGAATGAGAGAAGGAAAGGAGAAAGGAACGTGAGAATGAGCCGATCAAAGATTATAAAAAACTGTAATTTTGTGTAATCTTTATTCCTGTTTATGACTCCATGAGGGGGGTTGTCTTGACTCTCAATATTATAGGACCCCAAGTTTTTCTAGAGTTCCTTGATAGAAAGAGTTGAGACAACGCAACCTATGGACGTCACAAACGGAAATAAAGATTACGCAAATCGGACGATTTTTGTAATCTTTGATCAACCTATTCCCGAATTTCTGTCTCCGTTCCCAGTGTCATTTCATATGTTCATTCCCGTGCCTTCTATTCCTCCGGTTCATTCTAGTTTATAAACTTTGCAATTGGTGAAACTGTGATCTTTATTCCCGTTTGCAACACTGTAAATGCCTAAAATACGAGAACCAATCAGAGATGGAGTCGCATTGCCTTTACTCTTACTCGTCACTGAAAAAAAAAAAAATCTAAAATTCGCCGCCAAGAAGTATTTTTTCTTAAATCAAGAATTTTTCTGGTTAATATAAACTACTTTTTTGCTTAGCCCAAGCATTATTTTTCTCGTATCCAGAAGAATGTAGCTTAAATAAAAAAAAAACAAATTCTTGGCGGCACATTCAAGAATCATCATGCTTGAGCCAAGCACCCTTTTTTTCAGTGATTTCAATCAATTAAAAAATGATAAAAATTGCCTGAAAAACCAAAAACGAGCGAAAAAGCGAGAGTTATCTCCAAAATATATTTTTATCAAATAAAATTTGGCAACCCCCGAGCGTTTATACGACTTTCTTCCTTAGCACCGAATAGATAGTAAGTCGGCGTTCCTTTCTGACCTGATTTACATGTGGATTTCTTTCCTTTTTTCTCGTAAGGAAAGCTAGCGATGAGAGGGATGGCGCGGAGGTGGGGGTGGGGGGTGGGGGAGTGGGGGGGGGGGGGGGGGGGTTGGGATTCCGAACGTCGAATAAGTCATAAAATTACGGAATTGAGCGCTTTATTCTTTCCCCTCTGTTTTCTTGCCTCCCATCTAATCCAGAATTGAGTCAACAACTCGGAGAAAGGAATGGCTTGGCTGTCGTCGTGTATTTATCGCTCTTAATCAACTCAGCAGGGCGACTTTAGCTGTTGATTTTAGGGCGGCTTCAAAACGCCCAGATTTCCTCATCGCACTCAATCGAGACGAAGTCTATCTTCGTTGGGCTCTTTGCCGACGACAAACCGTGGTTTTCAATATTTTCATTTGCTTCGTCTTGATTGAGATTCTTTTCTGATGAGCTTATAGGCATTTTCGAAGAGATTAAAGGACGCCAAGGAACGATGACCAGCTCATTCTGCCGTGCTAAGGAAAAACGCCGTATGGACATTCGAGAGTTGCCAAATTTCCTTCAGTGGCGTGGCGTGCTTTGCGATATATCGATTGTTATGCCATTTAAACCTATAGAAAAGTATCGATAAACAGGGTGTTCGCAGCGAACGCCTTAATAATCGATTATTTACCACAGCTTCAAATGGGGAATAATCAATAGATCGCAAAACACGCCACGCCGCTGATTTCCTTCGATAAAATGTTTATTTTTGCGGTAGGTTATGAATATTTTTCCCTGAAATTTTCAAGAACTTCAGGTAAAATTGCGAACAAAATTATCTGAAAAATTGGAAAGAAAATATTCATGAGTTTACCAGGAAATTCGTGTTTTATCAAAGGAAATTTGGCAACGTCTGAAGGTTCATACGACGTTCTTCCCTAGCGTGGCAGCATTGGGCAAAGTCGTCAAGAATTGCTCACTTTAAAATGGAGCGAAATGTTCTGCGACATCGCCTGTCCAATTCTCACTTAGAGGGCTGATTATTGAAATTGATAGACAAAGCTATAGAAAAAGAAGACGTGGGGAGTATGGAGCTATCCGATTGGTTGAAACGGGAGGTTGTTATAGACTAAGGGAGGAAAATGACCGGGAATGTGGCCGCACGGAGAGACATGATTAGTGTGATGCTAAGGAAGAACGTCGTAACAGCATTTAAAGGTTGTTTCGATCAGTTAAAAATTCATGTTTTCAGTTACAAGTATTTTTCCTTGGGATTTTCAATGATTTTAGATTACATTTCGAATAAAATTTTTCGAAAAATTAGCTTAAAAATACTCGAGAAAATTTATTTTTAATGAAAGGAGATTTGGCAACGTTTGAGGGTAAATACGGGTAAATACATTCTTTCTCAGCACGGCAGAATACTGCCGTGCTAAGGAAGAACGCCGTATGAACATTCGAGAGTCGCCAAATTTCCCCGGATAAAACATGTATTTTTGACGAAATTTATGCGTATTTTTCCTTGAAATTTTCAGATATTTTAGATTAAATTGCGTACAAAATTGTCTGAAAGATTGGAAGAAAAATATTTACAATTTCCCTAATAAATTCGTATTTTATCAGAGGAAATTTGGCAACGCCTAAAGGCTCATACGGCGTTTTTCCTTAGCACGGCAGAATAGTCCCCGGGAGTGAAACCGGCATTTCATCATCGATATGATTCAATAAATCGCCCTCCGGGGGGAGGCACGCACGTCTCTATAACGAGTGCGACCAGATAGCGAGAATAATTCCTCGCTTTTCTGACGTAAGGGCGTATCTCTATTCCCACTTGAGCCACAGAACGCATAGAGGTACACGGAGATCAGGGGTCACGTTGGGATCAAGATACGCCCTCACGAATCGAGGCGTTTTCGGAGGAGCCTTCCCGCCGGTCGGATTCAGAGCACGTTTCGGAGAGAGGAAAGAAAAGGGGACTTACTTATTATAAAGGACTATATCTGGTCGCCAGATATGGTCCGAAGGCACATGGAGCATATGAACCCCGCCATACTCTTTGGGTTCCCAGCGGAGTTTGTAATCGTACCATGACTGCAATCAAAAAGCAATAAATTCCAATCAGTCGCCCGGCCAATTCAATTGGCGCGAATCAAGTCGCTTCCGGTAAATCAACTTTATTAATTGGGTTAGGATTTGCGATCGTCGGGATGACTTGACGTTTCTTCCCTCTATGGACTCGGAGCGAGTTTTTAATAGTCTCTCTTCTATCTTGCAACGTCTTATTTCTCCGATGGAGATCGCCGATCTTTTGCATCAGTGGCGTCGCGTGAATTGCGATGTATCGATTTGTTATGCCATTTAAACCGATGATAAAGAATCGATTATTAAGGTGTTCGCTGCGAACACCCTGTTTATCGATCATTTTCCATAGTTTTAAATGACCTAACAATCGATAAATCGCAATGCACGCCACGCCACTGTTTTGCATCCCCAAACATTACGACGGTGTAAGTCCGCAACCGCACGTATCTCGGTTCGCAATGTGGCAGACTCCCTGTCATACTTCATTTTTTTAAAATAGAAAACTACTCAAAAGCAATTCCTAAAAACTGCCTTGATTTTTTTCCCTGAAGAGAGAAAATTTTGCGAAAATTTCAAGGAATGATGTCGCTATGTTCTCCTTTAAAAAATAAATAAGAGCGGAGATTAGCAAACACCGTAAACGAGATGCGTGGTTGAGGGAGGACTTACACCGCCGATAAATATCTTCTTTCTTCCGGGACCATGTCTAAAATTATGTAAAGAATCAGAATTTCAATCTACGTAAAATATTTGATTACTGGCTTAAGCATTGGACAAAATGACTGATTCTACTATTTGCCTGCAGTAGATACATGGACCGCGTTTAGCAGAGAGAAACCAAGCCACATCAACAATTGAAAAATTTTAAGGGGCCAATTTAATTTTTTACAAGAGAACGTTTGTGCGGATGTCTTTCAAAATTTTAAGAAATATGTTTCTTAATGTGCAGAAAATTCACCGAGATTTGCCACGAAAAAATTGCACAACCGTTTTCATGTAATAAATTAAATTCCCCGATTAAATGTGGCAATCGCTGATGTGGTTTGGTTCTTTTCTGCTTAACGCGGTCCATATGTCGTTTAAAACTAGGCTTGTAACATCAGAGGTCAGTGTCTTATGAAATCGGAATATTTAATACGTGGATCGGCGCATGATGAACATATCAAAATCTACCTTTAATGTAGCTCTTGCTAAAAAGACACTATACGATAGAAACAATGGCGCTGTTCAGGATAATTCATTCTGTGCGAACAGTTTTATCTACAGAAAAGCTATCGAAAGACAGTGCGAATGAATCAACAGAAAAAGGAAATAATGGATTCGGCTTAATGCAAATAAAACTAGTTTTTCTTGTTTTTGCGCCATCGATCTTCTTCTAATGAATGCAAACGAAAACTGCGCTCTCAGAAGAGACTATGTAGGTCCCTGTGATAAAGTCTTGCACCCGAATCCCCAGTAAGAGATGAGTTTGACTGGTCAAAGGGTTTAATCAGGAACAATTGATTGACTCTCTCATTTATTTCGAAAAAACAGGTCTCTTTGTCATGCTCCACTAGGACTAAAAGTATGAGTATTTCTCCCAGTCACACCAACTAAACTTCCTTTTTCTTTCATATTAGAGAGAAAGTGTCGTTATGTGTGCTGATAACTCTTCTACCTCAAAAATGTATTTCTCTTTGCGGTTCGATTATGCAATGAATACCGAGAGTTTCATAGACGACGAAATCATTCTTCCTTTATGCAGCAAGTTTACCCATGGGAATTTGAGGAGAAAAAAACTATTCCTGAAGCTCTATTATTGTTAGTTTGACAATCATACTTTGATAAATAATTGGAACGTAAATTTTAAACAAATGCATAATGGGCCTGTTGCATGCAAGAGATACAGCCGCGCGAATAGACTTTATAGAGGTTAAATGACACGAAAATTACGATGGTCACATTGAAAAAGTCTGAATTACACTCCTTACTGCGCAATTTGCGTTGATAGGAACGCGCTTTTTCAAATTTCCCGCGTCTGAGGGCAGTTTTCTAACGGAAACAATTAACGGCAACTCGCGGCTATTTCCGGTCAACTAAAACTGACAACATAACCTAAAAATCGGAGCTCGTGATATTGTGAAATGAAATGTAGAAGGATTGTGTTGGATATTTAAAAGTTGATCGATTTGGTTACCGCATAAAGCGTATATGGACCACTATAAGAGATCACGTTGGGTTTGTAAACAAACTGAAGGAAAAAATAACAACAACAACAACGACTCGGCATCTTCCGGAAATCACTGAGCCCACCGTTTGCTCGTTTCCGGTGATTAGAAAACTGCCCCCAGACGCGGGAAATTTGAAAAAGCGCGTTCCTAACAATGCAAATTGCGCAGTAAGGAGTGTATTTCAGACTTTTTTAATATGACCATCGTAATTTTCGTGTCATTTAACCTCCATAAAGTCTGTTCGCGCGGCTGTATCTCTTGCATGCAACAGGCCCATTCGTATGCTTCGCTAAACATCTCATCCTTGATAAATTTAAATGCATAAGTTGTAGAACTTCTCGAAGAAGATAGACTTATTTTGGATGAGTTAGTTCGTGGAGTACTGGAATTGGTCTATAATATAATAATTCAGTGAATAAACGTACCTGTTCAACCCATAGGTTTGTAGTCATAATTTGATTCTTCAGGTTCTGGGAACAGAAATAAAGGGAGAGAAAATATTAGAGTGTTGTCATAGGAGCAGAATAGACTTATCAAATGTCGAACTACAAATAATATTAAATTTTTTGTCACCGGTACCTCATCTTGCTTGGATACCTTTCCATTATGCGGCTCAACATAACGCGTTTAAAAAGTCATTAATCATTAAATAATGGAGAGATATGGTTACAGGCGACTTCATCTCAACATGCATACGCGATATTTTTGGACACGACCGTAGTTTGTCGAATTCTGCTTATTTTTTGAGTTCGTAAAGTTTCAAGCGACGTGAAATTCATTAGTCATTATTGTTTCAAAGCGCTGAGTTGCAACGCTCTAGGAGTGCCTTCATTTCTCTGTGTAGGCAAGAAAACTACTGATAAACACGAATAGTTACGGACCTCGCGCCTTCCAACATGGGATATATATTTGTTTCAGTGTTGCGTGAGTAAATTGAAGTATTTCGTTTGCGATGTTTTGAAATTCCCGTTCTCATGTCGTCTTATCATAGGATAACAAAACCGCAACGCTATAAATGGAAATATTTTGGAAATTTTTTTCACACAGGAAAGAAAAATACGGAATGGTCCAAAAACAGACGTCGATAATTTTTGACTGAATAATAAAGGATTAAAGGAAGTCTGCAACGTTGCAAATTGAGATTCCCGTCCCTGCAGTTCCGCCGTCGATATGTTTCAAGGAAAGCTCCCTTTCCTAGGCTGAATTGAACCGCGTTTAGCAGAAAGGAACTAAATCGCATCAGCTATTGCCAAATTTATCTGGGCAATTTAATTTTTTACTTGAAAACGGTTGTGCAGATTATTGTGCAAATTTCAGTGAATTTAACATAGTACGAGGCAAATTCCTCGAAAAATCCTTAAAATTTTAGATACGTTCTCTTGTAGAAAATTAAATTTCCCAAATTAGCTGATGCGGCTTGGTTCCTTTCTGCTTAAAGCGGTCCAAATATTTAAAATGAAATTTTAAACGGAAAGAGGAAGTTGCACGATTTTTTAAACACGGTAATCGCGCTGGTTCTTATCTGCTAAATGCGATCTAAGGTTAACCGGGCAATTTAAAATTTTACAAAAAAAACTTTCGTGCGGATTCCTCTTCAAAATTTAAGAAATTTTCTTGTTCTTTTCGGAAAATTCACTATAAGCACCACAAAAATCCTCACTGCCGTTTTTATGTACAAAATAAAATTGCCCGGTTAAATTTGGCAATCGGTGATGCGGCTTGGTTCCTTTCAGCTTAACGCGGTCCAATTATTTAAAACGAGTTTAAATTGGGAGAAAACAGTGTTGCCAACTCGTGCAAGTCACCATTGACTCCGGCTCGTGTTTAACCGGAAATATTGCAACGGCGCCTAATTCAATCGAACCCCGAACCTGGCATTAATATCGGCGCCCGGCGCCGCGCTTAAAGGATGAAACGGAAACAGTATCGGTTTCGCCGCGGCCGTTAATGCAGCCAAAATTCAGTTTCGTGGCCCCGCACAAAGGGCTGAATCGATGGGAGAGGTGGCCTAGAATACCTGTATAGCAAGAGTATAGACAGATGTGAAACTTCGAAAATCCATCAGGCCTTCACCAATGCCTCCACGAATAAAGTTAGGGCCCAGGAATGCAGCCAACCTATGAATTTCAAGTATCCAGAGCGATTTATTAATTTAATCGTTTATAAAGCACGTATTTGACTTAGTTTTTGCATAAATTTACTCATGTTTGTGAAAGAACGCTCATTTATGTACTTCCTTAGCTATCTTCGTTAGAATTGGAATCTACAGACTGGCAGTGAAATTTTGTGTGTTAGAAGTTGGTTGGAAGGGTGGCTGCACTTTAAGGCCCTAAGCCCTCCATGAAGCGATCTGTCCATACTCTCGCTATACAGGTACTCTAAGGTGGCCATGATGTAGAACCTTTAAAAGCTTGCATTCGTAGGTGCAGAACTTAGAATTTTTGAATGGGTCTCTTCAATGGAGAATTTGCATGCAAATATTTTATTGCTTCATCTGAAAGTGCTTGAAGAGCTGATTTTACAGTATTTTTTTAAAAAATTTTCTGAAATGGGAAATAGTATAAAAATCGATTTAAAAGTGAGAAAATGCACAGCCTAGTGACTTTATCTGGCGGCATTTCCCATTTCAACACATGTATTTTTGCAGATTAGATTATTTTGTCATATCTTCTTCAATAATTGTTCAATTCATGAACCAAGGGTATCCTCGTGTTCAGTTCACTCAGTAGTCACTACTTAAACACGAAATTCATCAAATTTCAGACACCTGCAAATTCTCTGTTTCTCTACAATGGAGGATTTGCAGGTGCCTAAAATTTGGTGAATTTCATTTATAAGCTAAAACTCATATGAGAAGTGAGCAAGAGGATATACTTGATTTCTAAATTGAAAAATTACTGTACCCCGAAAAAAAAAAAATGTTAAAAAAATTTGCGACAGCTCTTAGATGTTGTCATTAACACTGTGGTGTTAAAGTAACATTCTAGGATGTAAAAGTAACATCCAAGGATGTTACTTTAACACCAGAATGTTCATAGCAACATTTAAGAGTTTTCGCACATCTTTTTAAACATGAGTGGTGTTACTACAGCACCTTTTTTCCGGTATAGGAAATATGACGGTCAATCCTAGTCTGCTAAAATACACGCTCGTTTTTGTGGGAAATGCCGCCAGATGACGTCACAAGGCATTTTCTGCCTGTTAAATATGTTTTCCTACAATTTCCTATCTCGGAAAAAAAATTATAAAAATTACTGCCGACTCAGCTCATTGAGCACTCTCAGATGAAGCTGTGAAATTCTCTCGTAGCCGGCCAACTTGGCTTAGCGGTCAGGGCGTCTGACTCTAGACCAATAGATTCTTGGTTCAAATCCTAGTGATGTCAACAGAAACAGACTCTACTCAGCCTGAATCCCTAAACATTTGAAAGCCTGGAGCATGGATGTGTACTAACCCTAACGCGATGCTCATTCAAGGTTGCAGAATCCTCAAATGGATTAAAAACCTCAAATGGATTAAACCTCAAATAACTTTTAAAAAAAAATATTTTGGGCAAATTCTAGATTCCCTTTATGAATCATTCCTTAAAATCAAAATGTAACGAAATACGCATTAAAATTTCCAATTTTAGTAAAAAATATCGTGTTCGCAACCGGAATAATTCACTCCACTGTGCGCGGCGGCGGCCAGTTGGCATCAACTCCTCAATCGCCAAACCACACCACAATACCAGCCAAAAACCGCTCATTCTGTCAGGATTCTCGTTGTACTTACGCGGTTTTAGGGCCGAAGGGCACAATGTCGGGCGGAAAACCCCGAATATTTTCTGCTTCAATTGAAGCGAATATATTTCAATTCCACCCCGGGTTCCCGATGACCTATTTTCGTCCCTCTTTTAGACTTCAGACGCTTGCCGAAAGCAGCTCATGACCCCCTCCCCCCCCCCGTCACCACCCACCGGTTTTTGGAATGGTGAAAACTCACAGTTCGAGAGATTATTATCGGAGGGGGCACCGGCAAATCGGATGAAACGGTTGCCGGGTGTTGCGACTATTCAAATATGAATGCATCTTTACATCCTTACCCGGCGGACCGATTATTAAAATCGATAGACAAAGCTATAGACAAAGAAGACAAAAGGTAGATGGAGGGATTCTATTGGTGGAAGCAGATGGTTGCAATGGACAAAGGAGGTGATAATAGACTAACTTACATCAACTCACAAGAGACCCTTTAGTTAGTCCATCATTTTCTCCCTTAGTCCATAGGCACCACCCGTTTCAACCAGTAAACTCGCTTTATTTTCAGAATTTCTTCTTTGTCTATAGCTTTGTGTATTAATTTAAATAATCAGCCTGTAGGGATGGTTCATTTTAGTGACCCCGAGGTGATATCTTTCCAATAGAGTAAGAGTGACCCTCGGGCATTAACGCTCAGATTTGCCTGAAGATGACTCATGACCTAAGAGTTGAGCACGAGCAGTAGGTCAGGTAGGCTGGTCACAGAATCGTGTTTTGATGCTTGATTTTTGTAGATGAGCTATAAAGAATAAGATCGGTCCAAATATCAATCTACGTTCAGTATTAACCGAGTTATCGCATTTTGTAAAATTTGGTTTATGGCGCCATCCTCCGCGGTATTGACACCCTTGGTTTCTTCCAGCTTGATTTCATCGGTCAGTGAGACACACATTTGCACCGGTTACTCAACTTGAAACTCGGATGAAAGCAAGGTGGAAGATACCAAGGGTGTCACTACCATAGTGGATGACGTCATTAACCGAGTTTTTCAAAGCGCGATATGTCGGTTGATATTGGACATGAAAAGTTCTTATTTGGATGGATCTTACTATTCGTATCTAATCTACAAAAATCAAAGCATCAAAACACGATTCTGAGACCAGCGCAATAATCAGCTAATTTACTCCAGACTCGTTAAATTAGTCTTTTTTTAAAATCCCGTGTGGAGGATCTTTTTGCACCTCCCTTAATCACCTATACTGCCTTCTGGCAAAAACGCCGTAATTCCATTCAAGATTTTGCATTTTCCGTCCCCACATTCTGTTCTCCTACCAAAAAAACATGATGTCCATTATGCTCCATTTCCCCAGTTTGAGATCTCGGTACTATGCTAGAAGTATCCAATAATACCAGAGGATGAACGCTCGCTGCTTTTCTATGATAAAACATTTTATATGAAAAAAATTGAAAAAATCGAAATGGAAGTTACGGCGTTTTTGCTTTTGACGGTGGTGAAAGCCATAGGGGGCCTCCTGAGGAAAAGAGTTGTTTAAAAAAGACTATGAACACAAACCCCCTACCCCAGTGATAAGATTTTATTAATGCTTCCTTTTCCCGGAACTAATACCAAATTTCGGAACTTTTGAAATTTTCATGCATTTTTCCCGGAACTTTTGAAATTCTCAAAATGTTCCGGATGTTTTGAAATTCTCAAAATGTTCCGGATCTTTTGAAATTCTCCAAATGTTCCGGATCTTTAAAACTTCTCAAAACGTTCCGGATTTTTTAAAATTCTCAAAATTTTCCGAATCTTTTGCATTTTCCGGAACTTCTCGGAACTTTTGAAAAATCTAAAAAGAATCCCGGAACTTTTGACGGTCACGGAGGGGGAGAAATCGGAACAAAAAAGTTCCGAATCCCGGAACTTTTGACGAACACGGAATGGGAGCATTGGATTTGCTGCTGCGAATTGCGCCATTATTCACTTGGCAACACTGGAAAGTTGGGAAGGAGTTGTTGATACGGCACTTGGGTGGGCGTCAAAGCAGGCGGGAATCGAGGAGGATGAATAGCCTGCGGCACGCTTGCAAGACGTTGGCAGGAATAGGGGAGAGCTATGAAATGTGTTATGACGTGTTATCCGAACATATCGACTGGATATTGTTCATCGCAGTTTTCGAATAACGTTCCCGTATCTTTCAGCCGGGAGGTTTATGGTCCACGGATATCTATAAATTTTGAAGAATGTTGCTAAAATCAAGTGAGATGTTTCAGCTCATGACCGAAGAACGAGAAATTTCGTGCTTAGAGAATGTGTATGAGAAATTTCACAAGAACATCCCGAATAATATAAGTAAATAATACATAGAAAAATGGAAAACCAAGGCTAAAAATAAAATAAGCAGAATGCCTAGGACGTTTTGGGGTGGTTTTGATCCCCTTCTCGACCAGGAAACAAAATTATAAAAATATAAGAATCAAAACTCCCTTAGACTCCGCATTTGTGATCACTTCTCTGTTTTGCTATCACGAATTGGAGTTTCAGGGGTTTTTGATTTTTATATACTTTTAAATTGTTATATATTTTTTTCTTGCTCGAAAAGGGGGTTGAAACTCCCCGGAAATGTCCCAGTCATTCTGTTTGTTTGTTTTTTAGCTTTGGCTGCCTTTTTTCTAGTGTTTTCTTTAGGAAATTTTGTATGTAATCGTCCGCGAGAAGTATATCTAACTGCTGAGAAGAGATTTTGTAGGGAAGGGGGGCAAATTTTGAGAATTAGGGACAAATAATGGGTATTTGAGTTTTTAACAGGAGGTACTCCTTAGATTCGGAACTACGAGAAGAACGCCGTATGAACATTCAAAAGTTGCCAAATTTCCTTGGATAAAATGTTCATTTTTGAGGAGAATTATGAATATTTTTGAGGAAAATTATGAATATTTTTGAGGAAAATTATGAATTTTTTTCCTTGAAATTTTCAGACACTTTAGATAAAATTATAATCAAAATTATCTGAGAAATTGGCAGGAAAATATTCAAAAATTTCCTTGAAAATTGGTGATTTGCCGGAGGAAATTTTGGCAACGCCTGAAGGCTCATACGGCGTTTTTCCTACGCACGGCAGATATAGGTACTCTAGTTTGTAATGCACTGGAATATGTCTTCACAATGAGGTGTCGGACAAAATAAGCATGATATCGTTAGGAAAATAAAATTTAAGAAGATGAAAAAAAACGACCGATTCACTCTTTGACCCGTTAATCTACCATTAACGGGGTTCCTCCCTCTCTACGAAAGCCCTTTTGGAAATATTCTAATGGTGGATCCTGGGAAAATGTTTGAAAAGTAATCGAGCGTGGGCTAAGGCGCGAAGGGGTGGGGGGGGCGGCGACGCGGCGCTGAAAACAATATGGACAGGGTTAGCGGGACAACAAAAGCGCTGTAAACATCTCCGCCGAAGCAGAAACCGCACGATTTCGTAACAAACTGCCTTCGTCCGCATCATCCCCCGCCGACCGACGCCCCCGTCCCCCTCATTATTCACTTTTATGCCCCCGATTCTCAAAGACTCTCCCCCCGGAGCTTCGGGAAATTTAATTGGGCTGGATTCATGCTGAGTTTTTCTTGCCGCTTCCGCGGTTGTCACGTGTGGGGTTTTTTTTTTTTAACGAAAGTGAGTCGTGGGTAACGACTATACTGCCGTGCTGAGGAAAAACGCCGTATGAACCTTCAGGCGTTGCCAAATTTCCTGTGATAAAACTCGAATTTCCTGGTATATTTATGAATATTTTTCTCCCAATTTTTCAGCTAATGTAGTTCGCAATTTTATCTAAAGATTCTGAAAATTAAACGGAAAAATACTCATAACTTTCTTAAAAAATTAACATTTTATCGAAGGAAATGTGGCAACTCTTGAATGTTTATACGGCGTTTTTCCTTAGCACATCAGTATACACCGTGTTAATAGTGGTCACTTTAGCAGCTCCTTTTTTTAGGGAGGCCTCTTTCATTTGGACGTATTTCTATCAAACGGAACTAAGCGCCAAGTTTTAATTTCCGTATTTTGACGGATTTGGGTTCTCCATCACATAAACCACTCAGAAGTATGATTTTGTCCCGAAAAAACTCATTTCATCCCGCAGGATCAGCGTATGAAAAATCATAAAACTGGGAATGGGGATGACGAATTAAAGCAAACGAATTGAACCAGAAATTGTAGTTCCTAATTGCAAAATGTAAATAAACCACATTCTGGGTCCCTAATCGTAGTTGTTACATAAACAGCTCCTTTTCTTAGGGAAACCGCATAATTTAGCGTCCATACGCCGCGTATGAACATTCGAGAGTTGCATACTCTCTCCGGATGAAAATTATATTTTTGCGGAAAGTTATGCTTATTTCTACTTGAAATTTTAGCATAGTTTAGATTGAATTGCCGAAAAAATTTTCTGAAAGTTATGAAGAAAAATGTTTACAATTTGCTCAGGAAATCCGTTTTTTATGGAAGTAAATATGGCAACGTCTGAAGGCTTGTACGGCGTTCTTCCTCAGCAAGGTAGTGTTCTGGGAGTTTTTGTTTTCTCGTCTCACCCTCATCGGACCCTTTTAACCCTGTAAAACCCCCATATAAAACTGAGCCGATAACTTCGTATCCGAAAGGACAAAAAAATCTCTTTATCCACGTGTCGGAATAAGGCTACACCCTCCTACTTTCTGCTGCAAGGCCGAAAATTGCCTTATTTTCTTTCTCCGCCTACCAATTTTCACGGATGATCGAATTTTTTGAAAGGACATGAGGCATATTATTATATGGATCGCATTTAGCAAAAAAGAACCTGAGCGATTACAGTGTTGTACAAAAGTTGCCTCTCGATAATTATCTAAAAAATCTCCTAGAATAGTAAATAATTTTGGATTCCCATTAAAAAATCGTTAACCTTATAGGAAAATAATTGTGTGAATTTTAATACTGTGCACATATTCTGTATCTTTTAACATACAAGGCAAAGTTGCACGATTCAAGCACTGCACTGAAAAAAAATTCTCGGCGTTTTTACCAAGGTCCGTTGGTACCTTTACCATCTCACTTTTTTTACCAATTATTGGTAATTTTACCAAGACAGACTGGTAAGCTTACCTAAACACCGGTATTGTTACTGTTTTTTTTTTCAGGTAAGAATACCACTTTTATTAGTAATCAATTCCCGGCAACTTTGCCATTTTATCTCGGTAATTCTACCACAGTCGATAAAAAATATTGGCGTTTTTACCAAGGTTCAGTAAAATTACCGAGAAAGTTCAATAACTTCACCGAGATTTCTCGGTAAAATTACCAATTCCATAAATGGTAATTTTACCGAGAAAAAACTGGGATCAAACAGAACCCCGAATTCTTGGTAATTTTACCCTTTTCTCAGTAAATACACCGAGATTTTTTTTTTCAGTGTAATCGCGCTGGTTCCCTTTTGCTAAACGTGATCCAAATAATGGCTCCTTATTACGAAATGCAGTTCAGTAATAAGCCAATCACCATCACAGGAGAGTGTGTACCATTACAACTCTTTATTAGTTTCTCAGGGATCGACCCTTCAGTCACGCCGGGCTTGGTTGGAGAATACTGAAGTTCAAACAAGTAAAAAAGACGTAAGAGCCAAGGAGCCTCGCGGTTTTTACACTGATCTTTAACCGCGAGTCGTCCAATTCGAGAGCTGATCAAGAGACCGATTTCACGCGATGCTCCCCCTCCCCCCCCCCCCCCGGCGAGGTCCGTGCACAGCAGTTTACGGTCAGACACGCGGCCGGGGGGGGGGGGGCGGAAAGCAGCCGTTTACAAAGTTTCGGAATTTATTGGTATCGAAAACGCACGGCCATAACTTCACGAAATTGTTCGGAGAAAAACTTTCGGGGTCCGGAGGATGAGAGGAGCAGAGCTCCGGCGCCAGATCTCTTGAAAAAATAAGTATTTCTCTCGGGATGTTTGATTATAAATAGCTTTCGACTTTTGTTTAAAATAAAGTTGGATACTCTATTTCAACCCGAACTTTTATTTTGGGTTCCTCGTAGCATTAATAAATCGGCGGCCAAAGCTTTAACTAATAGACACGCTCCATTTTCTCATTGTCCTCCTTGTCTATCGTTTTTTCTATCAAATTCTACAATCAGCCTGCTGGACCATATTTTGTAATGAGAAATCTTTATTTCCGATACATCTAGCAAAGCACCTATCTGGACAAGGCAACTAATTACACTTATTTTGTTCCTTGAATAGGCTACAAATAGCGGTTCCTAGAGTGCTTAACCAATGGGATTCCTCCCTTTTTTCATTGCATTCCTTATCTATCGCTTTGTCTATCAAATGGAATATTTTATTTTAACTCGAAACGTCATTTTAGGCTCCTTGTGGCATTAATATATCGATTGCTGAAAAGCTAAACCAATAGAATCCCTCCGTTTTCTCATTGTCTTCCTTGTTTATAGTTTTGTCCATCAAATTCAACGATCAGCCTGATGTACTATATTTTGTAATGAGAAACCACTATTTCTGCTTCATCTAGAGAAGCACCTATCTTGCCAAGGGAACTAATGGCACTTAATTTGTTCCTTAATTAGGCTAGAAATAGCGGTCCTTAAACGTGGAATAGATATAGATTTGACTAGAACCTGCCTACGGCATTGAAAAAAAAAATTTAGCTCTTTGGTCGGTTTATTTGGAACTTTTGTATCAGTACACAAATTGATGGCTAAAGAGCGAAACCCCGTATTTCCATTGCGGTGCTATAAAATTTCCGCTCCCATTTTATTTTTTCAAAGAGAAACATGCCAACTTTATAGCTTAAAACTTGGACTACATTTTACAATCAGGAACTACAGTTTCTGGCTCATCAGTAAAAACACGTATGTACCTAGGGAAACTAATGGGACTTACGTTGTTTCTAAACTAAGCCTGAAACTGTAGTTCCTCATTGTAACATGTAGTCCATTTATCCAATATTTCGTTAACAAAGAAGAAAATTCAAGGAAGTTTCCAAGAGACTACGTTGACTAGCTTCCTAAAGAAAATAAAGAATAACAGGAAATCTGCAACGTCGCAAACGGAGATGAGTGGTTTCAAACTTTGGCCATTGATGTGAAAATTACTCATCATTTCAAATTCCGACGAATGCACCGCAAACTGCACTCGCTGTCAATACACAAAGACTCCTCTCTCCGTAGGTCACAGTCGGACCAATATAAAACGCCTTCAAATGCGCAAGATACTGTGCAACACACCGAAGTTGATATAGTTGTATTCTTAGGTTGGAACCTGACTCATGTAAACTGCTCTGCCGAGTAAGGCATGTAAACCTTTGAACTGCTGTGTTACAAGTTACCTCGCATATTTTATGTTCGTTAATGTCCGTGACAAAAATATAAGCTTCAATTGATTTAAAAAATAAAAGAGAATTACCATTATTAATGGAACCAAGGAGAGAGGCTCACTTGAAGGAAAACGTGATCTTGAAACTTCATAGTTTTTGAGCGCATTTGTTGTGTTCCGAGCGGTATTTTTATACAGGAAACTCGAAAATTCAGTCAAATTTTAAAAAATTGAGAATCCAAGATGGCGGATGTGACCTGAAATGCAATCCTGCAATCTTCGATCGATTTTTATGAAACTCAGTTTCAGCAGGTATTATTTGATGGCAAACTCGAATTGTTTGTCATATTTCCAAAATTCCAAAATTCAAAAAGATGGATTGGGCCATAATGCTATATTGGTTTTTTAAAGGTATCCATCTTCGCAATCGAGAAATGTATATATTTTTCATTCATTTCAAATATCACTTTACCCTCAGCTAATGTAAACGGTTTGATATTGCTGCGTTGAAAGTGCTTACAAAGAGTTTCAGGGGAAGACTACAGGAGGTTAGTGTTTAGTTCAGGCACGATCATTAGTGTATGTAGGTCCTGCAGTATTAATTTGCGTCACGCTTTCAGGGATTTTCTCTCTCCATATTTTTGTGAACTTTCTCAGTATTTTCAGTACTATACTTGCGTGAGTTTTAATTTTTGATACTTTGAAGCACTGAAATTATTAGATGGTTCAAAGATGAACTGAAATTTAGGAACGCTGCAATTCAGATTGATACGCACTTTTGGACTTACCCATCAACATGGGTTTTAGAACCTGTGAATTCCAAGCTCGACACGCAGTTATTTCTTTTGTAAAATATGAAGGTAGTAAATATATGTATGAGAGAAACAAAGAGAAGATAAATTTCGTAGTCAAAGTAGTCAAGGCAAAATGAAGTGTTATTTTTGACCGTAATTCAAAAAGTGATAGGTGAAATAAGTCTTACTTTCATTTGTCGAAAATTATCGGTTTTGCAGTGTTATGCTTATAAGTGAGAAGTGGTAAGTAGATTGACTGGTGCCTTGCAAGCATCGAGTAGACATCTTTCTCAAAAAAAAGGTTTTAATCTCACTAAACACTGCTCATTTGTTATCAAATAGCAAATCCGTTATGTATCTTTCTCTCTGATGGCACCACTTTTACGACATCGACTGAAAGCATTTGAAACGGCTGAAAATGCAAAAAAATGTCTAAAAGGATTGATGAAGATGGTGACGAGGGGGAGGGACTGAAAAAGCGCTGACAAACGAGGCCTCTGAAAGGGTTGAACAGCTCCCAAGGGAGGGGAAGGGATAGGGGAGGGTGAGGGGAGGTTAAGGGGAGGGATAGGGGTGAAGGAAGGAGAGGAATTGTCGTCGAGACACCTCGCAGCTTAGCTGTGAATATTTCGACATGCGTTTACTCCCTGGCCCTAAGCACCGAGTGCTAATGCTTTAATTAACGTCTTCCATTAGTTAATTAAAATAACGGCCTTCTTTACCGCCAAGGTTGCTTTTTGCTCGAGGCGGAGACAGATTTTTCAGTTGTGTCGAGATTATAGGTAGCGAAACGAAGGTAAAAGGATGGTACTCCACTGGGGAGCTGCAAACCTTGCTGAAGCCATAATTTTATGATGTTTTATAGACTGCGTTATATAGACCAAGCCACATCAGTTTTTGCCAAATTTAATTGGGCACTTTAATTTTTTACTGGAAATCGGTTTAGCGGATTTTTGTGCAAATTTCAGTGAATTTTTTGCATAGTACGAAGCAAATTTCTTAAAATTTTTAAGGTAATCCGCACAAATGTTCTCTTGTAAAAAATTAAATTTTCCAGTTGAATTTGGCAAAAGCTGATGTGGCTTAGTTCCTTTCTACTAAACGCGGTCCATATATTAGAGGCTCTGTTCTGTGCTCGGCTAAAGAATAATATAGTTTCCGCTTTTCCCAAAGTGCTGAAAGGCTACGCTGATATTTTGCGCAACAGACACTGTCCCAGCGCAACAGTAAGGGAGATAATATGACCACGGATTGTGACGCTACACAATCGCATTCTTTCTAAGTTAGCACATGAGATGTTTTGCCACAAAGATGAGGAACTGTACATTTGCTGTTACTTCCTCCCACGCATTGTGGGGCTCACCGAAAAGGTACTTCTTCCTAACTTAGAAACAGCAAATTGCTTACAAAGATCGCTTATTCTCGTCGCTTAAAATGCTTGATCTACGGTTTGAGCATCGAATGGGAAAATAGTTTGAATGCAGTCAACATACCAGGGGCATAAAACGTTGCAGAAACATTCGAACGTTGCCAAATTTTTCGGGTAAAATATGTATTTTGAAGAAAGATTGTGAATATTTTTCCTTGAAACTTTCAAATGATTTAGATTAAATGACGAAACAGATTATTTGAAAGTTTGGAAGAATAATAAACGCAACTTTTTTTTGGAGAGTCGTACTTTATCAGAGGAAAAATGACAACGTCCATAGACCTATAGACCTAGGCGATTGCACAGGCGCAGAATACATAGTCTCATATCAGATTAATATACGAATGTCGTCTCATAGCGGCAAAAAGTAAAGTACCGTGTAAATGGGACGAAAAATTTTAGGTATTGAACAATATTGTGCCTAAAGGCCAATGGGAAAGCCAATGGAGAGCCTTGATTTCGATCCATTGACGTCGATATATCGAAATCAAGGCTCTCCATTGGCTTTCGTCTCTCACTCGCCGCGATTAATCGCCGTGTGTATCAAGCCTTAGGGAACTGAACGTAATTCAACCACTTAACGGAAATTATCTAAACTGCTAGTTCAAAAATGACTTGCAATGATAAAGCGCTCTGCTCATTCAGTTATGTATCGAAAACGGAGACTTACTAAAACCTTCACGTAAACCGGTTGGTACGTGACAATTTTTCTGAAAAATATTTCTATCATAAAGAACCGCGAAGAATATTTTGAAAGGGATACGTCGTGAAAGATAGACTTCCGGGAATATTTCAGGAAGCTAGGAAATCGCGTCTTAAACGGGTTTATTGAGTCGTCTGCTCTTATTGAAATGATAATGTGCTGTAAGACCACCGAGATTACTCTTGGGATGGATAAAATCCTCTTCCCTTCACTGAACCGAAAGACTCATAAGTGATGCAATATCTTCGGGGAATTCTCTTTTTTCGAGAAAAAGCTTCCCCCACATCCTGCGAATTTGAATCGAGTGTAGACATGTGCAGAGTCAGTAATAGTCAATTTGTAAAGGCCAAATGTACGCTGTTTAACAATTTTACTTAGAAGTACTCGATGCCATATTTCTAAATCATCATGAAGCCAGTGTATCCATGCACTGAAAAAAAATTCTCGGCTTTTTTACCACGGTCCGTTGGTACTTTACCATTTCACTTTTTTTTATCAATTTTTGGTAATTTTACCAAAACAGACTGATAAGCTCACCTAAAAATCGGTATTTTTACTGTTTTTTTCAGGTAAGAATACCACTTTTATTGGTAATCAATTCCCGGTAACTTTGCCATTTAATCTCAGTAATTCTACCACAGTCGATAAAAAATATTGGCGTTTTTACCAAGGTCCAGTAAAATTATAGAGAGGGTTCAATAATTACACCAAGATTTCTAGGTAAAATTATCAAATCCATAAATGGTAATTTTACCAAGAAAAAACTGGATCAAATAGAACCCTGAATTCTTGGTAATTTTACCCTTTTCTTAGTAAATACACCGATATTTTTTTCAGTGTGGTTAAATCTGCCGTGCTTAGGAAAAACGTCGTAGGATTATTCGATAGTTTCCGAATTTCCTCCGATGAAATGTTCATTTTTGTGGAGTGTAATGAGTATTTTCTCCTAGAATTTTTAGGGCATTTATATCTGATCGAAAATTGAAATTTCTGAAATACTGGAGGAAAATATTCACAGAATTTCCAAGGCATATTATATTTATTTCCAGAGAAACTATTTTTTTTTTTTTGGTAGGAAGAAAGCCGGCAACGCCGGGTGTCTCATCCGTCGTTCCTCCCAAATCGCAGCAGATTCAAAATGCGAAATATCCGCTTCGGCGGTCCACGGAATCGATTCTAAGGGCAAAGTGCAAACAACTCGAGAAACCGGACCGGGAAAGATATACCGAAGCACTCGACCACCGAACTTCCCAAAAACCGCGTATCTCCAACGGAAACCTCGCTGTAAATCCGTCGTTCTTCGACTTGACCCGGCTGTCGTCTCCAGGGCCCTCCTTGACCGGCTATCACTCCGACTCCGACTCGGACTTTCGGACAAAACCTCGCCCCTCTGACTAAAAGACGTATCTCGACTTTAACGTGAGACCTGTTCTCCATATAACCTCATGGTTTTTAAGGCTCACGATGAGATTGGGATTCGCCCTTGCGCCGGAGGGGCGACGAGAGGAAGCGCGTCGCGACTCCAGATTCGTTTGTTTGCCCTCGCGCTTTGTTGAAGCTGACAGGCGTGCGATTCGATTCATTGTTGCCAGATTGGGCTTTAAATGGGTCATTTAATATTGTGCTTTTTATTTAATATTCTGGAAGTAATATAAAATGATGGAGCTTTTTTCCGCGCAAGTCACGTAATTAAAATGTTTTAAAACAAATTGTTGACTCACTTGCGACGAATTTTGCCGCCCAAGGAAAAATTCGTCGCAAGTGAATCAATAAGGTTTTTTTAAACATTTTAATTTTAAACCTGGGAGAACCAGATGAGTAGATTATCTGGTTGCGTATGTTTTAAGCCAAAATCCCGGACAAGCCAGATTATACCAATTTTGGACTGTCCAAGTCCAAAATTCGAGGAAATTTCAAACGCGCCGGAATAGCGGAAACATGATAGAAGTGATGTACTACGTAGTCAAGTAGCTTTTTCCTCTCATTTTCCACTCATGCTCGTTAGAATGAAACGTGCTTCAATGATGAGGTGTTGCTTGTCAATTACAGATAAGAAGTTGATTCTTTGAATCTAAAGGTTTGTTTTCGACACTTCTATTGTTTTCATATAAGAGGGATGAAAAAACGCTCAACAGAAGTCGTAGAAACCCACGCTTGCTCCTAATTAGATTACATTTTGCAATAAGGAACCACTATTTCTAGCCCATTTCAGAAACAACACACATGCCATTGGTTTCCCTATGCAGATATGTGTTTTTATGGAAGAGCCGGAGAAAGTGGTTCCTTATTGCAAAATGCAGTCCAATTGGTGTCGGGTGACATCATTCGGTTCGGCTCGAAGCAGGGGCGCTCTTTACGGAAAAGTATCGCCTTTTGAACTGCGTATTTATCGGTTTCTGAGCTACTTTTTTACGTTTTGAACGTGCGCATCGAGTCCTGCACATCATTTACGTATGAAAAAATGTATTTAGCAAGTCTAAGTTTGATCGAGGTCTAGTGACCCGTTCAGAAAATCTTCCCGTTTAATTCAATGTAAAGTATCCACGGTTCTCCGCACAATCTGGCAACCTCGACTCGACTGGATCCACGCCAGATCGGTATAAACGCTGAAAATGCTCCAGGTATAAGCGAGGAGATAGGTTGTTTATCTCGAAGTTCAAGAGGGAAGCATCTTGTCGCGGTGGGATTCAACGCCGAGTCAATCTCAGGAAATGCATTGATCGGACTCATAATTTTCCGCACTGCAGGCTTCGAGCTTGGGTTCCTCGCGGTCCTGATCGAAGAGAGTTTTTGTGGTTGCAATTTATTGTTGGAGGAAATAATAAGATGGAGCGATGAATCTCTAGGGTATCCGATGTTAAATAACCCTTTCAATGCTGCCTTGCCAAGGATAAACACCTTATATACCTTCAAATGTTGCTAAATTTCCTTTGATGAAATGCTAATTTCCTGGGAAACTTTTAAATATTTTTCTTCCAATTTTTCAGAGAATATTGTTCTTGATTGGATCTCATTTGCCAGAAAGGAACCAGCGCGATTACAATGTTTTCAAAATCGTGCAACTTCATCCTTTTTTTTCAAAAATACTTAATTTGGGTACAGTATTGAAATTTGCGGTACAAATTTCAATATTCCTTTAATAATATTAATATATTAATTTAATATTGATTAAATGAAAAAAATAATGAAAATAAATGAAAATTAAATATTAATGAATATTAATTTCCTTTAAAATCAACAATTTTCTGGTGGGAAGCAAATGCTATGCTTTTTGCTCTTCTAAGAGATTTTGTGGATAATTATGAAGAAGCAACATTTTTACAACACTGTACTCGCGCTGGTTCCTTTCCGCTAATTGCGATCCAGTTCTTCGTTTCCCTCTCAAAAGAACGTAACTACATTTCAATGTTGCCAAATTTCTCCTCGCGAATTATTTGCGTTTTTACAAAGATACTCTTACGCATTTCTATCCGAAAACCCTAATTTTACCTCTGATATCTCTTTTTTTTTAGTCTCAAGAAAATACATAAAATAAGCACTGCAAGTTACTTATAATAAAGTTAGTCTTTATCCTTAATTTCCAACTTATCAATATTACTTAAGTCATCATGGGTGGCGGTAGCCACCTCCGGACAAAGTCTAAACTCGACAACACTGGAAGGCCTCCAAACGAAAAAGGTGGCAGCCAACCATAGACACACGTAACTCCCTTATTCTGAAAATTGATTCGACTCGAACTCGACTGCAGCCCAAACGACGGCACGGATTCCATCGATCTTGGTGTCTACTGACGCACCTAAATTGGGCCTACAAAAGGGGGAAAGTTTCATCAAGATCCATTGAGTTTTCAAAAAGTTATAAGCACTTAAAGGCCCAAAATGACAAATATTTTTTGTAACATGGGCCGTTCAGTAGCGGGAAACCGACATGATCACCTTTCACAACAGATTTCTTGCTTACGCGGCCACAGATTCTAATGAAACCTACAAAGGAACCCGCTTGAAGATATGAGGATTTCATTTCTACCACATTTAATAGGGTTTCAATGCTCGGATAATTCAGCATCGGTAAATAACTTTCAAAATTTTAGCTACAATATTTTGAATTTTAGAAAAATCCGGTATAGTGGTTCAATGCCATTGGTCGATTCCGTTCAGTTCAGCCAGTCTCGGGAACGAAATTTCCCTAGTTACCAATACCAACTTCCAACTCTAACTACTTGAGAACAGATTTATGATTTAATGTAATATAAGAGTTCAATTCTCTGTAGAAGCTAACTAATATTTTTACACACTTATATTATTACGTCCCACGTCTTCTGCCAGAGTCCGATACACTATTTCATTAGTTTCTCTTAAAATGTTCAAGTGATGTCTTTGTTCAGAAGTGAGGTTATCAGTCGGTGTGTATGTCTGACCCAAGCATCAATAAATGTAATTCAGGTAAATTACGTCGATAATAGGACAACAAAGTTGTGCCAAACTATCAAAAGGAAGCAGGATTTACACCACAGTTTGCATTCCCATGACTAACAGCATCCAAATATTTCCCTACCGTGCACACCAATGGATCGAAGGGAGAGCCCATTACTCTCAGTTTTTAATTACATTATTGTTTTCCTCAAGTCACGAATGCTAGTTTCCATATCTTGATGAGATGTAGTTGTTTTCAGTGGACCCTATCAGTCTCAAGAAAAGATCTAAAAATTACTGTAATATGAGCCTTCCCCCATCACACTTCTTGCGACACGGTCACAATGCTCTGACCAAAATTTATTCGCTTTAAATTTTGCTTTCAACCTACGTGCTCTGGAGTGCTTGTGCTTCTCCTAAGTGTATGTTATTGACATTAAGATCTTGTGTTCTTCATGACTAATCTTGGAAAGCTTTCGCCTCTTACCGTTGCTGGTTTACATCATCGGCATATGCGGGGATGCGAGGTATAATTCAATCACTAAGTCAACTTTATGTCCCTAAATCAGAGATCTTTGACGATGAGTATTAGCTCAAATTTGGTTTTCTTCGAGTCTCTTTGATTTTGCGTCAGAAGTTGTTAGAAACACCATGTGGCCAGTCAATGTGTAACAAAGTCTTTCATGAAAGATATGTACTCGTTCTATTTTCTCAGCTTGATGATTACTATAAAATCAAGAATTTACATTCCTGCATAAATCGCTGGGCCAAGTAATTACGTAGCGCCCATTCCGTCTCTATTTTAACATAAGGGCTTTTTTTTATGCGGATCGCAGTGGAACGCGGTGGATCGCGATGAACATCGGTATTTTTTTATTCTGTTCCTCAGCGTGATCCAAGCGTTCCAGGTGGATCAGGGTGGAACGCTGGATCGCTCTTCCGAGGTGGGGGGAGCTCGCGATCCACTGTGATCCTAATCTAATGCGTTGCCGTCCCCAAAAAATCAAAACAATAACAAATCGAACCAAATTCCAAGTTTGGATTTTTTTATCGCTTGGAACACTTGGATTGGTCCGAATCGCTCAGGATTCCGATCAAGTGCATTCCACCGAGATCCACCCTGATCCGCGATAAAAAAAAAGCCCTTTATGAAAACTTGATGTAAACACATCAAATAGTGAGGTTATGTTATGGACTTACACTGGTGGTGCAGCTACCGACTGTTAGATAATAAACCCTTAAATGCCATCCGGCTAACTTAGCTACGTCCATAGACACCAAGATCGTTGGAATCTGTGCCACCGTTTGCTCTGAATTCCATTCTATATCGAATCAATTTTCAGATGAAGTGAGTTGAAGGTGTGACTAAGAGTGTCGGCCACCCCTTTGTTATAGGGCCTTTAGTAGGTCGTCATTTTCCTCGAACGGGGGTGGCTAATGCCACTCTTGATGTGAAAATATTGTGGTGTTGTTGGTTGTTGTGTCACAGAAGTATTCCATCTTCACCTAGTGAGTTTCTAGCATAATTACTCCAGTGAAACAGTGCACTCTGAAATTAATTGAGCGTTGGGTCTATGTATGGTTCGCGTGCCTACCTAGTTCTTAATGGAATAAATGTAATCGGGTGAATCAAAGCCAAAAAAGATTAGACCAATCGATAGCGTTTATGATCAAAAAGTTTGCGCCTAGGCACCAACTGCGGAACATGCTCTGATGAAAAGTTTGGGGGTGGTGTTTTTAGTCCGACAGTAGACAACAAAATTACTAGGAATTCTTGAACTACCAGGTAACTGAGAGGTAGCCTTCATTATCTTTCATGAATAAAAAGACGCCATTCAAATTTAAATGCTTACTTACATGCCAGTTATACAATTCGACAAATTATGTGGTAAAGCGACTCTAAGCAAAATAAATCAAAATATTCTCCGCTATAGCGTCAATATAGGCATACTGTATCAAGAGTGGCGGTAGGCCCCCCCCCCCCCGGTGGGTAAGCTTACAGTGTAATATTTGCAGCAAGTTTTTCTCTTTTTCAATTAATTTTCTGACTGAGGCCATTGTAACTTGAGGTTGAAATTCAGTCGATTATTACCTGAATCGCTCAAGTTCAACGGAGTGCATAATAGGTATAAGTACAATTTTCTTATCTTCATGTTTCAAGTCACATTCCTAGACGTTATACTCTGTTAAAAGAAAAAATACTTTTGTGGCCGAAGGGGCTTGGCTTGACGCACACTTTTATTGATAAATTAAATACCTCTTACAGGAAATACTTTTTATAATGAGTGAACCAAAAAAAAAATAATTTTAACTCTTTGAATGGACTTTCCACTTAGTGGTCTCACTGTTATTTAATTTAAAATTTTAGTGGCTGAATGTAAGTATGTCCAACAGTTGAGTTAAACGCAGTAAAAATTGCAGAATTAATGTTGAAACTTTATGAGTAAGGAATAATTTATGCGGCAAAAGAAGTTCATTCTAAGTAGCCCTACACTATGACAATTAATTGCTAATCCATCAGTGTTTAAAACATTATGTACCCTATTTCGATGAGAGAAGTTTAAACTCACCAAAACATCAGGTAACTTTTATTGATTGCAAACTGAATCACCCCCTATTAATGTTTAGTTGATCAAACAAGGAGTTCCAGTTCTGCTCATTGAAAAAATTATTCTCAGTTTCTCTTTTTCCAGCCAAATGTTTCATTAGCTTCACATCATTCCAAAAACGACCTGATATAAAAACTACAAAAAACTTTCAGATTCTAAGGAGTAATAATCCGGCCAAAGTCTTAAACTTGTTGAACCAAATTTTCTTATTACTCCTAAAAGAAAATTAAAAATTACCTATACTTTACTGAAAATCGAATGTGGGCCCCTTCATAAACGAGCGATACAACATTCACTGCATGTGTGTATGTGGACCTCTTGTAGGAGCCCAAGCGGTTTGCTTTTTGCAACAAACGCTACATATTCGTGAATGGAAAGTCCTTGAAGGAGCACATAACGTCCTCTTTCTTTATTTAACTTATGCATTTTTTATTCAGAATCTTCATAAAATCAAAAAGAAAAGTATGGACTGATCTGAGCCTTATATGTGCTCTAAAACAATATGAAATATTTTATCGCACAAAGTCGAATATTTTTTCTTTAAAATTTAGAGCTACGTAACTAATTCAATAATCATGACTCGTGTATTTGCAGAAAAGTTTTCTCAGAGACTCAGTAAATTCCCTTGCTGAGCTGCATGTATCTTCAAGTAGGCATTATACTTCTAAAAGGAAATGTAGGCCCCTTCATTTAGGAGTGATGCAACAGTCATGACGTGTAAGTATGTTTAGCCCTTGCAGGAGCCTCTCCTCACCTATTTGCATTTTTATCCAAAGTAAAAAAAAAAATAGTCGGTAGGTATGGATTGATCTATGAGCCTTCTATGTGCTCCAAAACAATATGAAATATTTTATCGCACAAAGTCCAATATTTTTCGATTCAGGTCCTACAAATGCTTTTAAGAGAGCAAGAAAAAAAAAATACTCAATCGGCTGGCTAAAGTCCAGTATTTTTCTTAAGAATAGTCTCCTCCTTCAATGAGTGATGCAACAATTGCGACAATTTTATATGAAAAGCCCTTGCAGAAGCCTTTTTTTTTTGACTCAGCTAAATTTTGAAGAATCACTGACGTGTCCGCAAAAATGCTCTTACTGTAATCATTAGTATTTGTCCCCTCTGCTTGCTGGAAGATAGCTTGCAGCGTATTTTAGGTAGAGTAGAATAGGTAAGAGGGTTTTGACATGCACTGAGAAAAAACTATGGTTTATAAACCTATTAGAGGTAAATATGGAACACCTATAATAGTCGTAAATAAACTAATGATTCTCGGTCTGTGAACCATACTAAGGTCTCTGTACCTAATTAAGGTACCCCGTACCATAACTAAGGTATATGTGCTATTATTATATGTAGAGGTACTACTATTAGTGGTGTTCCATATTTACCTCTAATAGGTTTATAAGCCATAGTTTTTTCTCAGTGTGGATCCTCAGATATCTCTATGAAGCATTAATTTCAGTGACCCGTTCATTTTTGCGGACACGTCAGTGATTCTTCAAAATTTAGCTGAGTCAAATAAAAAGGCTTCTGCAAGGGCTTTTCATATAAAAATGTCGCAATTGTTGCATCACTCATTGAAGGAGGAGACTATTCTTAAGAAAAATACTGGACTTTAGCCAGCCGATTGAGTATTTTTTTTTTCTTGCTCTCTTAAAAGCATTTGTAGGACCTGAATCGAAAAATATTGGACTTTGTGCGATAAAATATTTCATATTGTTTTGGAGCACATAGAAGGCTCATAGATCAATCCATACCTACCGACTATTTTTTTTTTTACTTTGGATAAAAATGCAAATAGGTGAGGAGAGGCTCCTGCAAGGGCTAAACATACTTACACGTCATGACTGTTGCATCACTCCTAAATGAAGGGGCCTACATTTCCTTTTAGAAGTATAATGCCTACTTGAAGATACATGCAGCTCAGCAAGGGAATTTACTGAGTCTCTGAGAAAACTTTTCTGCAAATACACGAGTCATGATTATTGAATTAGTTACGTAGCTCTAAATTTTAAAGAAAAAATATTCGACTTTGTGCGATAAAATATTTCATATTGTTTTAGAGCACATATAAGGCTCAGATCAGTCCATACTTTTCTTTTTGATTTTATGAAGATTCTGAATAAAAAATGCATAAGTTAAATAAAGAAAGAGGACGTTATGTGCTCCTTCAAGGACTTTCCATTCACGAATATGTAGCGTTTGTTGCAAAAAGCAAACCGCTTGGGCTCCTACAAGAGGTCCACGTACACACATGCAGTGAATGTTGTATCGCTCGTTTATGAAGGGGCCCACATTCGATTTTCAGTAAAGTATAGGTAATTTTTAATTTTCTTTTAGGAGTAATAAGAAAATTTGGTTCAACAAGTTTAAGACTTTGGCCGGATTATTACTCCTTAGAATCTGAAAGTTTTTTGGGGTTTACAGGTACACCATTATATACTTGTATCTTGAGACACGCCAGAATCACCCTCAGGTATGTCTTCGGCTGGAACTACTATTACTGCATTATTAATTTTACTACTATTGTATATTTTCCTTTTAATAATTCAATTTCCTCTATAAATTCGCTAATCTACCTCCAATGGACCACTAGACAAGGTACGAATTTTAGCATTCTGATACATGTTTCTTAACCAGAATTTCACGTAGAGCACGATTCGCGCAACGAAAATTAATGAAACAAACTCCAAACGAAGATATTAACGTTTTTATCTCACATTGGTTACGAGGAATTTGAACTGCCCGCTGATAAGAAACTCAAAGCTCTACGTGAGTCAAATCGCGCACTACCACGGTTTCAACAAGCTTCTCAATCGAGTAATGTTCATTTCCCATCATGTGTTGATCAAACTATACGCAATTTGCTACAGCTGAGCCAAAGCGCCAAGATTGAGTGTGCCAGATTTTAATATCGCAGAGACTGCCATGATAACGTTTAGCGCGTTATGTGAATCACGTAGAACATTGAGTTTTCATGAGCGGGTGGTTTGAATTCACGCATCAAGAATCATTTAATATTTTCGCAAGGAGTTGATTTCAGTAATTTTCGTTATGCGCGTCGTATTCTACGTGAAATTTTAGTTAAGAAACATGTATCAGAATGCTGAAATTCGTACCTTGTCTAGTGGTCCATTCTCTTTTCTTTTTATCATGCACAGGAAACGAGGTCCTTATTTCCGAAAATATCAAAATTTTATGAAACTTGGTTGGTTGGTTGGTGGTAAAACCCTGGTTCTGAGCCCTTCCGTGAGAGCGTGTGGCAACGGCAGATGGACTACCAGTGGTGAGGGGGGGGGGGGGGGGTCATGCAGCAAAGCGAGTAAGTTGTACGGCGCGCCAAGATGTCTTGTTCATGAGCTCAATTACATCCGTTACACAGGTCGCGGGCGGTGACGGGGCTCCGACAAGGCGGCAGCGGTAGTTTCTTCCTCTCGCTCGCTAATGATGGCGCGCTCGTGTCGTGCGTGAGGTATTCGCCGAAATGAAGGCGCGCCGGACGAGAGACGCGATTGACACTTCAGACTCCTCGGGTCGGGCTGCGAACGACTTTGCCAAACGACCCGGTACACAGAAGGTCGAGTCAAAAGGGATGGTCGGACGAGATTTGGAAACTTTAAACGCTTCTAACTCCTTCTTTGTTTTCTTTATCGGGAACTATGGTCACTTACTTTTCTTCCTTTTTCGCCCGATGCAAATTCGGTTGTCACTATTTACACACTGTGTACATACGATGTGTAAATACAACCGAATTTGCATCGGGCGAAAAAGGAAGAAAAGTAAGTGGCTTCTAGCTCCGTTGATACAAAACTTTGAGGCTCTAAAAGTGGTTTCATTGGTTTCGTCGTAAAATTTTCCTGTTGGAGCAGTAGAGCACCCCTTGATTTTTAAAATATGACGAAATAAACATCAAAATTTGCAGTTTTAGTCAAAAATTTCATGTTTGACCTCTCTAATTGACTCGATCTACTGTGCGGCATGAAATCGTGGAGGAAAATTGGACCGCGTTAAAGAGAAAGGAACTAAGCTAGATTAGCTATTACCAAATTTAATTGGGCAATGTACTTTTTTTACACGAAAATGGTTATGCGGATTTTTGTGCAAATATCGCACTGAATTTTCTAGATAGCACGGAGGAAATTCCATCAAATTTCGTAGGAATCCGCACAAATGTTCTCTTGTGAAAAATTGAACGGTCCAGCGAATTTTGGCAATAGTTGATGTGGCTTGGTTCCTTTCTGATGAAGGTGGTGTAATTTTAATATTCTGTTAGGTTAGGTTAGAACTTGGAGACATAAAACGCCTAAAAACTTCAAATACTAAAGCAGAGTTGTGAAAATTAAAGGTAACAGTTCACGCAACCTTGTTTGAATCTATTCATTATTACAGTTTGTCTCATGGTTCGAGCTTGACATTGTTAGATTGTGATGCACTTTTACGACTATCAAAGAAAACACTATCTAACATACTTGCCGTTAATTTTTCAGGGTAATACAGAGTTTTTAGGCTAAAAATATGGCTGGGTCTGCAAAAACAGGGCTTATCATCCTAGAGAAAATTTATACTTTCGTTAAGAATTACAGTTTCTGGCTTAGTTTAGAAACAACGTATGTACCATTAGTTTACCTGTGTACGTACGTGTTTTTACTGATGACCCAAAAATTATTGTAGTTTCTGATTGAAAAATATAGTCATCGTTTCAAACTATGAAATTGGCTTGATTCTCTTCGAAAAAATAAAGAAAGAGCGGAAATTTCGAAACACCGTTATGGAGATACGTGGTTTTGCACTTTGGCCGTCGACGTATGAACTCTTAATTTCCTGGTAATTAAACATGGCAACCGTATCTGTGTGTGAGCAACAGCCCTCGTCAACGCGAATCTCTTGGCTCGTCGCGCACGAAACAACAACGTATTCACCATTATTTTCCCTATGTACATACGTGTTTTTACTGATGAGACAAAAAATTTAGTTGCTGACTGCAAAATGTAGGTCAAGTTTCAAGGGTGGTTTCACGATAACTGGGGTAGTTTTGTCGCCGTAACAGACAACACATTTTCCGGTCATATTTTTAGTAGAAATGATAATCACTCGAATTTTTTTGCATTCATCTACACAAGGTCACGTGTCAAAGCGCTTTCTAATGATTTATTGCTCTACTTCTCAATTAGTATTATGTAAATTCCGAAAATGTGCTGTCTACTACTCGGTAAAAAGTCAGTGCTTCAGATCAGATAGATCATTTTCGGCCATTTATATATTAAAATTGGACGCATTTCTGTCAAACGGAACTAAGCGCCAAAATGAGTTCCTTTGGAGGAATTTAGAATCCCGGATAGCGCGTTCTGTCAAACGAAACTAAGCACCGTGGAAAAGCATTGCGAGTATAGGACGGAACGAGCAGGACGCCCGTTTTTGCCGCCAATCCAAGCCCCCCTCTATCTTCTTCCCCCTATGGCGCTTAGTTCCGTTTGATAGAAATACGTCCACTTGAAAAGTAGAGCGATACATATTTGAAAAACGTAAAAACACGTAACCTTGTGAAGATTAATGCAAAAAATTCGAAATACGACCGAAAAATGTGTTGTCTGTTACGGCGACAAAACTATTCCAGTTATCGTGAAACTACCCTCAAGCTGTAAAGTTGACCTGTTTCTCTTTGAAAAAATAAAATAGGAGTGGGAATTTTATAACAACTCAATGGAGATTAGATACGTGGTTTCGCACTCAATTTCGTGGGAATTAGACATGGCAACCGTATCCGGGGGTGAGCAACAGCCCTCGACGACGCGAGTCCCTTGACGCGTCGCGTCGTCGCGTTATCGAGCGTGACGCGGGCGTCATGCCGCCTGTCACGGCCGCAACCCCGAGACGCGAGACGCCTCGCCTCGGTTTCCCGCCTGTCTCGCGAGGAATTCGCTAATCGCCGCGAATCCCCATCGCGCGCCCGGGTCTCGAACCCCGAGCGAATTCGCCCGGTTCAGATCCACACCCGAGGTGTCACCACGCGTATGAAGCCCACACCGCACCTGCCGCACAGTAGAGTCTAGGCAATTCACCTTTACTTACCTAGTACCTTTGAACACAGAGTATGGCCATTTGTATCTTCTTACTGCAGGAAAACTGTTCCGCTTTTTGATCGGTCAACGAGTTTTTAGGTTTCATGATGCTCTTACGGCCGTAAATAAACAAACAAGATGGCGGCTCACCGTGACATCGATAAGAAGCTAAAATTTGACAAAAATTTCAATTATACGGCAATAACAATTTCAACTAGCATGTCTACGAATAACTTTTGAAAAAACACAGGAAAACACTGTTAAATCGCCTTCCGCCTTAATCATAGGAGAATGTAAGATGTGCATAACCTCAAACTTGCTTGCTGATAACAGCCATCTTGTTTGTTTATTTACGGCCGTAAGAACATCGTGTTAGCCTATTTTCACCATAGAGTACAATAGAGTCGCAAAGTACTGGATCGCCGATGAAGTCACTTTTCGAGGCTGTTTTGTCCAGTTCTCCGGAGACTAGTGTGCGGCGACTAGCGATGACGCATACGCAGAGACTCGCGCTCAGCGCTCCCCACTCCCGACAGTCCCGACTCGGCTCCGTTCGTCGGCTAGACACACACTGAACCAGCTAAAATAAGTAGGCCGGTAATAAGTCTGAAATTGAGTCCATATATGAATATTATCTCGGAGTAACATACATTAATGGATTCATTATGGCTTTGAATATCTATTTCAAGCAAAATTTGCACAAATTAATACCGATGGAATTAAAAAAAGTCGAAAAAACACAAGCAGTCGCTGATTTCTCCATAAGCCACCGTGTAAAAAAATGCCGGTTGGTTCACACTTGGTATAAGTCAGAAATTAAATTCCTATATGAATTTTATCCAGGAGTAATATACATCAATGGATTCATTATGACTTTGACTATCTAATTATAGCAAAATTTGCACAAATTAATATCGATGAAATTAAAAAATGTCGAAAAAACACGGACAGTCGTTGCTTTTCCCGTAAGCCGCCGTGATAAGAAATGCCGGTTGGTTCACACTTGGTATAAGTCAGAAATTAAATCCCAATATGAATATTATCCAGGAGTAATATACATCAATGGATTCATTATGGCTTTGACTACCTTTAAATAGCAAAATTTGCAAAAATTAATGCTGATTGAATTATGAAATACCTAAAAAACACAAGCAGTTCTTGATTTCTCCATAAGCCGCCGTGTTACAAAATGCCGTTGGGTTCGCAAATGGTTCACTATTTTCGGAGCACACGCGGCTCGGAAACGCCTGTTCATGGATTGGCTTCATCGCCGCTCCAGTACTTTGCGACTCTATTGTACTCTATGATTTTCACGCGACCAATGAAAAACCGGAACAGAAATGGCCATACTCTGTCTATAAAGGTACTCTAGTAGAGTCAAGTCAATTAGAGAGGTCGGAAATACAATTTTAGACTAAAACTGCAGGTTTTGACGTTTATTTTGTCACATTTTAAATTGTAAGGGATGATTCTAGAAGAAAATGCCTCGATAAGGCCTTGTCTTTACGGGCCGTTTTACGGGATTTGTCCCAGGGAAAAATCCCACTTACGAATTTGGGAAAAATATTGTGTTAATCAATATTTTTCCCAGTACCAAGTTTGGTCCTTGTACCCCTAGAACCCACTGAGAGAGGAAGAAGAAGTGAAAACGAATTGGGCGATATTTTGTTGATTACTCCATTGTTTATGTTATTTTCGTTAAAATAATGTGTCTAAGTGTCAATTGAGTGCAATTATTATTTTGATCCCGGTTAAATACTCGACTTTAACTAATTAATCTTCCCGCGCAAACTAGTCGCAGGACCGCATGATCCCTGTCTCGTGGAGACGGTAACTAGGAAAAATCCCAGAAGCTTCATTCCTGCGATTCGAACTTGGGACAAGTCCCATGAAAACGTCCCGTGGAGACAAGGCCTAAAAGTTACAACAGAGCGAAATTCTCCTTAGACGATGGTGCGCCTTCAACATTTGGTTTTAATGCTGACAACAATGACGAACCCACGAATCTTGGTGTTTCCTTGGAAATTTTAAATCATTAAGTGCGACCAAAAAAAATAGAAAAAAAAATGGAAAAAAATGGGGGAAAAATGAAATCCAAAATAGTCGACCCACTTCATACTTCTTATCTCGGATGTTAAAGAGTAAGGATATGGGTAATATGTGTGGCATCGCACAGTGTAACGCTTTTATCTTTTGTCTGCAAATTCCTCTGCTCAAAGCAGGCGAAACTGTTTTCACCGCGACGCAAAAAAACTAGTTCAGTTCTGTAGAAGACCTCGCTACCTCGCCAAGTCAAAACAAAATAAAAACTTATCTCTTTATTTATACAATATTTAATTTTTTCATGATACCAAAAAATAACAACAGGTTATGGGCCCAGTTTTTCCGCAATACTCTAATATTTTCATGATGCCAAAAAATAACAACATCGGAAAGTTGGATGGAAACGTTGGCCAAAATTCATGAAGCAACTGAGTTTAGTTCTTGACTTCAGCAGAGCATTTTCCCCTTTAGTTTACGACCCGATATGGTTGAAACATTCCACCAAATCCATTCGCGGATATTCGCCTGATCTGTCCTTTAATTAAGAACTTTCTTTAATGCTTGAGAATCACAGCTAGAGCTTTTGGCTACTCTTTTTCACCACGGCTCAGGATCATTTTACCGCAAGCATGAATTTTTCAGCCCGAAGCCATGATTTTCCCCCGCGTAACTTGGCAACGGCAGGGCTTTACTTTCACTCCATTAGTGCGAGGCGACTGAAGAGCAAGGAAGCGATTCAGGGGCGCTGGTCCTCGAAAGCGGCGAAAACGAGGGATAAAGCGCCGCGATTTTTTGAGCCCTCACCGCTCTTGCTTGTCGCAGTTGCAGTCATACATCACGCCGCCATGTTTCCCGCGGAGAGCTTCCCGAATTTAATAAATTGATCCGGAGCCAGGCCCAGTCAACATATTTCTCTCCCCCAGCCAGTCCCCAAATCCATAACGCCGTTGAGCGGGAATCGATGATGTGCGCTCGGAAGAAGGAGCATTTAGCTTTCCGTGAAAAGTACATGAGGTGTGACCCGGTGATCGTCTACAAGGGGAAAGACTCCGGTGAAACCTATCATGTCTCCAGAATTATTTTAAAATCCTCTTGATGAATTCAGTGCTTTCATTTCATGTCCGTCTAAAATTCCGGGATTTTTTTTTTAAAAAATTTTAAAACATTTCCGGGATTCTTTTTAGAGTTTTTTAGAAGTTCCGGGATTCTTTTAGATTTTTCAAAAGTTCCAGGATTATTTCTAAAGTTTTTCGAAAGTTCCGGGATCCTTTTTGGATTTCTTCAAAAGTTCCGGGATTCTGTTAAGATTTTTTTCAAAGATTCCGGGATTATTTTTAGATTTTTCCAAAAGTTCCGGGATTCTTTTTAGGATTTTTCAAATATTCCGGGATTCTTTTCAGATTTTTTCAAATATTCCGGGATTCTTTTTAGATTTTTTAAAAGTTCCTAGAAAGTCCCGGAAAAAGCGCCGCGATTTTTAGAGCGCTCACCGCTCTTCCTTGTCGCAGTTGCAGTCAGACAAATACACCACGCCGCCATGTTTTCCCGAGGAGGGCTTGAAATTCATAAGGATGCATACATGACAAGTCTCATATCGTCACCTTCCGGTCAAAGCATCACAAGCGTCATGCGACGTTTCAAAATTTCCGTCCACCAATTCATTTTTTACAGAGAAATCGTTGATTGAATCTGTCAGAAAATTTCACTGTATTTTATCGGCAGCACAAAGAAAATCGGTAAAATTTTCGGTCAGCGTCGCTGAACAATTTCTTTAGTAAATAAATAAAATGACGACGGAAATGTTGAAACGTCGCATGACGCTTGTGATACTTTGCCGCCCGGATGGTGACGAATTCAACAGGACCTGTATCCTTTCTGACAAGAGCTCTGAGATCCATACGAATACATGCATGACAGGTGTCATATGGACGTATTTATGCTAAATGGAACTATATGGACGTGAAAAGATGGGGTGTGCTCGTTAGTGGTAGGGCCATAAGAATAAATGGGACTTTAAAAGCGCCAGTGACGTCAGAACCAACCACCGTGACCAGACAGGACGGAAAGATCGTTGGCGGGACTTTTTAACTCATGAGCCCTGTCCACGAGGCTCTTGTCACATGCCCACGACTCATGAATTAGTGCTCAGTTCCTTTTGATTTAATGTCAAATCCAGCTTTTCCATTTTTCAAAAGGAACTATACCCACTGACCACATTGTTTCTTATGCAGCTAGCACGAGCACACCCCATCTTTCCATTTGCTCACAGTTCCTTTTAGCATAAGTACCACCTCCATATCATAATGGATGTAGTTCCTTTTAATGTAAATGCGTCCAGTTGTTCGTAAAATGAGACCAGCATAGTAGTTTAGTGATAAGAGAGAGAGAGACACACAATAGCCCGAATGCAGACAACAATACAAACACACTAAAATACAAAAAACAAATGGGTATACAAGGCTAGAGGAGACATAAAACAACCAGGACGTTTTGGGCCAATTACATGCCCATTCTCAACTGGAACAGAAGCTAAAAAATGTACAAATTAAAACGAGAAAATGAGCATGCAACTGAAGGCTCTGTTTTTCAGTTTGCACTGATTCCTACCTCGGTCAGTTGCATGCTCACTTTCTCGTTTTAATTTGTACATTTTTTAGCTTCTGTTCCAGTCGAGAATGAGCATATAATGGAGATGTTGCATGTGTGAGGAATTTAGGATTTGACTGTTGATTATAATGTAAAAGTTCGTGAGAAACACGATGGTGCCTCTTGTTTTCTCTGAAATCAACTCCCAAGCTCAAAAAAGCTCTCAAGTTGAGACCAAAATGAAGGGGATATCCCACCGTACCCTGAGAGTCCAAGTCTACATCAAGACAAACTCTCCATGCACAGATAGGGAGCAAACACATTGACAGGGCTGCCACTTTATTTGGGGACTCTAAAACTGAAAACACGGCATCACTGCTAATGTATTTGCTCCCTATCTTTGCATGGAGAGTTTGTATTGATGTAGAGGTGGACTCTCAGGGCAAGGTGGGATATCTCCTCCATTTTGGCCTTAACTTGAGAGCTTTTTTTGAGCTTGGGAATTGATTTCAGAAAAAACCAGTAGCACCACCGTGTTTCTCGCGAACTTGTACTTATGAATCAACAGTCAAATCGCAAATTCCTCACACATCGATGGTGAAACTGCAAAAATGCGTATATCGGTTGCGCTGTTTGAGAATCTTCGCTCCTATTTTATTTTTTAAAAGGAAACCGAACCAACATTGTGGCTTGAAATTTTCACAGAATATTCTTCCCATAGAAAAGAAAAATATCCGAAGTGCTCAATAAATGATGGTAAGTGGTTTTCCATATGGAAAATAAAGTATGACAGGAAGTCTGCAACGCCGCGAACCGATATACGCATTCCTGCAGTTTCACCATCGACATGCAACATCTCCATTGGCCCGAAGCGTCCTGGTTGTTTAATGTCTCCTCTAGCCTTGTACACTCATTTGTTTTTTGTATTTTAGTGTTTTTATTGTCATAGTAGTTTATTATTGCAAAATGTTGTCCAATCAGGCAACGGTGCGTGAAGTCGGCCGGGACACGAGACACGGGTCGCCTGGCTTCGTCCCGCGAATCTAGGATCGGTGATCTTCAAAGGGCGGGTCTGAAAGAAGAGGTGATTACGGCAATCATGCTCCCGAAGCAGGAGCAATCCCCCGGTCCCTGTTTGTCTCCACGTATCCCTAGGAAACCCGGCCTTGTCTCCACGACGCACAGTGGATCGAGTCAATAGGAGAGGTCGGACAAAATTTGGAAACTTTAAACGCTTATAACTCCATTTATACACAATTTTGAGGTTCTAAAAGTGGTTTCATTAGTTTTCTCGTAAAATTTTCTCCAAGAAGCACCCCTAATAGTTTAAAATGTAACGAAATAAACTTAAAAATTCGCAATTTTTGTCCAAGATTTAATGTCCGACCTCTCTAAATGACTTGCTCCACTGTGCGACGTTTCAGCCTCCGAGCGATCGCGAGTCCTCTCTCCGTCGCGCCTCCGACGTAAAGGGCGTAACTCAATTTCTACATGAGCCCTCCACTCCGTTAAAGTACCTCTTTTCCGCGGCTCATGAGATAAATGGGATACGCCGCCTTTGCGTCAGAGGAGTGAAATCTCTCGTCCAATTTTCGGGAGCTCCTGGATTGCTTCTTGCAACGGACAAAGGAGGTTGCAATGCACCGTTCGAGCATCAGATAAAATGGAGCTCGAGACCTTTGCGCTGAGTGAGCTTTTGCGGAGGAGCTAAGGTTCTCAGAACGAGTTATTGAATAAATATGTGATAGTTTTCTCTTTCGGACCTCGTCTACACGAAAAAAAAATTAAATGCTGATTTCGCATTGAAAATGTTAAAAAAAAGCCCGTCAAGTTTCAAATGCTGATTTTACAATACTAAAATGCTAACACAACATTTGAATTTGTTCGTTTTACAGTGGGCGTAGTTAAGATAGCATTTCTTCAAATGTAAAAGCATCATTTGGAACTTGTCGGACATGTTTTCAACAATATAAATGCTAAATGCTAAATCAACATTTAATTTTTTTCCGTGTAGTGGTCGATTACCTTCATACATTACGGCTCTAGATCATCCTCGATAAATCCCTAATTTCCGGAAAAATTTTAAAATATGTTTCCTCAAATTGTTATAGAATTTGGTTTGGAATTGAATCAGGACGTGTAAAAATCGCTGATGCCCATTTTTCTAGTCTTAAGTTTTTTCGAGTGCATAATAATTTTAACGAGTTGATACAACCATAAAAGTGATGAAAGGACTCGTATTAGGATTTAGAAAACGAGAAGACGAGTTTTAACGCCACTTTCGTCGTTGCAACCAACTCCGAAAAGTATTATGAATTTTGTTCCTAAAAATGTGAGCTAGACTTTGTGGCACTGACATGCAAACCATTTTAAATGTTCAGCTTAGTAGAAAATTGATAACCTTGTGGCTTACATGAGTTACACCGTATTTGGAGTTGTATTCAAACACACTCACCTGCAACAAACAAGAAAAACCAAGATTTAGAAAAGCGACTGCGTGAGTAGGGAAGACGAGTAATGGATGAAAAGAGCTGCAATCTTATTATCTCCACGTTTCTTTCTGGGTTTCAAAAATAAGTAGTGATAATACAATCGGAAAACCGGGAAAATGATGGGTATACCGATCATTCCTCTGAAACCATTTCAAAATAGATTTGGCGTCTTTGTCCTAACACGGTCTGATGCCGTAATTTTGCTGCAATTCTTTCTTTTATGAAACAATTGAGCTTCACAATCCGCTCGATTACTGAAGGATTATTACATAAATATCACGTCGATAAAATTTAACGGCACACTTGACCCAAAATCGATGCCGTTTTCCGGTCTCTTCAAACTGCAGCATCCTCGATGGCGCAGCAAAAATCCACCCTTCCTTTCATGTGTAGACCGCGACGATAAACTTTTTACAGTTGCCTTTATATAGGGTGCATGACTTCAAACTTAAGAATCTCTATATTTCTTGTCGGTATTGTGATATCGATTTTCTCTTCACGTTCATGTCCATTCCGCATTTACTTATTTTTGTGTTTGATTCAGAACTAAAATCTCCCAAAATACCTATACCACCTTGAAAATCCATCGTTTTTCACAAGGAAAATGTCATTCACATGCGCGGAATAATCGTATTGGACCATAGAGACTTTTTTCTGTGGGCCGGTCCGAAGGGTAAAAATACAAAACAAACAAGCGGACAGAGAAACAAGAGGTTTAAAGGTAGAGTCCTCGCCGAAAATTGCTGATTTGCTGAGCTTTAATTTCTTTAAAATTGTAGAAGAAATTACAAGGGCGTTCCTATGACATTCGGTATTCCGTCGTGAATACTCGGCATACAGCTATCCGAATACTAAAATTCGGTTTTGTACACTGAAAAGATCGACTATCTGAACCGCAGAGAGCCTCCTGCGGGCTGTTTGTTGAAATTGATAGACAAAAAGGACAAAGAGGATATGGAGGGATCCTTTTGGTAGATAGGCGGATGGTTGCAATAGATAAAGGAGGTAGGTAATAGACTAATTAACGGTAACCCACGATAGACCCTATATTCAGTCCATTATTTTCATCTTAAGTCTGTAAGAACCACCCATTTCAACGTATAGGATCGCTCCATATTCCTTACGTCTTCTTTGTCTATCAGTTTCAACAATGGAGAATTTGCAGGTGTCCCAAACTTTGTTTCATCTTTAAAACGGTACCTACTACTAAGAAAACTGAGTACGAGGATATCCTTGGTTTCTAAATTGGACAATTATCAGAGAAAATCTGACAAAATAACCTAACCTGCTAAAATACATGTGTTAAAATGGAAAATGCCGGCAGATGACGTCACCAGGCTGCGCATTTTCTCCCGTTTAAATATGTTTTTCTCCAAATTCCCATGTCAGAGAAAAATTATGAAAAATACTGCGAATTCAGCTCATTAGGTACTCTTAGATGGAGCAAAAAAAAAAAAAATTGTGCGCAAACTCTCCATTAGCCTGCTGAACTAGTCTCGGTTACAGCTGAGGAATTTTTCTCAGTGGAGCAGCGCGATGGGATGGCTTCTCCTGGAACTACCTCCACACTAATCTCAACTGATTTCCTATTTTCTTGATTTTATTATTAAGAATTTCTGAGTTTTGGTGTTTAAATTCTTTTATTGTCTGTTTATATATATCTTTACGACTTGCCCACAAAAGTTATAACTTTTGTTTATGGTTTAAGGATTTCTGGATTTCCTCCCTTTCTTGGATTTCTAATTAAATGATTGGTAATTAACTATTTTTGGTATCTTGGGTTTAAGTTTTTAGTAAGATTAATAATCTTAATTTCGATTTTGGCAGTTTATTTTTATTTACAGCTTTTTTTCTTTCGAAAAAGGTAAAATAAATTAATTTTTAGATTTTAGATAAAACCATGTTTTAAATATCTAGTTATTCAATATAATAATTTAATTAAATATTGTTTATATATTTACTTATTTGATAACCTAAGTTACAAAATTCGTAAATTTCGTAAACCTAAACGACGAGGCTTAGGGGTGCGTCAAAACGTGAGGCATATAAAGAAACAAAACAGTGCGTCGCGCAGTTCTTGAGAGCCCTCCGCGCTCTCAAGTGAGACAATAACTCACGCCGGACGTTCCCAGAGAACGCAACCCGCTCCGCAACCACTCATAAGCGATCAATGGTCGGGCGCGGAGACGTAAAGGGTTACGGGTGCTGGGTTGCGGGATCAGGGGAAGGCACATAACCTACAAATGATGAAGGAGCCTCAACCCTAGCTCCGCGCGTTTAAGCCCGAAGACAACAATTTATTAGGTGCAGATGGCAAGCTCGGCGATTTCGCCCCCTCCCCCTACCCGTAACCCCCTCCGTCGCCTGGAATCCCCCCCCCCCCAGTCGAGCCCCTTATCACTCTTCCGGCATTTGGGGGTGTTTTAATGCTCGGATTGATGCATGATTTCTGCCACCGTGTGGGAATCGGCAAACGTATCGATAAGCGCATTGGTGGAGGGATAAGTCGCTCTGTCAACATTTGGGTGCTTTCCTACGCGGTTGCCTATGCGGTGTTTTTATGCGAATTGCACTTTAAAACGGCACAGTTTTTATCAGTTTTTATCATGAAATTGTTGTGTATTCAGTAATCATCGAAATTGGACGTATTTATACAAAAAAGCACTACCTACACTGCCGTGCTAAGGAAAAACGCAGTATGAACCTTAAAGCGTTGCCAAATTTCCCATTGGTGGATCCAGAAAATAGGCAACATTGTTTTTCTCCATTTAAACCTATGAAAACGTATCGATTCTTGCAGGGGCAAGGTGCTCCGATAAGAATCGATTATGTAACATAGGTTTAACTGGAGAGAATCCGGTGTTGCCAAATCGCTGGATCTGCCTTTGAAATTTCCTTTGATAAAACACAGATTTTCTAGTAAACTTATGAATATTTTCCTTCCAACTGTTTAGATAATTTTGTTCGCAATTACATCTAAAGTTCCTGAGAAATTCAAGGAAAAATATTGATAACATTACTCAAAAATACATATTTTATCGGAGGAAATTTGGCAACCCTGGAATGCTCAACAGCGTTCTTTCTTAGCACGGCAGTACACCTATACAAAAAAGGGGCATCTACATAGGAATTACAAATGGACTACTTTTAACTGAAAGGAGCCAAGTCAAATCGGCTACTGTCAAATTTAACTTGGCAATTTCATTTTTTTAAAAGAGAGCGTTTGTGCGGATTCCTCCGAAAATTTTGAGGAATTTGCTTCGTACTATGCAGAAACTTCACTGAAATTTGCACAAAACTCCGCACAACCGTTTTCATGTAAAACTTGAAATTGCCCAATTAAAGTTGTCAATGGCTAACGTGGCTTGGCTCCTCTCTGGGCCTTTTTTGGCCTAAAAGCTCCATGACCTAACTTTAAAATTACCGACACTAGTGAAATTGGACATTATCCGTACACCGAAAAAAAGTGAAGTTGATTTAACATTCTGGATGTAAAACAAAATTGCGAGAACTTATATAATGCTGAATTACCTGCCACATCGGTAAGTTCTACATCTTGGCATTGCTAAAATAACTGCTGTAGCGGATAATTTAGCATTTGATATGTTATCTGATATCTGAAATATTAAATCAACCTCATTTATTTCTTTTCGGTGTACTCTTCCTATACAGAAGATCCAATGGCAACAAGCCATACAATCAGTCACAACCCCTTAGCTCATCGGTCAGCGGTACAAAAGGGGGGTGAAATTCAAGGAGGGCGAATTAGAAAGCAGACAAGACAAGTGAAATATTTATGGGGTCCGAGGGCAGGGACCCTTAAAAATATTACTCCCCCGCGGAATGCGGTTGCGGACGGAAGTGCCGCTAAACGAGCAAATGAAGAGATCAAGTTTTCAATTTAATTAAATTTATCCGCTGCTTTCTTTTCCCTCCCCGCCGTCGCGCTTCCGCGTACCTTGGCATTCCGCGCGGCGCCGAAACTGTGTTCGGGAGTAAATAATTGAAAAACTTCCTCTTTCATTCCGCCCGATCCCGGGCGGCGAGTGCTCTGAGTTTTAATTTCGCCAAACTGATTGCTTGAATATATTTTGCTTTCATTTATTTTTTGCACGAGTCCTCGGTGGGGGTGGGGCGCTTCTACAGGGAGAGAATGGACAATGGATTTGGACCGCGTTCGGCAGAAAGGAACCAAGCTACATCGGCTATTACCGAGTCTTTAAGTTAGGTTAGGTTCAGTTAAATTCGGTTAGGTTAGGTTAGGTTAGGTTGGGTTAGGCTAGGTTAACTCAGCAACTTGATATTTTACAAGAGAACGTTTGTCCGGATTCCATTTAAAATTTAATGAAATTTGCTTTGTGTCGTGCAGAAAATTCCCTAAAATTAAAATTCAAGAATTCCCCCCCAAGAATTCGCAAAAAGTTTTGGAAAATTTTCTCTAAGAAGATAAAACTCTTTTCCATAAATCCGATCATACATTTAAATTTTACTGCAATGTAGATAAGTGATTTTTTTTATAAATTTTAGAAAATTGGGGATAGTCTGTTGCATAATGCATAGCATTCCTCTGGGCTGTTTAAATTACCGCCAAAATTCGATTTTCGTATGATTTTACCTTAAAATGATGTATTTACTTGGCTTTAACTCTTTCGGGGAACATACTAATCAGACGAGAATGTGGCGAACAGTGTAAATTCATTGAATCAAAATAAACTTTGAGGCGTACAAGCCCTATACACGTAGTCAATTAACATTTAATGTATCAGTAAATGCCTGGTTCTCTGCAACAGAAATACCTTCAATCCGTTCCATTAGTCAATGCAGTTCTATCATTTGATCATACCTCAAATGAAAGGTGCTTTGAAATCTCAAAATCACTGCTGTCGCATTTTCCAAGGAGAACGCAACGAAAATTCCAATAGATCCCGGGACACCGCGAATCTGGAATTTATGAGAAAATATTCGTCACCGATACGGTACGCGAGAGCAGGGCAAAATATTAATTGGATGCACCCGATGTGTTTACCGTCATTGGAGTATTGCAGGCGACGTCACTAGGTTATAGGACCACTCAATTCTAAACCTGAATGGAGCTGTGAATGAAAATTTGTAATTTTAATGAACACTCAGACCTATATACTTCATGCTTCTCTGTTATTCCCTCTTGTGAGTTCTTTGAACGATAGCTCAAGTTTCTTCCGCAACTTTCCAATTTGTTCGCAGGTCTATGCACCTCTCTATTCGAAGATTTTATTACCTTCATTCTCAAATTTCAGTGCTCTGATATAATTGGAGATTTGGAACCTACTTGAGCCCACGGTAAAGTCATTCATAACGGAAGAGAGGGGCTACTTAGGGTGGAAAATCGATCGAATGCAATAATTGTGTCACAGCCTATGCAGTGATATTCGTTTTGAAATCATAATTCTAAAGCTTACGTCGATGGCTAAATTATCACACGACGTATTTCCACATTAAAACATTTCAAACTTTGCGCTCCTACTTTATTTTTTCATTGAGAACTTAGCCAATTTTGAATCTTGATTTTTGGATTACATTTTGCAATTAGGAATCACAGGTTCTGGCTCATCCGTAAAAACACGTATGTACGCACGTTTTTCTAAATTGAGCCAGAAATTGTAGTTTTGAGTTGTAAAATTTAGTCCATTCGTCCAAAATAATCTGCTAAAAGGGAAGAAATATTAAGGAAGTTTTCAAGAAATTAGGTTGTCCAAGTTCCAAAAGAAAATATAAAGTAAGACAGGAAGTTTGCAACGTTGCAAACGGAGGTACGTGGTTTCACACTTTCGCCATCGATATGACAATTGATTTCGCATTCGACGTATGCAGCGCAAACAACACTCGAAGTCAACACATCAAGACTCTACGCTCCGTGCGTCAAGGTCGAACCAATAAAAACGCCTTCAAATGCGCAAGATACTGTGCAACACACCGAAGTTGATATAGTTGTATTCTTAGGTTGGAACCTAACTTGAGTGAACTGCTCTGCCAAATGAGGCATAAAAACCTGCAGCTCAATGCTGTATTCCAAGTTACCTCGTATATTTTATGCCCATTATTGCCTGTAACAAAAATTTAAGCGTCATTTGATTTAAGAAAAAAGAACTACCATTATTAGAGTGACCAGCAATAGAGGCTCACCAACAGAGCGAAACCTCGTCTTTCCATTGCGGTGCTATACAATTTCCGCTCCTATTTTATTTTTTCAAAGAGAAACATGCCAACTTTATAGCTGAAAACTTGGACTACATTTTACAATAAGGTGCTACACTTTCTGGCTCATCAGTAAAAACACGTATGTACATAGGAAAACTAATGGGACTTACGTTGTTTCTAAACGAAGCCGGGAACTGTAGCTCCTCATTGCAAAAGTGTAGTCCATTTATCCAATATTTTGTTAACAAATAAGACAAATCAAGGAAGTTTCCAAGAGACTATGTTGACTAGCTTCCCAAAGAAAATATAGAATAACTGGAAATCTGCAACGTCGCAAACGGAGATGAGTGGTTTCACACTTTGGTCATTGATGTGAAAATTACTCATCATTTCGAATTCGACGAATGCACCGCAAACAACACTCGAAGTCAACACATCAAGACTACTCTCCGTGCGTCAAGGTCGGACAAATAAAAACGCCTTCAAATGCGCAAGATACTGTGCAACACACCGAAGTTGATATAGTTGTATTCTTAGGTTGGAACCTAACTTGAGTGAACTGCTCTACCGAATGAGGAATGAAAACGTGCCGCTCAATGCTGCATTCCAAGTTACCTCGTATATTTTATGCCCATTATTGCTTGTAACAAAAATTTAAGCGTCATTTGATTTAAGAAAAAAGAACTACCATTATTAGAGAGGCTAACGATAGAGGCTCCCCTGAAGGAAATCCTGATCATGAAATTTTTGTAGTTTTTGAGCGTACTCTCTTTGTTTCGGGGGGTGTTTTATGGCAGGGAACTCGAATTTTCAGTGATATTTTCAAAATTTGAAAATCGAGGATGGTGCATTTGGCTTAAAATGCTATCTCGGCTGCTGTTGGTTGAATTTTGTGAAACGGTAATGTAGCATTGCGTCCATGATATTGGTCTTAAGGTGATTCGATGGACGCCATATTTTGTGTCAGAACGGCATGCGATATATCGCATCAATTGTTTCCGTTTTTTCAGTTACTCGTAATTTTTCTCGAATTTTGAGATCGCAATTCTGTTGTCAGGAGACTAAAGCACTCACTTACCAATTTTAACAAAGAAATTCAACGTATTAAAGGCGTGGTTTTTTTAGAGGGAAAATATCGCATTCGAGTGCAGATTCGATATCAGTATCGAATGCGATGTTTCTCCCTAAAAACCACACCTTTATTACGTTGAATTTCTTGGTTAAAATTGGTAAATGAGTGCTTTAGTCTCCTAACAACAGAATTTTGATCTCAAAATTCTAGAAAAATGATTAAAAGCTGAAAAAATAGAGCAAATCGAGGCGATTTATCGCACGTCGTTCTGACACAAAATATGGCGTCCATCGAATCACCTTAATGATCATTTATACAATCCTCGTATGCTGATCTCGCTTGAACATTCAAGAATCGCCATATTTCTCCAGATTAATCATGTATTTTTTAGAATATATTCCTCCTTTAAATTTACAGGTATATAAGATCAATTTGGGAACAAAATAGTTTGAAAAATTTGAAACGAAGCATTCAAATAATGTCTAGAAGTCTAGTTAATTCGATTTTTATTAAGGGGAATCTGGCAACGCCTGAAGGCTCATACTGCGTTCTTCCTTATAGTACGGCAGTACCTGTTCTCTCACATCATATTTTTCGCCTGCCATCCTACCAACATTCCGAAAGTTGTAATGAAATGCAAAAAAAGCTCACCGAGCACCAAGCGCACCGGCAAATTTGCGTTAGTTGGACCTCACTGCTGGAGCTTCATGCTCCGTTGACCGCTTCCATTGAGGCAATGACTATCCCTCCGTTTTCCGGTTTTTCACCGGAAGCCATTGCCACCGCGTCGCCGCCGGAGCGAAATGCCGATTCTGGAGCTTTGGAAATCAGGATCTTTTTCAGGATCCCCGACTCGCCCGCCGCGGTCTGTTCGTACTAATCGTTTAAATTGTCCAATTAGCATCGGTGCTTAGAGCTTCGGTAAATTGAATTTACGGCTCATTGTCCGTTAAAGTCTGATGGACGAGCTTCGTTGAATGGACCAATAGCGAGCTTCCCTGTGTTGCAGGGTGGCCCTTCCCGGACAAACGGAAAAACTGGATCGCAGGTTTAACGATTGAATTGATAATAAATATGGATCGCAATTCGCAAAAAGGAACCAGCGCGAATACTTTGTTTTCAAAATCGTGCAACTTCTTCTTTTCTTATAAAAATTATTTATTTATGTACAGTATTCACATTTATACAAGTATTATTCTGTAAAATTAACTGTGTTATTAACGAATTAACTTTGGTGGGAAGAAAACAACTGTACGCTAATCTGGGAGATTTTTTAGATAGTCATAAAGAAGCAACATTTTTACAACACTGTTATCACGCTGGTTCCTTTTTGCTAAATGCGATCCATATGTCCAACATGTTTTAAATGTACATTTTACGATGATGGGAAGCTAATAATCGCGGGAGTGATTAAATTAGCATTTTTTTTTAATTGTAAATCTACATTGAAACATGTACGACACATTTTTTTACTATAAAAAATTGTTAAATCAGCAATTTTATTTTATTCCGTGCACTGCCGTGCTAAGGAAGGTCGCTATTTTGGCCTTTAGATGTTGCCAAATTTTCATCAATGAATGATACATTTTCATTAAAATCTGTTAATATTTGTCCTCCTGCATTTCAAAGAATTGTTTTGCAATCAGATCTCAATTATCTGAAATTTTGAAAAAGAATGATTCATATCTTTCCTCAAAATCAAACATTTTATTGGAGGAAATTTGGCAAATCTAGAATGTTCAAATCATAAGGCGTTTTTCCTCAGCATAGCAGATCAGTGCACCGCACATTAGGTTTGTTTTCAAATCGTTTTATTTTGATCTTCATAAGGCAGTCCTTTTTTGAAAAAGAGAAATGTTTCGGTTTCTTTCCAATCAAATTTTACGTATATCCTCATCTGTATAATACAATAACAAATTCTTTTAAAATCTGGTCATTATTGAAGAAGTTGGTTGCATTTTTCAATTAGGAACTACAATTTCTGGCTCATTTTAAGAACAACGTATGTAGTTTCCCTATAAACTTATGCGTTTTTTACGGATGTGTCCGAAATTTTACCTCCTAATTGCAAAATGTAATATAGTTATGAGACCTGAGAATTCAGTGAAAAAGACCGTGAAATTCACAGTGGTCCAACTTGTATTTGTGTTCGAAATTTTAAACCGGGTTTGTGTCAAAACAACGGTTGTTGTCGGTTGTTTTCCTTTGTTTTGATGAACAACAACGAAACTAGAAATTTGTTTCATTGGACTCCTACAGAATGAAGATTGAACCCTTTGATTTAATCATTTTTGACTACTGCGTGGCCATCGAAAAAAATGAAAGGAGCTAATGCGCTCCATTAGGTACTAAGAGTAGAGACGGATGCAAAAAATGCTATGCAGAGACTCAATATTGGAGAGTGGAGCGATATAAATCTTTATTATTGCTGACTATCGCAAAAAGTTTGACTGGCTTGCATTAATATATATTTTTTTCACGCCCACGCTATTATGATTATTTATTATCTCTGACATTTCAGGCGCATTCATACAGGGCGTATAAACAGTGCCGCTGGACGTATGGTTGGAATTTACTCGCACTTCTCCTGTCACAACAATGTAAACCAAAATAATTTAAAATAACAATATGATCTCATGGTGCTAGATGGGAAAATTCAGTCATAAAAATAGTATATTATGTAGAATGGAGATGTTGCATGTGTGAAGAATTTGCAATTTGACTGTTGGTTTTTATGTAAAAGTTCGCGAGAAACACGATGATGCCACTGGTTTTCTCTGAAATCAACTCCCAAGCTCAAAAAAAGCTCTCAAGTTGAGGCTAAAATGGAGAGGATATCCCCCGCTATCCTGAGAGTCCACCTCTACATCAAGACGAACTCTCCATGCAAAGATAGGGAGCAAATACGTTAGCAGTGATGCCGTGTTTTCAGATTTAGAGTCCCCAAATAAAGTGGCAACCCTGTCAATGTATTTGCTCCCTATCTTTGCATGGAGAGTTGGTGTGTAATGTAGACATGGACTCTCAGGATAGCGGGGGATATCCTCTCCATTTTGGCCTCAATTTGAGAGCTTTTTTTGAGCTTGGGAGTTGATTTCAGAGAAAACAAGTGGCACCATCGTGTTTCTCGCGAACTTTTACATAATAATCAACAGTCAAATCGCGAATTCCTCACACATGCAACATCTCCATTCAAGTAGATTATTTGGAAATTTCACTTAACCATCCGACAACAGTGTACTTTGGAGGAAAAGGAAGACTGGCATGCACTCTTGTCTGAACGAATAAAACAGAAATCAGATCAACAACTTGTCTCAACCCCTTAATTTTTCCCAAAAATTTAGTCATTTATCCAAAATTATTCCGTTCAGTCGCCTTCACTGCCTATATCAGCTACAAATCAAATTTCCAAATATTGTCTCCCAGTTACAGAGACAGACTACAGTAGGTGATTTCAGCGAATAATCAAACCCACTGGGTCGGTAGATTCGGAAACCAAAAATTCTGTAAAATATTCAAAAATAGAAGTTCGCAAGTTTTTTCAGAGAATTTATATTTAATTTAACGACATTTGGTAACGTTTGAGTGTTCATACGTTGTTTTGCCTTATCATGGTAGTGAGCTGATTTTTAAAATCAATGGACAAAGTCATAGACAAAGAAGACAAAGGAAAACGTATCGATCCTATTGGTGGAAGCAAGTGGTTGAAGGTGATAAACGACCTACTAATAGACTAAATTTAAGAGGTGATAAACTAACTTAAGGCAGCCTATGGAAGACCCAACAGTTGTCCATCATTTCAATCTTAGTCAATGGCAGCTAACCATTTCAATCAGTAGGATCACTTCATTTTCCCGCTGTCATCTTTGTCTACCACTTTGTCTATCAATATCAATAGTCGGCCCACTGGAGTGCATCTACACGCAGGAACGTATAGATTCTCGACAGAACGAATATTTACGCAGCTCAAAGCCGAGGTACCCGTTCACATAGTTTGCTTTGACGGTGCCGAATCGAAAGGTACCTCACATCACACTTTACCGTGCTAAGTAAGAATGCCGTATGAGTCATCAGGCGTTGCAAAATTTATTTTAAAAAATTCCAATTTTCAGGAAAATGTTCGGATATTTCTCCTCCAATTATTCTTAAGATTTTGGTCGTAATTTTATCTAAGAAGTCTGAAAATTGCATAGAAAAATATTCATAACTTTCTTCAGAAATAAGCATTTTCCGAGAGGGAATTTGGCAACATTCGAAAGCTTATACGGTGTTTCACTCAGCACGACGGTGCTAACCCAAGGAAAAACGCAGTACGAACCTTCAAACGTTGCCGAATTTTTTTCGATAGATTACGAATTTATTAAGAGAGTCGTTAGGATTTTTTTTTTCAATTTTTTTGAAAATTTTCCTCGCAATGAATCAAATCTGAATGTTTGAAAATTTCAAGGAAAAATATGCATCGAATTTTCGATATTACATTTATCAGCAACGAAAATTTGGCAGCATTCGAATGTTAATACGGCGTTTTTTCTTACAGGACGAAGTACGCTTTGGAGCAACTTCCGTGCTAAGGAACAACGCCGTATTAACCTTCAGGCGTTGCCGACTTTCCTTCGATGAAACGCGAATGTCCTGGAAAATGTATGGATATATTCCTCCCAATTTTTCAAATGATTTTTTTCGAAATTTCACCTGCAGTTCCTGAAAATTTCAAGGAGAAATATTCATAACTTTCCTGGAAAATAAAGATCTTATCGAAGGAAATTTGGCAACTCTCGAATGCTCATACGGCGTTCTTCCTTAGCACGGCAGGGCTGAGACCGGGATTAAGGGGTTAGTCGATACGCAACACCATTGGCAAGCGGCGGATAAACGATCGGCTATTGTTTGTCGAATGAGGAATGAAACCGAACCCAATGGCTCGATCGCTTTCAGTACTATTCGCGATTGTTTCAAACGAGCCAGAACTCCCCTCCCTCCACCCCCGGCCATCGACCCTCCAGCTTCCTGCTATTCACACAGGAGTGTTTGATTAACTTCTCGACGGATACACACTCAATTGTAATTGTGATCCCTTGTTGCCCAGCTTGCTCCACAATACGCGATTTTTCGATAGTTTTGATTAGAGTACGTATATACTGCCGTGCTGAGGAAGAACGCCGCATAAAGACTATTTTTAGGTCATAGTAACATGATAATTTAAAGAATAATATATAGTGGGTTGATCCAGAAAGATGGGGTGGTGGGGTGGGTTGGTAACGATACATTTGGAGTAATTTCGCGTTAGGTTTAGTGATAGGCGTACATTTTGGTAGCCTATCGAGCTACACTTGTGTTTGTTTATTTACAGCCGTGAGGGCATCATGCATAGGCGGATTCAGTGGGGGAGGTATAGAGGGCGTTTGTCCCCCCCCCCTCCTGTTCGTCCGAAGAAAATAAGGAGGAAAAAAAGAAGGAAGGAACGGAGGAAAGAAAACGGAAAGACGCTTACATTTGGTAATTATTAATGACAATATTGTATGACTGCGTAGTAGAGGCTTCAAAAATTCAACAATTTTCCAGAGAGGCTTCTGGACGACCCGCCCCCTCCCCCCGTGCGAGGTGTCTGGATCCACTCTTAGCACCACGATAGCCTAAAACTCGTAGACCCTGCAAAAACGGCGCAATATTCCTGTCGTTCTGTCAGGCTGTAATACGAAGAACACAGCATCTTCAGACAAATGTCACCGAGCAGAAATGATTATTTTGACTTCAAAAATCAATCTCGTGGTATGCTGCCGTGATAAGGAAGAACGCCATAGAACTATTCGAGACTTGCAAAATTTCTTTCGATTAAATTTTAATTTTTGTGGAGAATTATGCATATTTTTCCTTGCAATTTTCAGACGTTTTAGATCAAATTAAAAGCAAAATTATCAGAGAAATTGGTATACAAATATTCAAAAATTTTCCTGGGAAATAGTGATTTGTCAGGGGAAATTCGGCAACGCCTGGAGGTTCATACGGCGTTCTACCTTAGCACGGTAGTATGGTGCACTAATTTTCGAACACCCTGTATAATGCGTGAGAGAATTCACAACATCGTGGAGTTTGAGAATGGAATGTTTTTCTAGTTTCTCCATCGATATGCCGATGATTCTAACCTCCGACACGGTCTGTTTTCAGACGTCCGCAGTTCAAGAGTCAAGGAAGGGTGGAGGATCGGGCTGCCTCCGCTGAGACCAATCGAATCTCCTGTTTCATCTACACTATTTTGCAAATTTCCTCAGCTTATCGATCCCCGGGGGGAATCCTCGCAGCCGACCCTGTTAGTTTTGTCTCCGCGAGCTCCATCTCAACCCTCCGTTGCGCCTGCTATTCCCGAGGTATGCTAATAGTCGCACTTCAACCCGCGGTTTTCAACGCCGAGAACCTCATCACTGCGCTGTTGTCAGATAACTTGTATTCTCAACTTAACTTCAGGGTTTTACAGAATTTTAGCCAAAGAGGCAGTATGTTGGAGTTTTTTAGCCAACGTGCGTTAAATTCAACAGAAAGCTGGTATCTAACTACAGAGGAAAAAGGCTCACACACAAGCACAATGGAGATGTTGCATGTGTGAGGAATTTGTGATTTGACTGTTGATTCTGAGGTAGAAGTTTGCGATAAAACACGATGGTGCCAATGGTTTTCTCTGAAATCAACTCCTAGGCTCAAAAAAAGCTATCAAGTTGAGGCGAGGCCAAAATGGAGGAGATATCCCACGCTATCCTGAGAGTCACCTCTACATCAAGACGAACTCTCCATGCAAAGATAGGGAGCAAATTCGTTAGAAGTGATGCCGTGTTTTCAGTCTCTGAGTCTCCAAATGAAGTGGCAGCCCTGTCAATGTATTTGCTCCCTATCTTTGCATGGAGAGTTTGTCTTGATGTAGAGGTGGACTCTCAGGATAGCGTGGGATATCCCCTCCATTTTGGCTTCAATTTAAGAGCTTTTTTTGAGCTTGGGAGTTGATTTCAGAGAAAACCAGTGGCACCATCGTGTTTCTCGCGAACTTTTGCATAAGAATCAACAGTCAAATCGCAAATTCCTCACACATGCAACATTTCCATCATCCCTCAAAAAGGCACGCTGTTTGGTACAACACTAACTCCTATTACTAAAACACTAAAAAACTCCAACGTACCGTCTTACGACCCGTGCGTCCACCGCAACAATCAGTTTTTGAAAGATGAGGCAGTTCATAAAATAGGTAACGCTTAGAAGGGCTTTCGAATGTCTAAACCTGGAATTAAAGGGAGGAAGGGATCCAGCAGGGCCACTTCTTGTTACGCTGGACGCTATATTTTCTCATTTTCGGCGCTTGTACGTAGTAAACGACCTTTGCGATAGCTTCGAAACCCCTCTGATATAATGTCCCGAGTAGCTCGGGTACGCGTGGAAAATGGACCCATTGTAAGCTTTAGCCAAAGCAAAAAGAAGAGATGTTTCTCAGTAGAGATGGCTCAAAAATTACGATCAGCGCAGCAAGAGAACCTAAAATACACTTCAATCTTTTAGGTTGATAGATTTTCACCTTCCTTTGTAGTTTTTTGTTTTAATTCTATAGATGTTGAAAACTTTTATTTGATTTTAAACTCAACGAGGTACTTATCAAACATCACTCGATGAAAAACAGCGTTGAACCCCGAATTTAACTTTCACCTCACCTGTGTGCATTGCTTATTCGATTGTTAGCGCGGGGTCTGTAAATTGGACCGCCTTAAGCAGAGAGGTCTGTACCAAGCCACATCAGCTATTGCCTAATTTAACTGAGAGGTACCGAATTTCCTCGGATAAAACATATATTTTAGAAGCAAGCTCTGCATGTTTTTTCTTGAATTTTTTTAGATATTATAGATTAACCCTAGTCTGCCTGAGTGGGGTCAGATTGACCCCACGGGAGTTTCAACTCTTTGCCATTTCTCGTGGTATGCACGAATTTTTTTGTCCTTCACAAATAGCTCTACAAAAACATCTAGGAACACGATTTTGAAGGAAAAAGAAAAAAATGTACATGAGAGATCAAAAAATTCACGAGTACCCTTAGAAAGCCTGAGCGGGGTCAGATATCCTTATAACATATATTTTACCATTTAGCATCACAAAAGCTTACTTTGAAGGTGTATTCATTTTTCTCTCTTTAATTTTTTTCAGAAACTTGTAAAACATAAGCAAAATTTTTCAGATTTTTTTCGTTTTCAGTATTTAGTAGCCCTATGATTTTTTTTTTTCATGCTGAGAACAACATGGCAACATGTGTATGATAAAATGGTTGCATACCCTGCGCCGTGTTTTTTAAAACTTAGATATGCTTTATGGTTAAGGCCTGTAACGTTAGTGCACTGATATTAACTAAAAACATGAAAAAAACATAGCTAACTAATTGATTTTCAGCTGGGGTCAAATTGACCCCGCTCAGGCTTTCTCGTTGGTTCAGAGGCTCAGGCAGACTAGGGTTAAATTGCGAGCACAATTTTCTGGAAAATGGGAAGACAAATATCCAGAATTTCCCTCAAAAATTCGGTTTTTTAAAAGAAAATGTGGCAACGGCTGAATGTTCATACGGCGTTTTTTCTTAGCACGGCAGTGGAGCACACACAAGTTGGACTAAAGTCAATTTTCATTAGCAGACGGTAAGAAATAAGCTGATTGACGGTATTTCGACTTCAAAATTGCTTCCAGCGTGAAGTTTTGGTCGGAATCGATCACGGCATGGATATCAGCTCTGGTTCTGGCTCTATAAATTAATTTGCTGCACATAATTGATTTACTTCAATTCAACCTGTATATCTCGAGAAAGAAAAAAGAAACAGACTTTCTAGGGTCAAGCTAAAAAGTAGCTTAAATTCAGCAGTATTATTCTTAATTTAAGATATATTTTGGGGCATATTTTTTGTCGATACATTTAATCGCTAAATGAGAAATAACACTAAGAAGTGTCCCGAACTGTATGTTACAAGGTGGATAAATGGTGCTGGACCCACACAATTTCGGGGGGAAAACACAGCCAAGAAGTTCCAAAAATTTTCGATTAGAGTCAAACAATTTTTTTTGAGCTTTTAGTCATACGTTTTTCAATGTCCACCTCAATGGCCTGCTTGCCCGATTCGATCGTAATTTTTGTTGTGATAACAAATACCTCAAAGCACGTTATTGACCTTTTTAATCATCAAACTTGACACCCCGGCACCTCATCGTTCCCACGTCTATCCTCCCCTCCCCCTTTTTTAAACCGAAAATAAATGAGCTGCAAATTGCGCCCGCTTGTTATATTACAGTTACGTTTGCCCACAATTCTATTTACGGCGTTAATTGTCTGCGGACGCGACTCACAACGCCTGTGACTGAGTCATTTCCAGAATCAAAAAACCAGCCGAGTTGCCAAAAAGCTCCCCATTTCGCAGTCGCCATACGGGAAAATTTCAACAAAATTAACGATCATGATGTGACAACGCTGCCCCACCGTCTCGTTCTTTCGTCCCGTGACATATTTTCCCGGATTATACAGGCATTTCATCCGGTTAATTTTGTGATCTACTTGTAAACTCAATTAAACGGAGAGTTACGGCTTCCATTCGGGAGGTAGCGGGGTTTTGTAACGGTTGAATTGTGAAACTGCTCCGCGACCTACATTCCCTGCTTGCGAAATTCAAACAAATCATTCTGCTGCTTGCAACCGATTCAGATAAATTGAAAGTCTTTTTGGCCGTAAAATCGCAAACAAATCACGATGATCGCATGAAAAAGTCCGAACTTTGCTTGTAAAGTCATAATTTGCGTAGTCTCCGAGACTCCTGTGCTGAGGAAAATTGCCATGAAAACGATTGGACGTTATCGAATTTCCTTTGATGAAATTGGTATTTTTTAGGAAAGTTGTAAGAATTTATCCGAGAAATATTCAGATATTTAAAATCAAATGAGTTATAAAATCCATAGAAGAATGCTCCTGAAAATTTTAAAGAAAAATTTTCAGAAATTGCTTTAAAAATAAACATTTAATTGAAGGAAATTTGGCAACTCTCGAATGTTCATACGGCGTTCTTCCTTAGCACGGCAGAACAGTGCACCCGCATTAACACACTTGCATGTTGACTTGAGCTTATTCGATACGAGGAATGAAGTCGATTTTAAATTCCTCATTTCCAGGAATTTATGAAATCTTTCAGAAACTTTTCTGAGAGACCGAGCACTACGTAGACATTTTAATAAACCCTCGCATCGGTCCCATTTTCGCGGGATCGAGGGCTCATGCCAGAAGGTAGATGATGCGTTTTCTCTCACTCTCCCTTCCTCACAAAACCCCGCAAATCATCGCTCATCTGTGCCAATTACGGGAATGATTTACGTTGCGGTGGTACAAGAAAAAGAAAACAAGTTTACCTCTCTCCGCCCGCCTTGTTCCCCGACTTCACGCCCCGAATCGTAAAGAATAATCCGACGGTCGTAATTTTTTTATGTTATTGATGTGAGACTCTTATTACCTTTTAATGCTCGGTCATTTGTTTTGGTGGTAAAATTCTCCAACTATTTAAATATACGAGTGAGGGGAAAGTGAGTTGCGGTATTAATCATAACTTTTATATTGCTTGCTCGGGAATGGAACGAGTCGGATTCTTTCCTTTTTTTCGAACAACGTGACTCGATTTATTTTTCCTTTTGGCGATGCGTGATTTGAAAAAAAAAAATCCTGATTTGGTTTCAGCTGTCTTTGTAAATGACGTTTTTTTTTGCTTATCCAGGACCGGGCCCGGAGCAGTCAGAGGGCGGGCCCCATCTTTCTACATCGCTGAAATTCTCGCGGATATCTCTGTTGGTACACAATCATCCTCACATTTTGGTTTTGAGGTTATGTTCTATTGTTTTCAACCGAACGATACATCGCACCACTATCGAAAACAATCCACAGTCAAACCGCGAGCTTATCAAGGATCGGGCCCGGAGCAGTCAGAGGGCAGGCCCCATCTTTCTACATCGCTGAAATTCTCGCGGAAATCTCTTTTGATACACAATCATCTTCTTATTACAATCGCGAAATGATCCGCTCGGGATCAAAGGTTCAAACAACTGCCTCCGAAAAGAGCGGTGGAGCATGGAAGCGAGGCATGCCAGGAATATCTGGGGAACTGAACGCCCTCCGCGAGTCGAAAAGACATCAAATCCTCTCCGCTAGCAGAATCGTTTCATTACTTTCGAAGCGACGAAGTACAAAGAATAGATATTTCGTCTCTCCTCTGACAAAAGAGCGTATCTATATCAACACCTGAGCCCCAGAAAACATAGATTTAAACGGAAAACAGGGGTCTCGTTGAAATCGAGATACGCTCTTACGTCAGAGGAGCGACGATTTTCCGAGCGGATGCAGAATCTGAAGCACGTTCTATCGCTCCTCCGACAGAAGGGCGTAAATGATTTTTGTATTGAGCCGAATTGTCCATTTAACTTCACGCTTTCCAAGGCTCACGCTGGAAGGTTTTACGTCCTTACGTCATAGAAGCGACTTTCTGAGGCCCGCTCGGAATGATGAGAAGCCGTGCTAAGGAATAACAACATATGGACGTTCAAATGTTGTCAGATTTCCGCCGATAAAACATTTATTCTTGAGGAAAGCCATAGAAATGTTCAGGTGCTTTAGATTAAATTGCAAAAAATATTCGCTGTATAAATTTGAAGAAAAATATGGAGAAACCTGTCGGTCTTGATCAATCTCCGAAGAAACAATTCAGTCCTTTGCACCTGGACTGATCAAACTGCTTTTTTAGTCTTATTTTTTTTTTCTTGTTATTTTTGTAGCTGTTGATTGTCGTATTTACTCAAGAAAAAAAATCAAGAGTAAAAATAAAAAAAAAGGTATCAAAATTTAAATTTCTGTTAAAAACTAGGATTAAATACCCTATTATTAGAATAATTATAATTAAAGTAACAAAAGAAAATCTTCAAACTTAAAAAATGTGGAGGTAGTTAAATCTAACTAGAAAAATCTGCTCTAGAATTGACAATCCACAATCCATTAGTTTTTATTAGAGATATTTATAATTCGCTGTTAAATATAAATTTAGAAATATTATTTAAGGTACTGTAAGTGCGTTTAAGTAAGTTTTTAGTATTATGTTTAGTAGTATGTAAGTGGTAGTATTTTAAAAAGGTAACCTCCAATCTAAAATAAAAATGTTGGCTCTGAGTTTTTTTGGATTTGAAGCAAATCTCTCAATTGTAAAATGTCTTTTTTTAAAAAAAAAAAAAAAAAAAAAAAAAAATTCTCAAATAAATTCATACATTTTGACAAGGTAAATCAATTTTCTTGTAAATCAGAGAAAATAATTTTGAACTTGAAGCCTTTTTACTATGTCAAAAACATGTGTTATTTATTAATGGGTTCACTCCTCAATTCCTCAAAAAAGTGCATTTTATGAAAAGAAATTTGGCAACGTCTCAAGGCATTTACGGCGTTATTCCATGGGCGTGATGCTCGGAGTGTTCTCAAAACGATAGCGAAGATCCATCCGTTATCTCGCGCTTGTTTTCTTCTTTCGTTATTTCCACTAAGTGAAAATGAATCAATAGCGTAAATATTGACTGCTCGCCCAGGCATCAGTGGCGTGGCGTGAATTGCGATAAATCGATTGTATGTCATTTAAACATATGGAAAAGGATCGATAAACAGGGTGTTCTCAGCGAACACCTTAATAATCGATTTTTTATCAAAGGTTTAAATGGCATAACAATCTATACATCGCAAAAACAGGCCACACCACTGTCACGGTGGCAACAGCCGAGTTAGTTGACTCTATTAACAATCATAACAACAGGATCTAAAAGCTCCAGATGATTTGTGCCGACTGTTGTGAAGTTTTTGGACATATTTGTAAATTTGGAAAATTCGACGTTAGAAGCAATTATGCTTAAAAATGTGAAAAATGAATAATTTGCGGCAAAATCTGCCCGAGAGAGAATTTTGTGACCTACTTGAAAATGATGCAAAAACTTCAAAAATAAACTGATAAAAAGTGAATTACGAGTACCTCTTTGTTTTAAAAAATTATCCTCGACTTGGAAAATCAAATCTGGCTCCAAAACTGTTTTAGATTTAAAGAAAAAAATTTGTATTATACTTCAAAAATGTGTTTAATAAACAGATCATTTTTCTTGTCATTCACGTGAGAGTAAAAAAAAATGGTACGTGAAACCAAATCGGTCGAATTTTATTTTTAGAACTCTGGAGAAGGAACTTTATCGAATTCTCAAAACCGGGTTTTCACTTCGGTGCCTAGTAGATGGAAATCATCCTATTCAGCCGCAGAAAAAAGAGGGAATTAGGTGATTAAAAATCCACTTCAGACACATATTGTTGTTTTATTCGCGGGTCACAAAGCTACAAGGTATCTATGTTTGTTATTAAATATTTTGAAAATGCTTTCAGAGCAGCAGAACTCTTTGTCCCGTTCACACAATTCAGCTTTTGCATATTTGGCAACTCAGCGGACAGGAATCCGAGGATAAACACTTTCCAAAACTAGATTTAGGTAATTCCCGCAGACATGCCACTTAAGTTCTCAACAATAATGCAATGTTATCACAAACTTCACTTAAAAACACAGGAGCGCCGCTGCTCAGCGACGAGAAAGAGGAAGAAGAATCTCAACCATGAGATTAACCAGTCTCCTCGAAAGAGAGCTATTAGCTACATAGTCAATCCTAAATCAAGAGGAAAGTAGTTTCATGACTTGAGCTCTTAAAATATAGTTCAATGGAGGATTAGCAGGCGTCTTAAAATACTAATAAATTTCGTGTTTAAGTGGAAACCACACTGAAGAGAAATATGATAGATTTTACCATACTCTGACACACTTATACAATTATGGTAATGAATACCCGGCTCTATGATAGCATTTCCACCACCAGAGTTCTGGCCAGTGTTCCCATTCCATGTCCGTCAAAAGTTCCGGGATTTGGAACTTTTTTGTTCAAATTTCTCTTTCTTCATGGCCGTCAAAAGTTCCGGGATTCATTGTAGATTTTTTCAGAAGTTCATGGAAAGTTCCGGAAAATGCAAAAGATCCGGAACATTTCGGGAATTTCAAAAATTCCTGGAAAAATTCAGGAAAATCTCAAAAGTTCCGGATTTCGGAACAAATTCCGGGAAATGGGAGCACTGGTTCTGGCAAATACTACAAAAATTCTGGTTATACTTACTAAATAGTATCACTGTGTAAAAAATCAAGTAGATTCATAGTAAATGTCACCATACTTTTTTGCAGTGTACTGGGTAGACTAAGCACGAGGGTATCCTTAGTTCATAAATGGAACAATAATTGGAGGAGAGATGACAAAATTATCTAATCTGTTAAATAAGTGTGTTTAAATAAAAACTACCGTCAGATGACGTCACTAGACAGTGCATTTCCTCATTTTTAAAACTAAAGGAAAAATTATACCAAATCCTGAAAAATCAGCTCTGTATTATAAGCACTCTAAAATGAAGAAATAAAAAGCTTCATTGTTCAATAACGGGATTCAAAGCTACTTATTGAGACATAATGAACCTGTCCACGTTCCAAGTTTGACTCTAAAGAAAGTCCAGATGGATGAAGCATCCTGAATAAAAGTGTTTTAGATAACTAGTGGAATATCTGAAGTGAAAAAGAGTGCATATCTCCGATATAATGATTCAAAATCTCCAACGGAATTTTATTTCCTGCAAGAAAATGTAAGTGGAAAATGGCTGTGGTCGGAGCACGTTGACAGAATGAATGAAGAGAGACTAATAGAAATTTGTATGACCACACAACCCTTGGAGAAAAGATTATCTGGACGACCGCCTGAGAGATGGGCACTAATCTGGCTCTCCGCTCCTGAGGATGATTGAAGATTTTGTTGGCTGCACTGAAAAAATAAAGAATTCAGGGTTCTATTTGATCCCAGTTTTTTCTTGGTAAATTTACCTTTAATGGAATTGATAATTGTACCGAGAAATCTCGGTAAAATTATTGAACTTTCTCGGTAATTTTACTGGACCCTGGTAAAAACGCCAATATTTTTTATCGACTGCGGTAGAATTACCGATATAAAATGGCAAAGTTACCGGGGATTGATTACCAATAAAAGTGGTATTCTTACCTGAAAAATACAGTAAAAATACCGGTTTTTAGGTAAGCTTACCAGTCTGTCTTGGTAAAATTACCAATAATTGGTAAAAAAAGTGAGATGGTAAAGGTACCAACAGACCTTGGTAAAAACGCCGTGAATTTTTTTTCAGTGTGTTAATATTGATTTGACGAGTCCTTTATTTTTTAGGAAAATGTATCAAATTTTTTGAATATTCCGACGAGTTTTTGAGACCGACAGATTTTTAAACAACGGCTCAAAACAAGCTCATTTTTCCGTTTGGTAAACGAAAGTTAACCTCTCATTGTTTTAAACGCACGAAAGCTCATATTAAATTCGTTTTTCGAGGGAAAGGTAGGTAGAGACAAGATGAACTCAGCAGGAAGTGGATGTTACAATGCGTAAAAACGACTTTTTTTACTGCCCGATCTAAATTAAGGGCAGCGAAATGATGACTCCCCCGGGAAAACTTTACGAAAAAACCTGCTACCCTCGTCCACGTCACACAGCTAAAAAAGTTCAAAGAAGGGGACGAGCAACCCTCGGTGAGGCCTCTCTGTATCCAGGGATGTTTGCGGATGTAAATTATGGAAAAATACGGTCTTAAAAGCACAGTAAACTCACTGATGTTTTAATCATTAATATCGCATTTTTTGGTCAATAATCTCTTGTTGCGCACCAGGCCTTTATAACCATCTACATACAAAGAAAACCGGTTAAAAACCTATTTTTAACGTCCTTAGTGGGTATAAATTGCTTCTGCATATGCTCAAAATTAATTATAAATTTAATTCATATTTTTATAAAGGAAAAACTACCCTGACTCAGTTTAGAGATAACGCGTGTAACATTAGTTTCCCTTGGTCTATTTTTTAAAGATACTGTAGAAGCATTTTTAAGCGTCACTGTGCTATTTCTGCAATGCTAAGGAAAAACGCCGCATGAACATTCGAGAGTTGCTAAATTTCCTCTGATAAAATGTTTATATTCGAGGATATGAATATTTCCCCTTGAAATTTGCAGGAACTTAAGGTGAAATTGCGCACAAAATTATCTAAAACATTGGGATGAAAATATTCATACATTTACAAGAAAACTTGCGTTTTATCGAAAGAAATTTGGCAACGCCTGAGGGTTCATACGGCGTTTTTCCCTACCACGACAGAGTTCTCAAGCGTACTTCGTACCAGAAGGAAAAACGCCGTATGGACATTCGAAAGTTGCCAAATTTTCCTTGATAAAATGTTTACTTTTGAGAAAAGTTGTGAACATTTCTCCTCGAAATTTTCAGGAACTTTAGGTAAAAATGCGCACAAAATTATCTGAAAAAGTAGGATGAAAATATTCATACGTTTACCAGGAAATTCGAGGAAATTTGGCAACGCCTGTAGGTTCATACGGCGTTTTTCCGTAGCACGGCAGTAGATACTTTACCTCTACTTAGGGAACGACCATGAATACATCCCTACCCTATAAATACGAGGCTCCAGTATGAGGCTGAGAAAACATCCCTGAGAGAGGGACGAGAGAAAAAGTCGCGGATTCAGGGGATGGAGTGAGGGGGGGAGGGGAGGGGGAGCGTAGAAACCTGAGCCGGCTTTCACCGTAGCCGACACTCCTTTTTAGCTGACGCAGGTTCCGATCAACGACCGCTGCGCTGTGACAGGCTCTTCAAAAATTGGCTCTCTCGGCTCGTAAGTGCGTTTCTCGATGATACTCCACTCCAGTGGCGTAGCCTGAATGATCGATTATCGATATTTCTCCATTTGAGCTGTGGTAAAGAATCGATTATTAGGGTGCTCGATGGGAACACCCTAACAATCGATTCTTCACCACAGGTTTAAATGGTAGATCAATCGATACATCGCAAAGCACGCCACGCCACTGCTCCACTCTGATGGCTTCATGACAAATTTCCCAGCGATTAAGCCGTTGACGTGAAGCTCAAGGAGGCATCGATAAGCTGAGAAAACAGAGGGGCTTAATTATGTAGTGGCTTTAGAAATAGAGCCACGGAAAAGTTCAAGAATATAAATAAAATACGTCGTTTTTATGTGAGAGAGTCAGGCAAAGCGTTCTCCGTGTTGCAAATGCTGTTGAAATGATCCTCGAAAAAAAAAAAAAGTAAATTTTAGGAGGACTACACTTCGCGATAGGGAACTGCAATTTCTTGCCATAATTTTTTGAGCGCTCAGCCGATAGGCAGCGCTTTTTGATTTCGACTTGCCTCTGAGTAAAAGTATACTAGTGCTAATGCGTTTAAATGGCGCACCAGCTCATCGATGTGTAGGCTTTTTTTTTGGGGGGGGGGCGTCCATTTTTAAAATAAATAAAGCTGTGAAAACTGTATTTTATGCTTTTAACGTAATGCGCAGGTAGTTTCGATCGTTTGTCTGTAAGAAAATTTCTTAGCGGTAGAGTAATTCTTATCGAAATTGATCGTTGAACTCAAATGAAGCCTAAAAAAAACGCGCCTGATGAGCTCAACGGTGAGCTCATTTTCGGGAAACAAAAATACGCGTTTACAGTTTCCTTGGTAACCTTTGTTTGCTATCAGCTGATGTTTTATTTCCATTTCCCAGCCAAGTCGACGGAGTTTATACGTCCTTTCTTCACTAAATACTTTTACTAACACCTGAGCGCTTTTCTAATACAAGGGTATTAGAACTTTCCCGCTTGTTTTTTTTTCTTCCTAAATAATTTTTCAAATATTAAATTAAAGACACTCTGGCTGTTAAAGTAGTATCTTAGGAGTTACTTTAATAGCCTGAGTTTTCATGACAACATTCGAGAGTTGTCGCACATATTTTTAACATCCGACATGTTACTTCAGCAACTTTTTTTTTTCAATGTACAAAAAGCCCTGCTAGTTTAAATCGATGGTGGGAGACTGCAGGAATACGTATCTCGCTTTGCGGCATTGCAGACTTTCTGTCATCCTTTATTTTCTACATGGCAAACTGTTTTTTGCGTGCATATTTTAGTGAATTTTTTTCTCTTTTTCAAGAATATTCTGCAAAAACTTCAAGACATGATGTTGTTTCAGTGTCCATTTAGAAAATAAGATAGTACAGAGGATTTCAAAACACCACATCCGAGTTACGAATTTTTGCCGTTTCACCGTGAAAAGAATCAATTGGTATAGAGCAAGGAAAAGGACGCGCGTTGATGACGGCGCAGAGATACAACTATTCGTACTTGATGGATGTCCGTGTTGCATCTGCAAAATTGAAGGCGCTATGACGTGACGTGAGCAATGCTCCACTCTACGTTGCTAATAAGTTGTCACTCGTATACGGGAGAAACGTCTAAAAGCGAGGCTTGATTACGTCTCTCCTATCTACAGCTGTGTTGCTAAAGGGTAATTTTGTTTCCATTTCATGATTCACTATATAAAATGCATAAACTAGAATCAATTTTCTAGATGCGCCAATCTCAGCACTGCCGTCCTCAGCGAAAACGCTGTAAATCTGTTACAGATTTTTTCGGATTTTTACCGACAAAATGCTTAGTCACCAAAAAGTCAACAACCATTTAACCTTCTTAATTCTAAAATAACTAAGGGTTTACCATTGAGAGTTTAAATTTACAAAAAGGAGCATCATAGTGATCAGGCTTCTTGGTATTGAATATTATGTGTGGAAGAAAAATGCTAAGTTTTGATTGTGGTTACGGTGTTTTTCCGTTGGACTGCAGAGCATGAATCCTCTCATGAGGGAAAGCTCAGATATGCAAAGCTATGCAGCTATGCAGGCGTAAATTCGAGAGAGTGTAACAAGGCATGTATTTTATGTTCGCACAGGTATCCTGATGATTCTTTGCATTCAAATTTAACTTCGCCGCTATTTCAGGCGGAAAAACATGCCAGGCTCGTGAAAATTAAGGAGCGAACGAGTGCTCAACAAAGCACATTCCTTCGTTACGTTTACTGCGAAGTTTGCAAGTCTGTTTCCTCCCACTCTCACCTATAATACCCGATCATTCATTGCATGCTCACCGCACTGTAAAGCTGCAATAGGGTATTAATTCCACACAAGCGAATTCTCGAATGGCAAACTAGGAATCCCCATTTGATAACGCTAAGTGTGAGGGTGAATATAGCTACCAAGACGATAATGAGCTTTACTAGCGTCTACGGCGAAAACGTCGTAAGCCCATTTCAGATTTTGCATGCTTCCTTCATAAATACTGCTCTGACAAAAAAACTTGATCACTATTACACTTCATTTTTTTAAGTTGAATATCCAATGATACATCACAAAGACTTTAAAGCGACCTTTAAAGTGACTTAATATAAAGTCGTAGGCCCATTACAGATTTTGCATGCGTCCTTCACATATACTGCCCTGTGGCAAGAAAATTGATCACTATTATACTTCATTTTTTCAAACTGAATATCCAATGGTACGTCAGGGTGACTTTAAAAATGTAAAACATGAATTTAAATTTTCTCGTAATAGAACGTTTTGTTGGAAAAAAAAACTGATATACCAAGAATAGAACTACAGCGTTTTTGCCTTGGAAGGCAGTTTAATCAATAAGTTTTTATTTTGTTGCTTTAATAAGCAGACATGGATATTGTCTGGTCCCAAAGAATACCATTCATCATTCTATTATAATGGCTTTCCTCCCCTGCACACGGAGAAAAAAACTTCGTGCGTGGGACCCGAAGTTTAGGTCATATGGATCTCTAAAGTTTTCGGATTGAGCATCTGAACACTTTAGGTCCGGCTGCTGAGGTTTGGATCACACATCTGAAACTTCAGTTCTTACATCTGAAGTACTTCAGTTTTCACATCCGAAAAACTTCGGTTCTCACATCCGAAAAACTTCGGCTCTCACATCTGAAGTACTTTAGATGTAAGAACTGAAGTTTCAGATGTGTGAACTTCGACAGCTAGACCTAAAGTGTTCAGATGCTCAATCCGAAAACTTCAGAGATTCATTTGACCTAAACTTCGGGTCCCGGCCACGCACGAGGTTTTTTCTTCCGTGCAAATTTCGATCTTTGATTGCCTGGTCCATTTTGCCACCCGATGTTAAGCGCACACCTAGGTATTAAGGTGTATTTTCTATGAATTTCAATGTTTTACAGATATTTTGAGGTACTTTGTTATTCCCTTTGGGGAATGATTTTATGCTTAGAACAGAAGAAGAAATTAGGCAACAAGTGGCGCGCTAAGGCTGCTTCTCTGTAACATTGACCAGATGGTTAAACCGAAAATCCCGAAAACATACCGGAACTCCATTATTTTAAGCAAAAATGCTCTCCATACAGATAAACGGGCGATTATCTAACACATACTCTTCATCATTCACACTGGTGCTTCTTTAAGGAGGAACGGATAAAATATGCTCCCGACAAGTTCGCGAAAAGTTCAGCCGTCGCAAAGTTGCATAAAAAACGCTAGGCGTTACATTTCTCATGCGCGCGGTCGCCGAACGTCACGGAACTCTTCCTGAATCTTAATTAGAGAAAATCCCGAAAGATAACGATTCGGCAACACCGCGTGAGTTTCAGCATGCTCACACGCAAGTTGTCAAGCGCGTGTCGTGGGGGGCAATAAATCTTCTCAAATAGAATATGCACCTCTTTGATGTTGCCAAATCGACACTTTATAATCCCGTTTAGGTCCCGTGCCTATGCCGTAAGAATAAGGGGGCCCCAGAGGTAGGCAAACCTGTCTCTTTAAGAGGGCACGTAGGTTGTAAGTATGTGTCTGTCACGGTGTCTGTGGTGAGATAAGATGGGGAGGGGTTATTTATGGGATGCAAATGGATGCATATTCGTCGTTTCCTAGGCGAAGGAACGTAACTCAGCTCTGCAGTTGCTAAATTGTGTCATTACACCATCCAATTTTATACTAATTCATATTCATCTTTCTCCAGAAAATTTGCGATGAGAGAAAAAAAAAAAAAAAAAATCCGATCATACGGTGTTTTTTATAATTTTTACATTCCGATTTTTAAAAATATGACCAAGCAAATTTTTTCCAAGGCTCCGTTTATTTTTAGTATGGTTGATGAAAAATTGAAAAAATTCTCGATTAGAAGCACCCAATAGTTCTGTAGCAAAAGTTTAATTCGTGAGTGAAATTCTGTCATGTGAAAATGCAGCCACAGCCAATCGATCGATCACAGTTGAAAGAAGATGCGGGTAATCAAAAGACCCATTCAGTGAATATAGCAAATTTACAGTAAAGATTCTTGATTCGAGGGAATATCTCACATGAATCTTGCCATTTCTTCCAACACTCCCCGTTCATCTTGTAGGACGGACGGAGTCTTGAGCGAGAAAAATACGAAGCATATGTAAATTCATATTCATTGTTCTTCAGAAAATGTGCAATATAGGAAAAAAAAATAAAAAAACGACCATTTGGATTATTTCTGCCGAACAGAGCTATGTGCATTGTGACGTGAGCCCTGTTATGGATGTATTCTTACGGGTCTCAGGGCTCGTGTTTTAATGCACATAGTTCCGTTTGGTAGAAATACGTCCATTTGGTGTTTTTGGGGCATGCTTGCATGAGCAAAATTCAAATCTGGCTTTTAAATTAGTTAGCTGCAAGTAACGCACCTACTTGCATAATTTGTGCGACACACAGTAGATTGAGGCAATAGGAGATGTCGGACAAAATTTGGAAATTTTAAACGCTTATAACTCCGTTTCTACATTTATTTAAGGTTCTAAAGGTGGCTCCGTAGGTTTCCTTGTAAAATTTTCTGTAATAAGCACCCCTTGAAATTTAAAATATGACGAAATAAACATTAAAATTTGCAGTTTTAGTCAAAAATTTCATGTCTGACCTGTCGTATTGACTTGGTCCCACTGTGCGACACCAAGAAGCTTACACGTTAATTCCACAAAGGATGGCTCAAATGGATTGCATTTTGCAAAAAGGAACCAAGAGCACTCCAGTGTTGCTACGATTGTGCAACTTCAATTCTTTGTAGAAAATTACAGGAATCACGAAGGAAATTAAATTTACGAGGATAATTTTCGTCTTAAATGGGCCTGTTGCAAACTTTTGCTAGAGCAGAATGAAGAGTTGTTTCCTATAGATAATGCCTCAAAAATCACGATGAGCGCATCGGCAAAGTCTGAAATGCACTCATAACTTCACAATCTGCGTAAGAAATTTGCGTTATTTTGAGCTTCCCGCTTCAAAAACGATACTACTGCACAGGTGAACATTTTGTTAAAGGAGTCGCTCCATCGTCGGCAATATTCATCATGGCCGACGCTTGCGCAGTTCCTCGCGTAATTCGAGGAGAGTTCAAGGTCAATTAAGGCGGGCGAGGAAAATATGAACGTAAACACGCCGATTGTTATATGGTTTAATCCTGTTCAAGTGTTATCTCGTCCCATCACACGTGTTTTGGTGGACTGGCGTCGGCCATGATGAGTATTGTCGCCAATGGAACGACTCCTCTAACAAAATGTTCACCTGTACCGTAGTATCGTTTTCGAAGCGGGAAGCTCAAAAAACCGCAAATTTCTTACGCAGATTGTGAAGTTATGAGTGCATTTCAGACTTTGCCGATGCGCTCATCGTGATTTTTGAGGCATTATCTGTAGGAAACAACTCTTAGTTTTGCTCTAGCAAAAGTTTGCAACAGGCCCATTAATAGTTTATTGGGAGTAAAGGTAAACCTTGTCTAGATGATCAGTTTCTATTTGCAAGGTGAAAAACGTTGCACAATCTTAGCGACATTGCAAGGCTTGTGGTTCCTTTTTGCAAAATGCAATCCAAATTACTATCTGCTCAGACATTCAGCAAAATTCCTTTTCTGCACGTACATTATGCCTTCACGTATTATAAATACCTAATTTTCGGAAAACGGAGGAAAATGAATAAGATTCGCTCCGGAAATATTACGGAAACTTTCCGACGAAACCAATTAACCCCGTGAACTTCTTGATTTACCGGCGCTGTGCGGAGTGCACGCGGAAATGTTTCCGAACCACCAAAAACCCCGTATTTTACATTGTTCCAAGTCTCGGGGAAGTGAATTTTTCCATGTTTCGGCAACGGGAACTCCAATTAGCGCGTGCACGCCGGGAATTGCAGCGTGCGAATTTGAAGTTTGAAATAGCTTGCGTTCAGAAATAGCGAAAAGGTAATAAGCTACTTGAAATGTGAAAGCTTATTTAGCCCTTGCTCATTGTTGCCAGTTTGAAACGACAATTATTTACAAAATAGAGCACTGCTACGCCATGATAAGGAAGAAAACGGTATGAGATTTTAAGTGTTGCCAAATTTATTTTAATCCAACGTCAATTGGATTGCATTTTGCAAGAAGGAACCCGGAGCATGGCAATGTTGCTAAAATTGTGCAGCTTCTTTCGTCTTCGAAGAAAAACCTGATTATCAAGGGACAATTTCTATTTGACTCGTTAAAAGCTGTAAAAGGACAAAAATTACCATGTAAATTTCATATTTTTTCAGGAGTTCAATAGTAATATTGCAATGGCTGAAGTTGCCCAATCTTTGCAGCATTGCAATGCTCCTGATTCCTTTTTGCAAAATGCAATCCAATTTTCTGGAAAACCTGTCGAATTTTCTAGAGTCCCTTTACAGAGAGAGTTAAGACGACGCGGCTCATGGATGTCTCAAATGGGCATAAAGATTACAGAAATTGAATGTTTCACGTAATCTTTGATCAACTCATTACCGAATTCCCAACTCCGTTGCTTCCCTTACTTCGTTTGTTTCTTGCCATGACCCCAATTCCCGGGTCCATTCCAGTTTATAATATTTGCAATCGGAGAAAATGTAATCTTTATTCCCGTTTGTGACACTGTAGAGGCCTAAAATACGGGAACCAACCAGAAATGGATTCGTAATGTCTTTACTCTCAGTATAAAAGGACTCTATAATTTTTTATTTAATTTTCCGGTGAATTTAGTTTGCACACTGGAAAAAAAACACATTGCATCTAGAGTCCAGACTCTTGAAAACATTGACAAGAAAAAATACTCTTGATTCAATCGGATTTTTGCTTGTATCAAAACGAAATCTGCTTAAATTAAGAAGCTTGGCTCTTGATTTAAGCTAGATCCTGATTGAATCAAGAGTACTTTCTCTTGTCAATGTTTTTAAGAGTCTTGACTTTAGATCCATTGCGTTTTTTTCCAGTTCAGTTTAATCTAAAGTATTTGAAAACGGTTCGAAAAAATTCCCAAAACTTTTCGTCAGGATTGATATTTTAAAATTAGACATTCCACAACGTCGGGAGGATCTTATGACATTTTTCGCCAGGACGAATCGCTCTAGGCGACGCGAGTGCACTTTAGCAACAGTGCGTTCTTAGTTGCAAAAATTTCACGGCTCCTGACTTTTATTAGAGTTCTTTCTTCCCTTCCAATTTGCTTATTTTTTTTATGTCGCTCTAAACTTTCGGGGCGTTTACGCGGAGAAAAGACGGATTTAATTTTCGCGCGTTAAAATGCAATCAGAGTGAAACACAGCCAGGCGAAGATAACCGGAAGGAATCGAGGATGATGCTGGAAAAGATTAAAATTCGGGGACGGAGGGTTGTAACTTTTTCGCTCGGAATTGAAAGACTACTCGGGGGATGCAATATGTGACGGAGTCTTTCGACAACCAACCAGGAGGGATGTAAGGGGGTCAATGCTTTTAAGTCCACTCTGCGTATCTAATTTCTTTACAACGTCACTGCGCTCGGATAAAAAAGACTCGTCAAGGTTGCCAAACTGGGACTCAATTTAAGCTTAACTCTCACAATGGCAAATTGTAGAGTCAACTGGAAAAAAAAACACTTTGGATCTAGAGTCCAGACTCTTGAAAACATTGACAATAGATTAAGGACTCTTGATTCAATCAGATTTAAGTTTAAATCAAAGGGAAATCCGCTCAAATTAAGAGGCTTGGTTCTTGATTTAAGCTTAGATTTGCTTGAATCAAGAGTATTTTTTCTTGTCGATGTTTTTAAGAGTCTGGACTCTAGATCCAATGTGTTTTTTTCCCAGTGTAAAACATTTTAATTTTAGACCTGGAAGTACCAGATGAGTAGATTACCTGGTTGCGCATGTTTTAAGCCAAAATCCCGGACAAGCCGCCTTTTAAAAAGTCCGAAATTCGAGGAAATTTCAAACACGCCGGAATGGCGGAAAAATTATAGAAGTGATGTACTATGCAGTCAAATAGCTTTTTTTCCAGTGTCCTTTTATACTGAGAGTAAAGACAATGTGAATCCGTTTCTGATTAATTCCCATATTTTAGGCCTTCATAGTGTCACAAACGAGAATAAATATTAAATCTTCACCAATTGAAAAGATTATAAGCTGAAATGGAATGGGCAATGTGGGTCGCGGCAAGGAACAAATGGAATGGGAGAGGAAACGGGGATAGGAATTTGGGAATGGGTTGATCAAAGATTATAAAAAACGTCCGATTTGTGTAACCTTTATTCCCATTTATGACAACCATACGCCGCGTTGTCTCAACTCCCTCTACATAGGATTTAGCAAAATTGTGCTGGATCCCCGCTGTTTTGCGGCATTCACGCCTGGCGTCATATTTATGCCGGCGTTTTGACGCCGCGGAATGGATCGAGTTAATTACAGAGGTCGGACATGAAATTGTTTACTTGTCCTGCAAATTTTGATGTTAATTTCGTCCCATTTTAAATTTAAAAGGGTACTCATAGAATAAAATTTCACGAGGAAACGAATGGAACCACTTTAAAAACCTCAAAGTTTGGTATAAACGGAGTTTATTACAAAACTTGTTGAAGGAATTCGCGAGTTTTGTGATACAATAACTTACCATCACACTCACCTGCAATAAATTATATATATTTTTCATCAGGATTGCAAGCTGAATCCGAATCCGTCGAAATAAAGGGAAAATTCACGAATGATAAAAAATTTGGTTGGCAATTTTTCGTATATCAGTAGACCATGATGACAAGGGTCCGGCCGCCAGGTAAAGGCTCGGTGTGGACACAATGGTAACAATACCTCGGTGAGCTCGATGCGGACCTGGCGCTGGCGGCCCATGCGCCTCTCGCTTCGCTCGAAAATGCCCGAATTATCACTCGGTCTAATTAGTTTGCACAGACTATAGCACAAGTTTAAATTGGGAGGTAGGATTCCTGCTTTTCCATGTGGTCCATGGCTCTGCGGTAGAGCGCTCGCCTCATGACCGAGCGGGCCCGGGTTCGAATCCCGACGATACTTTTATACGATCGAAATTTATTTTTTCACACACTATCCGCAACAGCACTTCACATAGAATCACATATAACACATTGGAACTTAACTTCGATTACTTTACAACCATCATCAAAAAAAAAAAAAAAAAAAAAAAAAAAAAAAACAACAAGCAAACTTTTGAAGTTTCCAAAGTTCGCAAAAAAGTGACGTGCCATAGTGTTTTTCCTCATACGTGCGGTTGGGCGCGATACCACTATTCGACCTCCTTGGAGCTCGGTGTGCCTATTCAATTCATTGAAGGCGTTTTTTGCCGTCGTGTCACCTCTTGCTAGAATCCTATGAGCTATCGTGATAACAAGCAGATTCTCATTTGATACTGCTGTTTGTTTCTCGGTGACCTTTTCGCATAAAGCGTAGAACTACATCCACTCGTTGTCAAATTTTCTGGAACAAATTACACATTGTTTCGAAAACTACTGTTTTTGTGGGGTTTTGTTTCTGTAAGCTTTGTATAACTTGTAACTTGTACTCATAATTTAATCCGTATAACTTAAGACATTTTTGTCGCGGAACACCTATTGGGATCTTATAAAAAAATGAAAACCGTGTCTGCGATCAGATTGTTTTTATAATTCAAGGTTATGGATCAGCAAAAAAAAAAAAAAAAAAAAAAAAAAAAAAAAAAAAAAAAATCAGTTTAAACACCAGATTTCTACGTCCAAGATTAACGGAGGTATCAATAATTGAAAAACACGGCGTATGAACTCATCCACCATAATGTGCGTACCCTGATTAAGATTTCTTCAATATTGGTTCATGAATCAAATGTAAAACAAAGATAAAACCAAGGAGGAAGAAACCGTGTTTTGAACTTACCGCAGTGGATGACGTCATACGCCTTTTTTTGAAGGGATATATCCCTGATATTAATTGACGTAGAAACATGGCGTTTACGGACATATTATTTCTTGCTAACTGCAAACTTACACCAACAAAACGCGATTCTGTGACCGGCGCAACTGATCCATCGGACTTCAGTTTGCAGTCAGGAACAACTATTTCTATCTCATTTATAGAAGAGCCTATCTAGAATACCCTCATAGGGAAAGTGTGGACAACTGGAAAATTTGGAGGTTAAGTTTAATCAGGTCATGTAGCTCTTGGGGCCCCAAAGGGGAGTCAACCTATGAACTCGAATTATTCAGTGGTAATAATTTTCACATTTCAACTATTTACACTGATCAAAAATTATAAAAGCACATATAAAACTTTGACTTCGCCTAAATTTTCTCAGTTTCAAAGTTTCAACCCTTAAAGACTCTCGTTTGTAATGCACTGCCGGCCACATTAAGTAATCTTCCAAATGCATAGGTTGGCAGCGGCACTTTTCTAGTGATTTTCGCTTTTCACGTTGTCGCCCTTTTGGGCCCCAAGAGCTATAAATAAATCGAGTTGTCCATACTCTACCTATAATGGTACTCTAAGCCTATCCGCATAGAAAAACTTATGGAACGTACGCTGTTCCTGAAACGAGATTTAGATAGTAGTGCCTTGTTGCAAAATTTAGTCAAATCGGCTTACAGCGGAAGCTAATATACTATGAGACTGGTAATTTTCCGTTGATTTTCTGTCCAATTTTTATCCTCTTGATGCGTTTTCTTCCAAGTATCTTTAAAAGAGAAAAAAGCTGCTCGTTGGCATTATGTTGCCGTCCGCGTTGTTGCCAAAATTCAGTGAAATATCTCACAAATGGACCGCGTTTAGCAGAAAGGAACCAAGCCATACCAGCTGTTGCCAAATGTAACCGGGTAATTTTTATTTTTTACAAGACAGCGTTTGTTCGGATTCCTTTGAAAAGTTTCAGGCATTAACTTTGCACTAGGCATGATATCCCCTAAAATTTACACAAAAATCCGCACATCAGTTTTGGGTCACTAAACTATGAACGAATTTTGACTTGCGAATACATTTGTCTGAAAATAAATGACGCGTAAAACACGATGCGCACATTGAAAATGCGAAAAAGTAACTCAATACCCGAGGAATACGCAGTTCAAGTCGCGCAACTTATCCGCAAATTTAAAACGCCCCGATTTCGCGCCGAACCGAATGATGTCATCCGGCACTAATCAGAGGCGAGCACGGGTTTCTACGACTTCCGTCAAATGTCTATCTACTCATCGTATGTGAGAACAAAACAAAAGTCGAACTTATATCTTTAAAATTAAAGAATCGAATCTCATTTATGTTATCTTTAGTGGACAAGCAATAATTTCACAAATAAAGACGTTTTATTTTAACACACGTCAGTGGAAAATTAGAGTACCTATATTGAGAGAGTATGGCCACTGGGGTTACCACCTCTGATTGGCTCAGCCATCTTAGGCTGAATGGAGCCCTTAGGACCCAAAAATGGCGGACGCCATAAATTAATGTAATGCAAAATGACTCAAAATGTAGTTTTCTTTGCTCATCGTAACGAGAAATTTACTCAAATGCGGTCTTGCGACTTCTTTACATATTTTTAAGACTAATCGTGTGCAATTTTTGAGAAAAATTATCTTGAATGTAGTAAGGTTGGCAGCAAGTACGGTTGGTGGTAACCGTCAAAAGTTGGCAATGACCCCCGTCCCATCCACAAAAACCAAAACAAAGCACCGCCATTTTTGGGTCCTAAGCCTCTCCATGGGGCCCAGTGGCCATACTCGCTTAATATAGGTACTCTATGGAAAATGAGAGAAGATTGCGATTTGACTACGGCAGTACATCACCATTTTCTCGCCATTCGGGTGCGTTTGAAATGTCTTGCAGTTTTTAGAGTTTTCAAGAGCGGTTTTCTCCGCGATTTCGGCTCCATTAAAATGCGGAAAAATCACCACGTTATCTACTTACCTAGTTCTTTAAGCATATTAAATAAAATAAACAAGGTTTAGTGACCCATTAAATTGCCCAATTAAATTTGGCAATAGCTTATGTGACTTGGTTCATTCCTGCTTGACGCGGTCCAAGTATGGCCGGCCGAACGAAGCTAAAACCGGCGACATCGCCTCCGAGCAAAACCCTTTTTTCGGCCGGCATTTTGTGAGGATTATCAAGTTCTCAACAATCCATTATGCGTCGCTATTAATCTTAATCGCAACAATGTAAGAATTCCGATTCACTCCCTTTGAGCTTTAGTTTCATTCTCTGAGTAAACCCCTCCGCCCCCTCCACGGGCGAAAGCGACCCTTTTACTCCACCCCTCCGCTCTGGCGTTTATTCTTCGGCGCTGCGCTCCGCGTTTTTCGCTAAGCGGGTATCTGACTGTTGTCTTTACCAAGACGCTCTCTTGCCGATTTAAACTCCCTTTTTAAGAGGGTGGGGTCATAGTTGCACCTTTCATTTTAGATGCCCTAGTAGCAACAACTGGTGGAAAAACTTCTGGGAAAGCTTGTGAATTTTAAAATGACAATTCTTCAGAAAATTGGGGAAATTTGTTCGTTTTAGGGAGCCCTTTTTGGCATTTTAAGAGTAAAATTTACTAAAGACGAATTTTAACTCTTAGTGAAGCCCAAGTCTTTTTTACAGTGGAAAAACTCTTGAAAAACTCGTGATTTTAAAAGGAAACTTCCTCTGAAAATTGGAGGAAAACTTCTTTTTTAGGAAACCCTTTTTGAGCATTTTAAAAAAATAAATAAAATTTTGGTCTATACACCCATCCTCCAAATTCTTTGTAAAGACATTAATAGCCTAAGATGATAAATGTCTTTAAACAAATTAACTAACTAACTATATAATAAGATAAAAATGTTTTATAAATGTGTAAATGAATAAGTAAAAAATAAATAAATATTTATGAGTAAAATTTACAAGAGACAAATTTTAACCCTTACATGCCCAAGACTTTCTTACCGTGAATAAACTTTCAGAAAAACTCGTGATTTTAAAATGAAAGTTCCTTAGAACATTGGGGAAAACTTTGATTAAATCAATTCGAAAAGTTTTTTGTATAAGGCTGCAATTTTACTGCATTTTTTATGCTCATCTTACGTTTTGAGCTGGCATCATGGCGGAATGCACATTTTTGAAAGGGTTGCTCTTCTCGCTAAATTTTGCTTTCCCTCAGTCTTGCTCTTGTCTTGTCAGCAGTTTCGTCGCTTCTCTAACGTAAATGCGTATCTCAATAGCCATGTGAACCCGAGAAAACATGACGTTGTATGGACTACGGAGCTCATCTTAAATATCATTTACGCCTCTCCGTCGTGTTTGTGCCTTTATGTTGGGTTTTATGACGCGTAATCGACGTGTAACACCGTGATGCGTGCGTGAAATTATGCGGTGCACTTCCATATTATGTTATTACGAGCAAGACAAGCTCTGCTTACGAAACATGTCTTAGAAAGATGACTGAAAGCCTTTCTTTCCATGGAGGCAGACAAGAGGTTTTAGTAAGGTTATTTAGCACTATTTTATATTTCGGGTATGAAGAAAAATCACGATGCTAATGTTCATATTTTTATGATACAAACTCACCAAAGTCAAATTATACCCTCTTTATTCACAAAAGGTTAAATATTTCACTATTTTTGAATAAAAGATAAATAAATAACCTCCTGATATCAATTTTGACACGAGTGCGTACATCTGTTATTTAAGTCAGAACATCAATATTTTCGACTGGGAGCATTACAAGTTTACAAGCGCATTGTACAAGCGCATTGTAAACAGTCGTTTTTAAGGATTAATAATTTGAAACTGAGAAAATGTGTGCAAAATCAAAGTGTTATAATTTTTGATCAGTGTACCTACTCTTGGAGTTAAAATTAGTACCACCGAATAATTCGACCTCTTAGGTTAGCTGCCTTTTTAGGCCTCCAAGAGCTACATGACCTGATCAAACCTAACCTCCAAATGTTCGAGTTTTCCTTACTCTCCCCATAAAGTTACTCTAGAAGCAAGGGGCGAACAAAAAATCGAGTCGCACTACATACTCAGAGGAGAAGGGGAGGGAAGAGGAGACCTCCTTTTAACGCCATATTGATTTTCAGCCGCCAAAACTGAATTTGTAACCCACCGTGAGCTGTTTCTTGGCACTCATATGAGCCCCCCTCCTTCGTTCCCGTTCTTAGCCTTCCGCAATCCCCCTCCCTCACCAGAGGAGCTAATTACTAGAATCCATCCGAAGCAGACCACAAACAAAGCTAACCAGCATGGCGCCCAGTGATCACGTCTCGGCAGCCCGCAGTGCGACAATGTTGCCTATTTTAACGTCTTATCCATTCCGCATAAAATTTTACAAGATCATTCGTAAATAAACGTTTGGTGATAATCTAGTGAATCAGTGCGTTTACAATGGTCCATACTTCCAAAATGGGTCATTAAACCTCGTGTCTTTTATTTTGTATTTTGAAAAAACTAAGTAAGTAGATTTTTTAGTAATTTATTCTTCCGTGCTAAGGATGAACGTCATGTGAACATTCGAGGGTTGCCAAATTTCCTTCGATAAAGTGTTATATTTTGAGGAAAGTTGTGAATATTTTCCCTTGAAATTTTCAGAAATTTTCGGTGAAATTGCGAACAAAATTATTAGAACAATTGGAAAGAAAATATACATAAGTCTACCAGGAAATTCATAATTTATCAAAGGAAATTTGGCAATGCCTAAAGATTCATACAGCGTTTTTCCTTAGCACGGCAGTATTGCTCATTTTTGGAGCCAAAATCCCCAACAAGCCCACTTTTAAAAAGTCAAAAGACTTAGAGGAATTTCGAACGTCAAATTTTCGTCAAAAATTATGTACTACGGCAGTCAAATTGCTACATCTCCTCTCATTTTCTACTCATGTTTGTTAAAATGAAACGTATAAAATGTGGAATTGTTATTTGTTAACTACAGATAACAGGAATAAGATTTGATTCGATTCTTTGATTCCCAAGATTTAGTTTCGACTTTCATTTCATTTTCATAAACGAGGAGTAGAAAAAAATTTGACGAAAGGCATAGAAACCCCAGCTCGCTTCTGATTGGTGCCGGATGACATCATTCGCGGCGTTTAAAATTTGTAGAAAAGTTTCACTTTTTGAACTGCACATTTCGCGGGTACTGAGTTATTTTTGCGCAGTTTATGTGTGCATCGTGTTCTACGCGTCGTTTCCCTTCAGAAAAATGCATCTTGCAAGTTAAAATTGGTTCATGTTTATTGATCCATTGACACGATGCCTGCAACGACTAGTTTTGGTGATACAACTATACCAGCTCCGGAGTAGTGATATGGCATAATCGATCATTTGAAGGCGGTTTCGTTTCCCCGCGCGAAGCCGTAAAGTGACAATCGGTAACAATCGCATCATCAAAATTGTTCTAAAAAAGTTCATCATATGTCGCCGGGAAAATGTTTTCGCAAATCAAAATTTGTTCATGATTTAGTGACCTATTCATACCTTGACTAGTGGCTAATCCCTTCCTGAAATAAACAACTTGTGTGGTTTAAAACTAGTGCCCTCTCTCTACCGATGCCTGCAACAACTAATGTTGGTGATACAACTATACCAGCTCCGGAGTGGTGATGTGGTATAACCGATCATTTGAAGGCGTTTCCCCGCGCTTAACCCTTCGTCACTAGGTAACATTCGGTAACAACAGCATCATCAAAACATTCAAAACATTCATCATTTATCTCTGAGGACATGTTTCCGCAAGTCAAAATTCGTTCATGATTTAGTAACGCATTTATACCTAGCGGATAATCTCTTCCTGAAATCAACGATTCGATCAAGTCGTGTAGTTTAAAATTGCCGATGTAAAAACCTATTTTTAAAAAAAAATTAGGCACAGCGAAATGAAGTTAGGATGATTTCCGTCCCAATTGCACTACATTTTGCAATTGAATCAGCGAGAACGAAAACACACCAACTCGAAAAAATGAAAATAATCAAGAAGGAGTTGGTCAAAGGCAAATATTTTTAGTGCCGAAACACAAGTAGTCAAGGACACTTCAAAGGTCAAAATTGGAACAGATGCGCTAACATCAATGATCTTCATGAAATCTGACTGTATTTAATGAAACTTAACTGAGTTGGTGTGTTTTCGTTCTCACTGATGGAACTACAATTTCTATCTAAGATTGAAAACAACGTATATGCCCTTTGTGCCCCAATAGACATACGTGTTTCGACAGAAGAGCCAGAAATTTTAGTTCCTAATTTCAAAACGTAGTCCAATTGTTCTGAACGACAACAAGAGGCAAACGCTCGGAGATGCGACAACATAGCACACATGCAAGTCTAATCAGAAAGAGCCTCTAATTATCAGCATTCAGATTAAAGCGGGTGAGGCCGTGTTTCGATATTTAACCCGCGGGCCCGCAAAACGGATCGAGATATCGAATTTTCGAGGGATGATCCTCCCTCGGAATTCAAAGCAGCTGACCTCTAGCCCGGATTCACCCTTACGACGTTGATTACAACCGCAGTGACTTGTCCATTGTTGCCAAATTGTTGTCTCCGTTCAAGTAGGATCTAGTGTACTTAGATGAGGCAAGTATTACCATCTTTAGTATTCAGGCACACGAATACAGTACTGCTGGCTGATTAATCGGCGAGTCCTAGGGATGAATTGGACATATTTCTGCCAAATGGAACTATGTGCGTTAAGGCATGAGCCCTGAGACCCATAATAATATATACATAACAGGGCTTACGTCATAATGCATATAGTTCCGTCTCGTAGAAATACGTCCTATTCATATTTGTCCTTTATTCCTCCATTACAGAGGGTTCATTGTTAAAATTGATAGACGAAGCGATAGACAAAGAAGACATAAGGAGTATGGAGCGATCCTATTGGTTGAAGCGGGTGGTTCTTATAGACTAAGGGAGAATATTATGGACTTACTAAAAGAACTCTCGTGGGTTGCCATTAGTTACTCTATTACCTACCTCCTTTGTCTATTGCGATCCACCAATAGGATCCCTCCATATCCTTCTTGTATTCTTTGTCCATCGCTTTGTCTCCCAATTTGAACAATCAGCCCTCTGTTCCTAATTGGCTTTTTCTTCGAGTGGTCCTTTTTAGTTTCAATTTTGATTGTGGGATGTTTAAAGAGTTCCTTTAACATGAGACCATTAAAAATACAATTTTAAGGAATCTTGTGTAAAATTTAACAGTATAACTCGGGAAGTAGATTCTTGATAGGGATTACAAAGAAATTTTCATCTTCAAGAAAATTTAAAAATTTTCGTTGGTATTTTGTAATTTTTTAGCGGTAAATCATTATAATTCCTGTCTAGGACCCATTTCCGAAGTTATTCCATGAGATTTGCAAGTATTCAAAATTGAGTGCAAGTATTTAATTATAAGTTTGCAAAAATTATCACTTTAGAGATGATGTGTTGAAAACTTCCTTAAATCTCTCTTAATCACAATGTATACCATATAAAGCCTCCTAAGGGGGGAAGAACCCCTGTAACGAAGAAAGTTGTAAAAAGAAACGACTATAAGTAGGGTCCTCGGGCCTTCACAACGAGGTAACTGGGGAGGAAAATTATTGGCTGGAGCTTGCCCCATCACTTTTTAGGAGTGAGCAGGATAGAGTTTTCCACCAAGATGTCAAAATTTAAAATTGTCACCAAACCCGACAATAATCGTTTCATTGGAAGTTTGTCTCTCTTGGACTAAGGCCTTGGATCTTTGTGGTGCCAAATATATACTGAAATACAACTTACGGAAACGAGACACGTCAAAAACAAATTCCGATCAGTTTTAAGAAGTTCCTTACCTGTGAACAGAAAATTGAGATATGTAAATACAATTGCTTAAAAAAAATTGACGGTGATTCTCCCAAACCACGTATCTCGGTTTATGGCGTTGCGGACTTTCTTTCATAACAACTTAAACGAGATAATGTGGTTTGGGAGTTTCATCGTCAAAGTGCAGGTGCACACATTTGAGTCTATTTATCAAAGAATACAAGAAAACTACGACGTAATATCCAAATTTAAATACAACACGCAAGAAAAATACACAAGACAAAACAAGGTTAAAAAACTGCAAATAACACAGCCAAGATTTTTCAGGTCACTTGATTAAAAATAATCAAAATAAACCAATGCTAGAAAATGGTAAGAAAACATAACTTGTGAGTTTCGAGCAAATTACTAGCCAATGTTCAATTTTAAATAGTACAAATAGAATATTTTTTGTAAACCAAATAAAAAATTCTTCCAAATTCACATCAGTGGTTGTAATAATCACCAGCAGGTGTATTATTTGCATCCAGTATCATACTGACAAAAAAAGTAACATTGTAGCTGAGAATTTGCGTATAATTCGCCCAAACTTTTGTAGCTGTGTTTTATACCATCTTGTAGCCACTCAATACCCATTTTTTCAGGGTATTTTTCATGTATCCTTTCAAAGACTGGAGTCTTAAAAGTGTGATAACATTTACAACCTTGCACTCACCCTCTCATAACCATTTAATTTCAGCTTTGAGTCCATCCCACCGGTAAGATTTATCAGAAACGGCGTCCTGAATCCAAAACGTAAAATACAAAAATAGTAATATTGTGGCTGAGAATTGAGAATTTGCAGGTGTCTGAAATTTGATGAATTTTTTATTCAAGTGGAAACTACTGAGTGAACTGAACACGAGGATATCCTTGGTTCATGAATTGAACAATTATTGGAGAAGATATGACATCATGATCTAATCAGCTAAAATGCATGTGTTTAAATAGGAAATACCGCCAGATGACGTCACTAGGCTTTGCATTTTCTCACTTTTAAATCTATGTTTATACTATTTCCCATATCAGGAAAAAATTATAAAAAATACTGTGAAATCAGCTCTTCAAGCATTTTCAGATGAAGCAATAAGAAATTGTCATACAAATTCTCCATGCATGGGCCCGAAATTTTGTAGCTGTGTTTTATACCAGCTTGTAGCCAATCAATACCCATTTCTTTAGGGTATTTTTCATTTATTCGTTCAAAGACCGGATTCTAAAAAGTATAATAACATTAACAACCTTGCACTCACCCTCTCACATCATTTAATTTCAGCTTTGCTCCCTCCCGAGTCCCGACAATATACCACCGGTAAGATTTACCCGAAACGGCGTCCTGAATCCAAAACGTAAAATCCAAAAATAGTAATATTGTAGCTGAGATTGAGAATTTGCAGGTGTCTGAAATTTGATGAATTTTTTGTTTAAGTGGAAACTAATGAGTGAACTGAACACGAGGATACCTTTGGTGCATGAATTGAACAATTATTGGAGCAGATATGACAAAATGATCAGTTCTGCTGAAATACACGTGTTTTTAATGTGATATGCAGATAGATGACGTCACTAGGCGGTGCATTTTCTCACTTTTAAATCTATTTTTATACTATTTCCCATATCAGAAAAAAATTATAAAAAATACTGTGAGATCAGCTCTTCAAGCATTTTCAGATGAAGCAATAAGACATTGTCTTACAAATTCTCCATGCATGGGCCTGTAATTTCGTGGCTGTGTTTGATACCATCTTGTAGCCAATCAATACCCATTTGTTTAGGGTATTTTTCATGTATTTGTTCAAAGACTGGAGTCTTAAAAGTGTAATAACGTGTAAGTAGTAAATAAAGCAATAAGAAATTGTCATGCAAATTCTCCATGAACCCGAAATTTCGTAGCTGTGTTTTATACCACCTTGTTGCCAATCAATACCCATTTTTTAAGGGTATTTTTCATGTTCTCATTCGTTCAAAGACTGGAATCTAAGAAGTGTAATAACATTTACAACCTCGCACTCACCCTCTCACAACCATTTAATTTCAGCTTTGCTCCCTCCCGAATCCCGACAATATCCCACCGTTAAGATTTACCCGAAACGGCGCCCTGAATCCAAAACGCGGCAACATTAATTCCTTTCACGTATGACCGACTGAACAGTGGTGTACCGACTCTCGCCAAAGCGTGCTATTGTTGACTTATGAAACAATAGCCTTTTGTTGGTCTAGGCTTAATTAATTTTAAAATAGGCTCATTCATGTTGTGCACCCCCTCCGTGGCGGATCACTTGAGATGGGCCTTTGTCTGGGCCAGCATCACTCCCAAATTCTCCGGTGATCACGGACGATTCGGCCTTTCAGCGGAGCTCATGTGTGAATTTAAATTAAATCGCTTGTCGTGGCAACCTGAGCACAGTCAGGCCGCTACGCCAAATGTGCTCAAAAATAATGGAGATGTTGCATGTGTGAGAGATTTGCGATTTAACCATTGATTCTTATGTAAAAGTTCGCGAGAAACACGATAGTGCCACTGGTTTTCTCTGAAATCAACTCCCAAGCTCAAAAAAAGCTCTCAAAGTGAGGCCAAAATGGAGGGGATATCCCATCCTACCCGAGAGTCCACCTATGCATCAAAACAAACTCTCCATGCAAAGATAGGGAGCAAATACATTAACAGGGTTGCCGTGTTTTCAGTTTTGAAGTCCCCAAATGAAGTGGCAGCCCTGTCAATGTATTTGCTCCCTATCTTTGCATGGAGAGTTTGTTTTGATGTAGAGATGGACTCTCAGGGTAGGGTGGGATATCCAATCCATTTTGGCTTCACTCTGAGAACTTTTTTTGAGCTTGGGAGTTGATTTCAGAGAAAACCAGTGGCACCATCGTGTTTCTCGCGAACTTTTACATAGGAATCAATGGTCAAATCGCAAATCCCTCACACATGCAACATCTCCATTGGCGGATCCAGCAAATTGGCAACATTGTCTTTTCCCATTTAAACCTATGGAAATGTATCGATTCTTGGAGGGCCAGGTGCTCCTACAAGAATCGATGTTTTAGCATAGATTTAAATTGAGGAGGTCCGGTGTTGCCGAATCGCTGGATCCGCCTCTGTCAAAAATAGGTTAGTTGCGGGCAAGAGATAAGCTAATGTCACAGGATCGAACCGTGCTATCAATATATTGAGGTCAGGTGTCATGATTGGCATATTTGGACTTGGACCAATCACAGCGTTTGATCTTGATATTGATAACCCGGTTCGATCGGGTGACGGGAGTTTTGCAACCGGGTGAATGGCCTTTCCTCGGTAAAATCACACGAAAATCATGATGACCACATCAGAGTAATCTTCAATTTACTCTTGAGCTCGGAATTTGCGTTATCTGTGACACGTTTTTTGTTGTCTTTTCTGAGTTTTTTTTTTCTTTTCAAATTTCCCAGCCACCGGCGCCCAGGTTAGCCCAGGTTACACAGACCTACAATCGTCCGTTGTTTTTCAAAAATCTTTCAAATAAAGTCCTCTCCCATCATGTTTACTTGTCAACAAACACCAAAAAAGTGAAATTAGTCAGAGACGAAAACATGAACTTTTGCAACTAAGAGTCAACTGTGATAACCTACCCAGTGTACATGTATATACTTAAAAGGTGTCGAATATAGGTTGAGGGAGGCGGTATGTGCACACCACGAGAATTTTCCTGAGGGCATAGAAAAGAGGGGAGAGGGGGCGTTGAATGAGCGGAACCAGCATAACCATTAACTAAAAAGCACTGTTGCCGTTTTTGCTGTGAATTTTCAACATTTCCATTGCGAATTCAGAGCGGATCCCCGACGAATGCTACGTGTGAATTTTATATTTCTGATTTGGAGAAAAGAGTGTCTAAAGTTGAAAAACACCCTGAGTCTTATGGCGCATTAAAAGTTTTAACGGATGTCGCGAGGTTGAATCCTGAGCTTTGGAGGACATTGTTATTGGCAAAGTTTGAATTAGTTGAAATAAGTTTCGTTCAAAGTACCCATCAGCTCAATTTTAATTCTACTGTTTTTATTCCTGACGGACCTGTGGCCAACTTCTGAGTACGTTTTTAAACGTGTGTTGGAAGCAGAAGGTTATTAGAGATGATACGTGATAAAGATGGAGCAAGCTCTAAGCTCTCAAATATTTGCGGATTATGACTTGATTAGATCCATCCATTCCTGTGATTTTAATCGTCAATTCAATAAGATTATGACGCTTTTTACTAACCCGAGACTCAGTCTCAATTTTATACCATATGTGTTATCTCATTCGCCTTATAAACTGCTCCGAGCAAAGAAAAACCAGAATTCCCTGTCTAATTAAGAGTTTTAATGGACGACTCAAAGTTTTTGGTTAACGGGTCGGACGATTTGAATACATCAATATTTAAATTAAAATCTCATCATTCACATTAATTAAATAGCCCATACAAGTTTTCATCCTTTGATTGTCAGTCTCTTTCATATTTCACACGTTTCTCGCTCAATTTCGCCTTCCTCATATTCTCTTACATTTTCTTGTATTTTCGAGTTGTTTCCTCCTCTTCTTGCTCCTTCAACTCATTTCTTCCCGCTCTTGCTCCTCCATATTTTTCTATTGCTCTCCTTTTCTTTTCTGTTTTGTCCTCTTTTCCCCTCCCTTTCTGGTGATTTTTTTTTTAGCGCCTGGAGCGACCATTTCAAGTCTTCCATGCAACTATGTCAACTCTGATGTCGGTGAAAAGGTATCACACATAATTGAAGGCGAGTCAGGTTTGCAAGGATTTCAGAAGAAATTAATTTTAATTTCAGATTGATTCCGCGACGTTCTTATTGGTCTCGTGATATTGTTCAATTTTCATACGTTTATGTATGAAATAATCGTTTAATTTTTCCACGTATACCTCTGTTTACGACGTTGCAGACTTCCCGTCATACTTTATTTTTCCTTTGGAAATCTAGCCAACGTAATTTATTGAAGATCATGAAGTTTTTTCTTCACTGTTGGCAAAATATTTTTCATACATTTCGAAGTATATAAATGCCTTGTTTCCCTTCGAAATAATGAAATAGGAGTGGAAATTCTAAAATACCGCAAAGGAGGTACTTGGTTTTGCCCTTTGGTCTTCAAAATGAGTTTGTGCCCTTCTTAAAACGTCCCAGTTGTTTTTACTTAATTTTTTAATGAAACAGGAGCGATAATTCTGAAACACCGCGCGCTATGGAGGTACGTAGTTCCACACTATGTTCATCATAATTGGATTGCATTTTGCAATAAGGAACCACTATCTCTGGCTCCTCCATAAAAGCACCTTTCTGTGTAGGGAAACCAATGTAATATATATTGTTTGTAAAATGAGCCAGAAATAGTGGTTCCTTATTGCAAAATGTGGTCCAATTAGTTTGTAGCCATCCCAAAACGTCCCGGTTATTTTTACTCAATTTTTCGCTTTAATCTTCAATATACTGTAGCAGCCTTTCCCCTGATGAAGTTGTTACACTACCGTCTTTTTTGGCTCATTCAGTTGTTTTCCATTGCGAAAATAGATTGTTAGTGCGGTGCTCTTAAAAAAAATATTGCCTCTGGTTAATATTGTCAAAATTTTCTACCACGTGATCTTAATTCTTCTTTTTTTTTTAAAATCAATTAATGCTTACATTTTTGTCACGGACATTAACGGACATTAAATACGCGAGGTAACTTGCAATACAGCAGTTCACAGGGTTACATGCCTTACTTGTTAGAGCAGTTTACATGAGTTAGGTTCCAACCTAAGAATACAACTATATCAACTTCGGTGTGTTGCAGAGTATCACACGGGATTGAAGGCGTTTTATATTGGGCCGCCAGGGACCTACGGAGAGTAGAGTCTTTGTGTATTGACAGCGAGTGCAGTTTGCGGTGCATTCGTCGAATTCGAAATGATGAGTAATTTTCACATCAATGGCCAAAGTGTAAAACCACTCATCTCCGTTTGCGACGTTGCAGATTTCCTGTTATTCTGTATTTTCTTTGGGAAGCTAGTCAACGTAGTCCCTGGGAAACTTCCTTAATTTTTCTTCTTTGTTAACAAAATATTGAATAATTGCTCCACATTTTGCAATCAGGAACTAAAATTTCTGACTCATTTTAGATACAACATATGTTCCATTAGTTTCCCTGTGCAGATAGGTGTCTTCATGGATGAGCCAGATATTATCGTTCCAGAGTACCTGGATACGAGAGAATATTGCCATCTCAATCAATTTACTACAGAAAAAGTATGCCACTCTCTGATTGGTCGGCTATCATGCAGCTCCCAAATTAGACCGATGTAAACAAACCCCAGCCCCTCCGCTCCTACTTTGGCCCAATGTAAACAAACAAAATAGCGACAAAGTTCTACAAAGCTCTAGGCGTGATTTTGGATGCGATAGAAATTTTTTTATAATCAACTTCTGAATTGAGTTCGGATCGAACTTTGACGAATATTTTTGCCGAAAATTAAGCTTTGAGTGTGATTATCATTCATTTCTCAGCCAATGATACGTGTTCCTCTGGGTCGGGTTTGTTTACATCGGGCCAACTTTGGGGCTCCATGATAACGTGAAACTGATGAGCCGATCAGAGAGCGGCACAGAGATAGCAATACCCTCCCGTATACAGGGGATGGTATGGATTCGATCGACATGAATCGATCGAAAAATGAAAACGTGAATCGATCGACATGAGTCGATCGACAAATTGTTAAAAAACCGGCGTCGATTCAATCGACATGAATGGATCGAAAAATGAAAACGTGAATCGACCGACGTGAATCGATTGACACCGATTCGATCGACAAAATTCGATCGGCTCACGGATTTGTCGATCGATTCACGGGTTTGTTGATCGACTCACGGGTTTGTCGATCGATTCACGGGTTTGTCGATTGATTCACGGTTGTCGATCGAATCGGTGTCGATCGATTCACGTTTTCATTTTTCGATCCATTCATGTCGATCGAATAATCGATACGGGTGTTTTTAAATTAACTGTCGATCGAATCGGTGTCAATCGATTCATGTCAATCGACTCAAGTTTTCATTTTTCGATCGATTCATGTCGATCGAATCCATACCCTCCGTATACAGATACTCTATGTAGTTCCTTATTGCAAAATGCAGTTCAATTTCACGGAGAACCCGGCAACGTTACGGCGCATCGTTGCTGAGTTCGGAAAACTCTCGGTTGCCAAGCGGCGGAAGGGTGGTTACATCGATCAAGATTGGACTTGGACCGCAGGCAGGGAAGCAGATCGGCAATCATGATCTGATAGTTCGCTGCTCCGAGGCTGTCGGCATCATGAATAATTTACCTCGAAATAATGAAGTCTTTGTCGCGGACTTGGATGCACGCCGCTGGTGAGGGGGTCGGCGAGGGGTGTGAATTCCGCCGCCGAAACCTTTACCAACGATCCGCTTTGTGCAGCGTTCGACCCCGATAATTCGGGGCAGGGGGGCGCGGAGTCGGAGAGGTTAAAGGGGGCTAAAGCTCTCCCAATTATCGAGGCATCTCCTGGATAAACAATGAGCTCGTTCGGGAATTTTTGATCGTTATATTTTTGAAGAGTAAAATGCTTTTGGTTCACAAGAATTTTCCTCGATTTATTTTTGAAGGGTTCGTATTAATGAGATCAAAGTTGTGGATTTTGAGCTCCTTTTGAAAAGCGCATCACTGATCTTGCCAAGCAGAATATATCTGAAGTTGGAATTTGCATGACTACCTTACCTAGAAGGAGCATTGGTTAACGACGAAAACAATAGGGATGTCGCAAACTTCAGCTACAGCAAAAATAAGAGCTCATGGTAATTCTTAGCAATTAGGTAATAAGGTAATAGATAGCATTAGGTAATTCTATAACAAATGGCTTTAAAAATCAATGATCGCATCAAGTTAGTCTGAAGTACTACAGATGGAAGTGCATTTCAGACTTTTCCGATGCGCTCATCGTGATTTTCAAGCCATTTTTTTATGAGAGGCAATTCCTCTTTTTGCTTTGGAAGTTCGCAACATGCCCATTATATGATTTTTTTTCAATTCGCCTTCAGCTACATCTACAGCAATTGTTGTTACGAATATGTTGTGCGTGCTGATTTCAGCGCATTACATACTTGACTCTTTGAAGGCGTTTAATGTGCTCATGGAATGCACTCTGTTGGAGGATGAACGAATTAGCGCACAAAAGCGCCTTCAGAGAGTCAAGTATGTATTGAGCTGAAATCAGCACGCGCAACATATTCGTAACAACAATTGCTGCAGGCGCAGTTGAAGGCGAATTGGAAACAATTGTAAATGGGCTTGTTGTAAACTTCTGGAGCAAAAGGAGGAGTTGACCCTCACAGAAAATGGCTTGAGAATTACGATGAGCGAATCGGAAAAGTCTGAAATACACGAATACACTCCACAATGTGCGTGAGAAGTATGCGTTTTTTTACCATGATCAACCTACTAAAACACACTTGACGAGACGGAATTTTATCAACCGTCATGTTTATTTATATTTACACTCCATTCCCCTGCGTTGATAAAGAACACGGTGCTTCCTCAGGATTTACGCGCGGTAGCATCAGCCATGTTGAATATTGGATAGCATCCTAGTCCGCAAGGGTTGGATAAAGAAACCTCCCTTACGAAATGTTCACCTGTGCCGTAGTATCGTTTTCAAAAATGGAAATTTAGTAAAAAAAACTGCAAATTTCTTACGGAAATCGTGAAATTACACGGGAAAAATTAAATTGCTGATTTAACAATTCAATAGCTAAAAAAGTGACTGCGACGTTTCAACGTGGATTTAACAACAAAAAATGATACTTTAACCACTATAGTAAGCTAATTTAAACACGGGGGTTGGTAAAGTAGCATTTTTGTGTCACAAAATCTACATTGAAACATTGCAGTCACTTTTTTTACCAATTGAATTGTTAAATCAGCAATTTACTTTTTTCCGTGGAGGCGTGTATTTGAGACTTTTCCGATGAGCTTATCGTGATTTTTGAGCCAAATTCTGAAAGACACAACTCTTCTTATTGCTTAAGCTGAAGTTCAGAACACGCCCAATATTTTGCTTATAGGCACTGAGCTTCTCTTTCATAAAAGAGTAGAACATTAAACAAAATACTCATTGCATCTCGGCAACCCGGGAAGGGATCAGTGCAGAAAGTAAATGGGTATCAAGAGGGAAATAATAACTTATTGTTTTCCACGGACTTTAGAAGCTATAATAGGTGTGAACCTCGGTGAAAACTTTCCAGACAATTATCGCACACGTGAACTCATTACATCCTGCTCAACGGGACACTTCGAGAGTGCCGATGGGGCGAGGGGGTAGGGGCCATGCAGAAGTGCCTCAGACCGGAGCATTGATACCGCGAATTTTCTCCTCTCCGACTGGAACGAATAATGGCGAGGTCTTAAGTGAGGAGCCGGCAGAGACAGTTCGTATACCGACTGCGCCGCACAGTAGGTTTTTCGAAGTGACTTATTAACATCACCTGGTGATGATCGATGACCGATATCTTGAGTAAGGGGACTTTGGCAAGCCTATAGTTTACTTAAGAACCAGTGGCGTGGCGTGCTTTGCGATTTTTTGATTGTTATGCCATTTAAACCTATGGAAAAGGATCGATAAACATGGTGTTCGCAATGAACACTTTAATAATCGCTTCATTACCATAGGTTTAAATGGCAGAACAATCGATACATCGCAATTCACGCCACTTGTTTTGTCTTTATGGCCAAAGTGCGAAGCCCCGTATCTCCATTTGTGACATTGCACTCTTCCGATCATACTTTATATTTTCTTTGGAAATCTAGTTTTTATAATTTCTTAGAATTCTCCTTATTGATTTTCCTGTTTTTTTCATTTTCTTAACTTTAGTCATCAAAATTCCTGATTCAGCACTCCGCAGTTAGTATCAGACCGGTAAAATACAGCGCGAAACACTCAGTAATTATCATAGGGGAAAAATTAGTATTCAACTCTAAACCTCACCCGATAACATACTTTCGATTAGAGGGTAGACTCGGGAATGTTAAAGGCATCGTTTAAGGTCAAAATTAATCACGCATGCAAAACTCTACTGTAACAGACTATGCTCTGAAGTAAAATTGCATAGAAACTTTTATCTAACGTCAACTTTGGTCAAGAAAAATGTTTCAGAATACTTAAATTAGTACCTTGTCTGTTGGTCCATTAAAGATAGTTTTTTTTTTTTTTTTTTTTTCAATCAAGGCATTTTCAATAATTGAAAATATAATCTACTCAGACAATCTCAGACTCTACATACAGCTCTGTTAACTTCCGTGTCCTTGGAGACGTATCAAATTCAATTGAAGGCGATTTTTTTTCGTGACAGTAAAGCCTAACCCACGTTACACCCTCCGACCCTACCGTTGACCCCAGCTCAGAGGCTCACGCGGTGCGCGAAAGGGGGAAGCGTTAAGACGCCTGCTAATGGTGACACGTGCCACGCTTTTATCAAACGAACGATTCGCGAAAAACGTTCTCAAGATCGTTCTTTAATTGCACGGTAAGAACGGGTTTCCATCCTACCGGCAAAGGCCGCAGCCCGACGCCACCAGGTTTCACGAAAACTTGACGTGATCAGGTACAAAAGACAAAAATTTCTTTACAAGGATGTGAATTGTTCCGCGAGTTGCTAACGGCAACGGTTTCACACTTTGGCCATTGATGTGAAAATCACTCATAATTTCGAATTCGACGAATGCACCGCAAACTGCACTCGCTGTCAATACCCAAAGACTCTAGTCTCCGTAGGTCACAGTCGGACCTTTATAAAACGCCTTCAATTGCGCGTGATACTGTGCAACACACCGAAGTTGATATAGTTGTATTCTTAGGTTGGAACCTAACTCATGTAAACTGCTCTTCCAAGTAAGGCATGTAAACCTGTGAACTGATGTATTTCAAGTTACCTCGCATATTGTATGTCCGTTAATGTCCGTGACAAAAATATAAGCATTAATTGATTTAAAAAAAGAATTACCATTATTAATGGGACCAAGGAGATAGGCTCACTTGAAGGAAAACCTGATCTTGAAACTTTCATAGTTTTTGAGCGTATCTGTTGTGTTCCGAGCGGTATTTTTAGACAGGAAACTCGAAAAGTCAGTCGAATTGCAAAATGTAGTCCACTTATTCCGAATAGTCTGCTGATGGAGAAGAAAAATTAAGAAAGTTTCCAAAATATTATGCTAACTTGATTCCAAAAGAAAATAAAGAATGACAGGAAATCTGCAACGTCGCAAACGGAGATGAATGGTTTCACACTTTGGCCATTGATGTGAAAATCACTCATCATTTCGAATTCGACGAATGCACCGCGAACTGCACTCGCTGCCAATACACAGACTCTAATCTCCGCAGGTCACAGTCGGACCAAAATAAAACGCCTTCATTTTCGTGTGATACTGTGCAACACACCGAAGTTGATATAGTTGTATTCTTAGGTTGGAACCTAACTCATGTAAACTGCTCTGCCAAGTAAGGCATGTAAACCTGTGAACTGCTGTATTTCAAGTTACCTCGCATATTTTATGTCCGTTAATGTCCGTGACAAAAATATATAGGCAACATCCCGCGCCATTCGTGAGTCCACTTCTACGTATCAACGCGACGGCGAAACTGCAAAAAATGCGTATCTCGGTAGCAGTGTTTCGAAAAATTCGCTACTGTTTTATTTTTCTTGCAGGAAGACCAAACCCGCATCATGGCTTGAAATTTTCCCAGAGAGCTCCTTTAAATTTTCAAAAAATGGCGTGCAGCAGTTTTCCATATAGAAAATAAAGTATGACAAAAAGTCTACTACACTGCAAACCAAGATACGTATTTCTGCAGTCTTGCCATCGATAAACGGCTGGGAAATAATTTAATTGCACGTGGCTCAGATTTGAAACTTCGGTTGAAATTCAAAAGTAAGACCATCAATTTAAACGCAATATTCCTACATTAAATGAATCTTTTACAAATGAGAAAGGAATACAGCAAAATTAACACACGTAGCTTACGAGATACGGCTCAAAAATCTCGTTTGGCACATCATAAATGTCTAAAATGTATACTCTTTTTCGATTCTTCTTCGATGTGATTAATCGTATGTCGTTACAGTGGCAGAGTTTCCTCTTTTTTCGGAGAAAAAAATCTCGAATTCAATATTGATATCAAAATTGCGTTTGAATGTATTATTATCCCTCTAGCAAGACCTCGCCTTTATTACGCTCAATTTGTTCTTCAAACTTTGTAGGCAATTCTTTCTTCTAGGCAACGACAGAAATGCGATCTCAGAATTCAAAGAGAATAACTGTTAGCCAAAAACTCGGAGCTAATCCATGCGACATATCGCAATATATCGATATTTCGATAAATGCGATATCAGAATTCAAAGAGAATAACGGTTAGCCAAAAACGCGATGCTAATCCATGCGATATATCGCGAGTCGTCCTGGCTTATAATCTTCCCGCCATCGAATCACCTTAATCCGGATAAAAGAATAACGACTTCGATAGGGGCCCTTATTAGCCCAACTTTCACGAGAATAATGCTGCTGCGTTGAGGAAAAACGCCGAATGAACATCCGAATGTTGCCAAATTTCATTTTAAAAAAACTTCATCTTGGATTAAAGTTATGAATATTTTTCCATGACATTTTCAGACCTCTCAGTTCAAATGACGAAGAAAATCCTCTCGAAAATCGGAAAAGAAACCTTTATAAATTTCCCCGAAAATGCGGGCCACTTGACAAGGTACGAACTTACTCATTCTGCTACACGTTTCTTGACCAGAGTTTCACGTAGAACACGATTCGCGCAACAAAAATTACTGAAACTAACTCCCAACGAAGATATTAACGTTTTTATTCCACATTGGTTACAAGGAATTTGAACTGCCCGCTCACAAGAAACTCAAAGCTCTACGTGAGTCAAATCGCGCACTACAATGGTTTCAGCAAGGCTCTCAATCGAGCAATGTTCATTTCCCACCATGTGTTGTTCAAACTATAAGCAATTTGCTACAGCTGAGCCAAAGCGTCAAGATTGAGGTTGCCAGATTTTATTTCGCAGAGACTGTCATGATAACGTTTAGCGCACGATGTGAATCACGTAGAATATTGAGTTTTCATGAGCGGGTGGTTTGAATTCACGCATCAAGAATTAGTAAATATCTTCGTAAGGAGTTGATTTCGGTAATTTTTGTTGTGCGCAACGTGTTTTGCGTGAAATTTTGGCTAAGGTACATGTATCAGAATGCTGAAATTCGTACCTTGTCTAGTGGTCCATTCAAGATTTATTCAAGGAAATTTGGCAACGTCTCAAGGCCCATAAGGCGTTCTTCCATAGCAGGGGCGAATAATTCGTTGGCATCCATGTGTGTTTCTGCACCGTCGGCGCTGCGAGACCTGGCCCCGCCGTATTTCTCCGTCTCAACAAATCATCCCGCTTTAATGCTGCTTTCGTGACTTCGCGTCTCATGAATCCCCTATTCTGGATCCCGTTTTCGGCGCCCTCCCAGCAAAGCCGCGTTGACATTTTAACCACCGAAAATCCAGTTTTTAAGGCGAATTTAGATGATTTTGCTCGCGGCAACACCGACGAGATACACGCTTCTGCGATGTCTTTATTTGGCCCGGTTTCGTGCTGTGCTTTTTCGGTGCGCGCAGCTTCAGCCAGCTCGCGACGCACAGTGGAACGAGCTAATAGAAGAGGTCGGATATACATTTTTTGAATAAAATCTCAAATTTTGATGTTTATTTAGCCACAAATTCAATTTTAAAGAGTGTCTCTAAAAATAAATTTCATGAAAACCCCAATGGAGATGTTGCATGTGTGAGGAATTCGTGATTTGACTCTTGATTCTTATATAAAAGTTCGCGAGAAGCACGATGGTGTCACTAGTTCTCTCTGAAATTAACTCCCAAGCTCAAAAAAAGCTCTCAAGTTGAGGCCAAAATGGAGGGGATATCCCACGCTATCCTGAGAGTCCACCTCTACATCAAGTCACACTCTTGATACAAAGATAGGGAGCAAAATCATTAGCAGGGTTGCCGTGTTTTCAGTTTTAGAGTCCCCAAATAAAGTGGCATCCCTCCCTAGTAAAAATAAAATGCCCTTAGTGCGTTCGGAGTGCACTCCGAGTGCACTCCGAACGCACTAAGTGTGTAGTGTGAGAGTGGGTGCGCTTCGAGTGCACTCGGGGTGCACTCGAGGTGCTCTCGAGGTGCGTCCGAGGTGCCTCTGAGGTGTGTCCGAATCCACCGACGGGTCGAGGATACCTTTCCATTGTATCCGCGCCGGGTTCTTACCTGGCGGCGTGACCCTTGATGATCTACTGGTGGCGAATAATTTGCGAACCAATTTTTTTAATATTTGAAAATTGTCCGTTTATTTCAACGGATTCGGATTCAGCTTGCAATCCTGATGAAAAATATGTATACTTTTGGGTAGATATATTGATAAGTTTGCGACCCAGAAATAGAAAAAATGCAATGCGAAGCATTTTAAGAGCACGGAAGAAATGCGCGGGTTTTGTAATTCAATAACTTACAGTTATACTTACTTTTAACTATACATATTTTTCATCAGGATTGCAAGCTGAATCTGAATCCGTCGAAATAAAAGGAAAATTTACAAACGTTAAAAAAATTGGTCCGCAAATTTTGGGCTCCCAATAGACTTGAGGACCGTTGACAGGTAAAGATCCGGCATCGACACAATGAGGAGAATGCCACGGTGAGCCAGGCCTGGATCCAGGAGCTCCTCGCCGAGATTTAGACGTTGATTCTATGTTTGCCCAAAAATGTTCTAATTTTTACGGCGTCTAATTTGACTGCCCAGACTTATACATGTATTTTCGGCTTCGAATGACATGTAATGGCTCTCTTGTTAAAACTTTTAAATTTCACGCCGAACTCAATGATCGCATCGATAATTACCGAATGCGACTCTTTAGTGAAGCATTTGCGTTGTTTTCGTTTGACGTGGGAACTTTCCCGCTTATCAAGTCACCACAGCATTGATTTTACGATAGAAATGTGCAACATGAGAATCCTCAACATTTTCCGTTTTTTTTACGTTACTGTTATTATTTAGTGAAAATCGGTTCAATTGATCGAATCTACTGAAGAAAAAGTTAAATCTATTTAATAACTTATCCAAGAGATGCACCTGTTGGCCGATGGTGCGCTTTATGAAGCACTTAACACGTTAGCCATATATTTTGCATGGGGTGGGGTGATTTCCAAATAATAACGCAGAATTATGTTTCTTTGGAGAAATTTTCCTTCAAGGAGGAGGGAGTGCAGACTGCAGACCCTCTGGACCAGGCCTCTTTCACGTCACGTCACTAAGCAAAAAAAATAAAAATGACCCAATCCGAGGGAAGTTTCCTTCGTTGAGAGTACTCTCTCTTCTATTCTCTTCTTATTACGATTGTGCTCACTGCCTCCTCGACGAATGTTGATGAGCTAGGCTAAAATTTTTTCGGATCAACCTCTCACAGCCAATTTTTCGATTTTCAAGGGTAGCACAAGTGGGAACGGTTCTTGTAGACACCCGTGCGGTAATTTCAAAAATGGTGAAAATATTATTTAGTGCTACTGGGTAGTGCCTTTGGATTTTACGCTGTCCGAGGAGCGGCGCTGCGCTTTGGACAGGAACGGTGCCCGACCCGCCTTTGTTTATGTAACCATGAGTCGAGCGACCGGCGACGACGTGACGGGGCTGCTGGTGCAAAGGCGCGTCGCGGATCGCGGAGAGGGTTGGCCCAACCCGGTTGGGCCAAACACGGCGGCTTTCTCAGTCTCACAGTGTTCGGTTTCGAGGTCCAGGGGAAAACCCTCGCGGCGACGACGCGGCAAGCGCAAGCCGCCTGCCTGAGAAAATCCAACCCTCTGGTCAGTGGCCGGCGACGGCGGCAATTCTACCCTTGACTTGGCGGCTCTGCGGCGGCAGGTCTACCTTTGGTTCGGACCTGAGGCCGCAGCCCTTCTCGGCTCGCCCAGTGTTGAAAAGACCGGAAAAACGGGCGTTTTTGACTCGGGCGAAATTTTGCTCTGCGAGTGAGAAGGCCCATATTCGCACGATGGAATGGGACGTTTTGGCTCACGACAGTTTCAGCGAAGATAGCAGAGTCGAGATAAAAATTCAAACTTATTCGAGCTCATATCGCTTCTTGGTTGAAAAACAATGGTCGGTAGAAGATTTTAAATTTTATTAAGGAATTTAAGTTATAAAATATAATACCATGAATTTCGAACTTATTGAGAGCAACAGGGGGAACTCTATGATCGTGTATTAAGAAAGGGAGGGCCCTCAAGTCTGGTCTAACATAGCGTTGCGTCGTAGACATATGTAAAGCAACAATTCCCGCCAACTCAGGAAAAATAACTCGACATTACAGAGCAAAGCACAGCACGAAGAAAACAGCATAAAAGGGCGCGAGCCGCAAAGGGTCGTTTTTTTAGCACCACGCTTCAAAAAAGGGTTGGGAATGGCAACAGCCGTGAGCAAGCTTGAGATAAGGCTGGAAACAAATCAAAGGCGTCTTGAGAGGTTTTCCGATATAAAGCTACCAAGGAAGGCAACTAGGTATTTAATTTACGGATATATAACTAGATAGTTGTAATTTTTTTAATCCTTCGCACTGTCACGTCGACTTTAGCAATGTTACAGAAAAAGGAAAGCTGGCCACAGAAAGGGAGGAGGAGACCAAATGTCAATTCCGTTGTTTTTAGAAACATTTTAGTGTAAAAATTAAAATTTACACAGCTTAGTTTAGAAAAGTGTTGGAGTTTTTGGTATGACATACATCTTGGCTTCTGTAGTAAAAAATGCCGCGACTCTAGCCGAATGCACCGAAAGTATAGTAAGTTTTTCCAGATGTTTGAATATCTTTACCATTCAGTATCACTGTATGAAAAATCAAGTGGACTCATGATAGAATTGACCGTACTTCTGGTAAAATTTGCCGTAATTTTTTTTTGTACCTCGAAAGGAACGGTCCAAAATCTTGTGAAAAACAGTGTTTCATTATTTTTTAGCAGAAAACTGATCATAATACTGTCTTTGAATTCTTGGGTAGTGTTTTTGAATGAGAGGAGAAAATTTGCAGAAACTGTCAAATAAATTTAGTTGGTCCCTTTACCCATATAAAATGAAACGCGAGAAGAGATTTACAAAGTCGCGGTTGGAGGTACGTAATTTTTTAACTTAAATCATCGGAATAATTCTTCTCACTAAATCTTGCTCTCAATTTTTCGGATAGCCTCTTTTATTAAAACAGGAAGTTAACAGTAAAAATCAATACACCAAATTCCTGTTCTTTTCATAATATAGGGCACAATTTGGCACTCAACGGTCAATCATCAACATTCTCATACTTGCATAGGTTGGAGTAATCATCAATCGCCCCTTGCGGAAATCGGATGGCTATGTTTGATCAGTTTTGCCATCATTCAGAAAATATACATGAGGAAGAGAGGATGCCAAATTACTCCATTTTATTGGCAAGCAACAGTCATGCGCAGGAATGGTGACTGGAACTCGAAAGAAAAAGGCAACGACGTTCAGTTTGGAAATGAGCGAAAGTGAAGGGTTGAGTCCCGTCAGCACGGCTGATTGAAAGAAAGAGCAAGTGAATATTTCGCGTCTCCTAGCGGTCCGTGACACCCTCTCACGGCCAAGATTCTATTGTCAGCCCCCGCGCCCTACACCTACATCCATCTCACTTCAACTAACTGTCTCTCCTATACTTACATCTGCAAGAAACATTTGGCAAAATACTGTGCTCTCAAAAATGGATTGATTGAATCATTTTACGGTTTTTCCTTAATTTTAAATAAGTGTTTAAGTACGCCTGCGTGCGTTTTTGGCGCGTATACGTAGTATACCGCCTTTGCGATCGTTTCGAACCCTGCTCGATACAATAACCGAGTCCCTTGGTTCCTTACCGAAAAGTGACTACCGCGAACTTCTGAGATTTTCCAAAGCGTGTAAAAAGTTTATTTATCCGTCAATAATTATGATTTAAAGTTGTTTCTCATTCTGGGGCTCATTAGTTTATGTGCAGTGAATACCAAGAGTCTACGTTACTTGGTTTTTTTAAAAAAAGCCTAAGAATGCGACGCGCTGATTTAAAATATGCATATATAAGCAGAAGCAAGCGAACTGATTCGAGGATGGCTGATCAGGTCGACACCCTATGAAGGAGAATTTCACTTCTTCGTTTTGTTTAAAACGTTGCTTTGACAGATCTCCATACCCCTGCTATGCTTTGCAAAAGTTGGTACTCCTCCTCTGATAGCAAATGCCAACCAAGATACCCGTAAGTGCAATCTGTGATGAGCCTCGAGACTCATTAGACCATGTGCTAACCGTGGCCCATACAGAAATTCACTCCCCTATCAGGCTAAAACAGTGCACAGGCAGGCACAAAACCCAGGTAGTGTCCCGATCCTGGCTCGATTCGCCGCGTCGCTTCCCAGCTGAAGAACAAAAGGCGACCCTCGCGGCCCTCGCCACAGTCAGACCTAATTACTTTCACTCGATTACCCATTTCACCGTCACGCTGGGATCCATCAAATTTTCGAAAAAATTGTTTCGCGAGTACTTAGCAATTTTTTCCTTACTCTCCGTTCAAAGACAAATTGAAAGAGGTCTCATTCATAAAAATCGGCCGAATAGAAGAGAAGTTACAGTAATCGAAATCCGAAGAAATCGACAAAACCTCGACTTCTCGATACAAAAAATAAAATGAAGGGGAAAAAAGAAATGTATAAATTACAATTAAATATAATTGACCTCAGAATTTGGCAAGCAATTCAACTATATAACGGAGAAAAAATTGGGAGAAATTACAAAAAATTCGCCTCTTGCAAGGGGCTTCCTTGTAAAAATTTTGATCTGAAGACAAGGATTGAATACCAGCGCAGTACTCCATACAATACACGGTGTGCCTGAACGAACATTTTTTTTGTGTGTCAAAATCGAAAATTCTATATATTTTTTAACTACAGTTTCTCTTGAGTCGTTTAAGCCCAAAAAAAATTCCGTCAAGATTCTGGAAAGTAAAGGAGCTTTAAAAGTATTCTGGGGCTATGTATCCTAACTGTGTCCACACATGGTTTCTGTTCAGCATATCCATGTGTAAGTATTTTTACACGTAGAATCTAATTTTCACATCAGGGAGTCGACACATCTCGATTTTTTCGATTTTATACGGAAAATTAATGGTTTTTCGGGATTGAAATTATCATTGTTTCATGAAAAATAAATGCACCCAAAATGACTATAGCATATTGATTTTTATTTATTTGCACCCACGAAATTGGTTGGTAAATTCAACGAGTGAGTGTATCGACCTGGTATATCAAGTTTCTGCAATTTTTCACGGCAAATCGGTAGATTTTCGGGATGTAGATTGCTTACTTTCAATTCATGAATGAATAAAGCATGGACATGGTTGAACTTCTTTGCATGGAAATACGTTTAAAATAACAAAATCAAGACACATTTAATGCAATTGCATTTATATCGAGTCAATTTCTTTTCAATAATATATCGGGATTTATAATAGGTACCGGTGATTTGGATATTTTAGCCCCAAAAATACTTTTAAATCGACTGTATCTTTCAGGAGTTCGACAGAATTTTTCCTTTCTTCGCTTAAATTATTCCGTAGCACTTTTCTTTAAGAATCTGATAAGATATTGCTGGAGGCAGATCAAAAAACTTAAACTCGTTCGAATGGCTATCTACATTCACAATACACGGTCTCGTCAAAGTGCGTCGTTGAAGAGTTGGATCGTATGAATTCTCTTGTTGTGCTACTTGCCTATTTTGAAATCTCTGTAAATGAAAATTAAAGGGGTTGATATGTGTGAGTTAATGACGCGCCTTATCAACACATTGTGTTGGAGTTTACTGCTTGTTTTTTATTATTTTCTTTAGTACTTGAGTTTTTCAACAATTTGTCCCTTTGATGGATATCTCAAGAACATAAAGGTTTACCGCCCTCATAAGTATAAGATACTTACGATCTATAAACATTATGACCTCCCTCTCTTTCCCGGCCCATTTCAATGAGACAGTTTGCAGTTTGCAGTTTCTCTAGAATGTTGTAAAGTCCTCAAAACCAGTTGAGTCTCTTGTTTCCTTTATCCATTGATATCAAAATCGAGATAAAAAACTTAGTCGATAGACGCATTTTTATGGAGGCATTATAATTTTACATGGGCAAATATTGTAATTAGTATCAGAAATTGCATTTTATGGGGTACACTTTCCCATGAAGCAACATTTTTCTAGATCAGTAAGAAATTTCAGTTTTTAAAAGAGAAACCACTCTGCAATATCACGAAGAAAAAAGCTCCGAGTGGCTCAATTTTTTTTTCAAAATAAACGACGAAAATTTACAATTTGAGCCCTGAGCGTGGCTTATAAAAACTGTAAATATTCTCTTTTTCTTGTACCTAATATTATACATCAGACTGTCATCACTTACTGGAAAAAAAACACATTGGATCTAGAGTCCAGACTCGTAAAAACATTGACAAGAAAAAGTACTCTTGATTCCATCAGATTTAAGCTTGAATCAAGAACCAAGCCTCCTAATTTGAGCGGATTTCCTTTTGATGATTGAATCAAGAGTCCTTTTTCTTGTCAATGTTTTCAAGAGTCTGGACTCTAGATCCAATGTGTTGTTATTCCAGTGATGCTTTATCAAGCTTAAATCAAGAACCAAGCCTCTTAATTTGAGCGGATTTCCATTTGATTTAAGCTTAAATCTGATTGAATCAAGAGTCCTTTTTGTTTTCAAGAGTCTGGACTCTAGATCCCGAGTTTTTTTTTTTTTTTTTTTTTTTTTTTTTTTTTTTTTTTTTTTATCAGTGAGCTCCAGTGTTTGATGGAAAATACTGTGGGGTGTCTTTTAGTTGCAAAATATTCGCCATTCTTTAGTCTCGGATGTCACAGCAATGAAGACCCCTCATTTTACTTTTTCCTATTAAATTATATTTTTAAATTTTTTTTTCAATCATTTTGTATTTGCACACACACGCACACAAATTACAATCACGCAAGTGTGCAATTCATGAAGCATTTCTGTACTTTGCCGCACCTACTTTTCCAATGTCTCGTGCAAGTTCTTGCACCACTGATGCAGGTAAATTTGGATCGGAAAACTCGGTCTAATGCAAACATTCCCCTTCTAGGCTCCTGTGGCACGGCTCATACGTATTTGGGAGTATTTGGGAGAAGAAAAATTGACTCACCGACGACCGCGACTGAGTGAGTCAGACACCGACACTGGAAAACATCCCTTTTCCCGCAGCGCCGTTCGGTTCGGTCACTGTGATAGCAGGAGCCAAGGAGCCTATACTGTCGTGTCAAGGAAAAACGCCGTATGAACCTTCAGGTGTCTCAAACTTTCCATCGGTGAATCATAAATTCTCGGGAAAATTGTTGAATATTTATCTTCCGATTTTTTCTATAATTTTCTTCGCAATTTCACCTACAGTTTTTGAAACTTTCAAGAAAGGATATTCATTGCGTTCCTCAAAATTTAACATTACATCGAAGGAAATTGTTAACACTAGATTATTCATTCGGCGCGAAATATGAATGTTTTAACAAGAGAGCCATTACATTTCATTCACCATTACATTTTTTTCACCATTTTTGAAATTACCGCACGGGTGTCTACAAGAACCGTTCCCGCTTGTGCTACCCTTGAAAATCGAAAAATTGGCTGTGAGAGGTTGATCCGAAAAAATTTTAGCCTAGCTCATCAACATTCGTCGAGGAGGCAGTGAGCACAATCGTAATAAGAAGAGAATAGAAGAGAGAGTACTCTCAACGAAGGAAACTTCCCTCGGATTGGGTCATTTTTATTTTTTTTGCTTAGTGACGTGACGTGAAAGAGGCCTGGTCCAGAGGGTCTGCAGTCTGCACTCCCCTCCTCCTTGAAGGAAAATTTCTCCAAAGAAACATAATTCTGCGTTATTATTTGGAAATCACCCCACCCCATGCAAAATATATGGCTAACGTGTTAAGTGCTTCATAAAGCGCACCATCGGCCAACAGGTGCATCTCTTGGATAAGTTATTAAATAGATTTAACTTTTTCTTCAGTAGATTCGATCAATTGAACCGATTTTCACTAAATAATAACAGTAACGTAAAAAAACGGAAAATGTTGAGGATTCTCATGTTGCACATTTCTATCGTAAAATCAATGCTGTGGTGACTTGATAAGCGGGAAAGTTCCCACGTCAAACGAAAACAACGCAAATGCTTCACTAAAGAGTCGCATTCGGTAATTATCGATGCGATCATTGAGTTCGGCGTGAAATTTAAAAGTTTTAACAAGAGAGCCATTACATGTCATTCGAAGCCGAAAATACATGTATAAGTCTGGGCAGTCAAATTAGACGCCGTAAAAATTAGAACATTTTTGGGGCAAACATAGAATCAACGTCTAAATCTCGGCGAGGAGCTCCTGGATCCAGGCCTGGCTCACCGTGGCATTCTCCTCATTGTGTCGATGCCGGATCTTTACCTGTCAACGGTCCTCAAGTCTATTGGGAGCCCAAAATTTGCGGACCAATTTTTTTAAACGTTTGTAAATTTTCCTTTTATTTCGACGGATTCAGATTCAGCTTGCAATCCTGATGAAAAATATGTATAGTTAAAAGTAAGTATAACTGTAAGTTATTGAATTACAAAACCCGCGCATTTCTTCCGTGCTCTTAAAATGCTTCGCATTGCATTTTTTCTATTTCTGGGTCGCAAACTTATCAATATATCTACCCAAAAGTATACATATTTTTCATCAGGATTGCAAGCTGAATCCGAATCCGTTGAAATAAACGGACAATTTTCAAATATTAAAAAAATTGGTTCGCAAATTATTCGCCACCAGTAGATCATCAAGGGTCACGCCGCCAGGTAAGAACCCGGCGCGGATACAATGGAAAGGTATCCTCGACCCGTCGGTGGATTCGGACACACCTCAGAGGCACCTCGGACGCACCTCGAGAGCACCTCGAGTGCACCCCGAGTGCACTCGAAGCGCACCCACTCTCACACTACACACTTAGTGCGTTCGGAGTGCACTCGGAGTGCACTCCGAACGCACTAAGGGCATTTTATTTTTACTAGGGAGCCTGTCAATGTATTTGCTCCCTATCTTTGCATGGAGAGTTTGTCTTGATGTAGAGGTGGACTCTCAAGATAGCGTGAGCTATCCCCTCCATTTTGGCCTCAACTTGCGAGCTTTTTTTGAGCTTAGGAGTTGATTTCAGAGAGAACTAGTGGCACCATCGTGTTTCTCGCGAACTTTTACGAAAGAATCGATAGTCAAATTGAAAATTCCTCACACATGCAACATCTCCATTGAAGGACTTTTGAACTTTTTGGTTCCATATTTTTGGAAATATGGGTTTTAAAAGTTTCCAGATTTTGTCCAGACTCGGACTGTTTTGACTCCGTCCAGTGTGCGACGCGACGCTTCGAACTTTGAAACGAAAGGTGAATCAACTTGAATTAATTTCAGCTCTTTGAGAGTAATTAGCTTTATTTTCATATGAGCTAATTTCATAGTCGAACCAAGTTAAACCTCGAGTTCGCCTCGAAGAGCCGTAATGAGTCTCGTAAGACGAGGTCGCGAGGACGCGTTTGATTCTTAGTAACTGGAGAAAACCGTTACAACATGAGTAAAATGAGGCTCAACATTTCGAACATCCTTGATGATCAAACATTTTGCGTTACTTAGCGATTTGGTTTTTCAGAGAATATATATTTGGAAGATTTACCGATCAAATATCTTAGCAATCGGATGAGACGAAAGTCAAGATCGGGCGAATTAACATTCATTGGCGGATCCAGCAATTTGGCAACACTGTCTTTTCTCCATTTTAACCTATGGAAATGTATAGATTTTTGGAGGGGACGGGTGCTTCGTGAGCTGGGATTCCTCTCTCCATGGACGGTCAAAAATGTGGTAAATCAGCAAAATGTTAAATAAAAGCTCGGGACAAACTTATGGATTTATTGATTTTTATGGATTATGGATTTGATCGGCATAAATCGATCGAGGAATAACAACTTGAATCGATTGACAAATGATTAAAAAACTGTTGTCGATTTGATTGGCATGCAGCGATCGGAAAATAAAAAAGTATGCTGATCGACATAATTCGTCGAAAAATCCGTGAATCGATCAACAATTCCGTAAATCAATCGACAAATGCATTGATCTACAATCTGAGCATTGATCGAATCATGTAGATCAAATCGACACCAGTTGTCAACTGATCATTTGTCAATCGATTTGGTGTCGATCGGTACTCGTCGACCGTTTCATGTCGATCGATTCATGTGAATCGAGAAACTCTCTATACCTTCCCAAATAATATTGAATATCACTTTGAGCGTGCATCAATTTATGAGTTAAATTTTACATTTGGGAGAAGTGGCTGTTCGAGAAACGATTATGAGCGACCGCAGATATTGTCTGTTTGAATGAATTCGGTTCCGAATGTGGCAACATCTGTGAAGAGCGATCAGGAACGAAGGTCCGTTTTTTGCACTGCGGTCCCCGTTTGCAGGGTCGGGTGGGGTAGGGGATGGGTAACGTAAAGTTGGGGAAGGGAGGACAAGACATTTACAGCTCTCGAGTGAAACATTAACCGCGGCCGAAATTTGAAATCTCGACATTTCAGCTAATTGCAGCCGCTGACCGCAAGCTCTGAGTGGCCCGCTGCAATGCTGCCGATTTATGAGCTTTAATGTCTTTTTTTAAACATCGGGAGTAAATCATGTTACTTTCTTACCTATTGTGTACATTCACCGCGTAAATTCTGTCAAATTTTGAGCAACGAACCTGATATATGGCGATGAAAGCAATAAGCCCGTATCATACTGCCGTGCTAAGCGAGAACGCCGAATCTCCATCAAGATTTTCCCTCGTTTTGTGGAACTTAACACTTTATAACATATAAACCGTTTTACCCATGCACCTCCAATTTTCAGGTTAAGTTTTTGATAGCACTTGCAAACAAATTCTATAAAAATATTGTCCCAAGGTACACAAGGTTTTCTGCTATGATATACAATGTTTCCAAAAAATATAAAATGGCGTTTGCGGCGTTTTTGCGTTGCACGACAGCATTTGATCAAAGTGGAGCTCTCAAAGTAGCACTAATTTTGTAATATCTCAGCCAGTTTTGCACTTAATTTTTTGCAAATCTCAAGACCTGATTTATCATGTGTCCCAAATTAATCGGTTACCTTCAAAGATCGTCAGCTCGAAAATGTATAAGAGGCTAACAGTCGACAATGCCATTGACGAGCATTTTTGAGGACTCTCTTTTGATCGTGTTTCATGGGCAATAAATGAATTAACACACATTTTAGATATTAGAACCCGGTTTGAGTGAAAAGAACCGAATCGATGGTGAAACTGCATAAATGCGTTGATCGAGGCTTTGCAGACCTCCTGTAAAACATCATTTTCTGCTTGGAAAACTACTGAATGTCATTTCTTAAAAAATGTCAGTGTTATTTCTTCTCCTTATTAAGATTACTTCGTAAAAATTTCAAGTTGTGGTGTTGGTTCAGTCTCCTTTAAAAAAAAAAAAATAGGAGCAGGGATTTCGAAAGAACGCAACCGAGATAAGCATTATTAAAGGTTCGCCGTCGAGAATCGCCAAGATCGAATCGAGAAAAACAGATTTACATTTGTATTCCTCTCAAGTCTGAAACAAAGCTCAAGGCTTGTCTTTACATTCTACCTTGTTTTCTTCGACTTTGAACTTTCGGCGGACAATAATATAATGACAGGCAAAGTTCAGATGTAATCAAAAGTTACCTTTTTTCCGAACGGAGCTGCTGCTCCTCTCTGCTAAAAATTGGTCAATTTTACTAAAACGAGTAACCGAGTTCAATACTAGTGAGTGATTGATTATTCGACGGAAGTCAAGTTTGGTAAGTAATTTCTGAAGATGATGGAATTTTTCCTAAAAAAACAATAGCTATATGGCAAAAATAAAAGTAACTCCATTCCTTTGATTTTTATTTCACTTGATTAGTGCTAAGTTTACAAATGAACAAAAATCAATCAATAAATTGGGGAAAATTTAAAGTCAAATAAATTCGTTTTGTCGGAGTTAGCACTTTCTTATGCGATTTTTTACAAATTGGGTTCGCTAGATTGTCACTTAATGCGTCATGGGCTATCATCAAGTGAATCCAAGCATTATCTTCCGAAAGTGACCTTCTAACTGTGTGAAAGAAGAGCAGGATCTCTGAATATACTGTTTGTAAATGTGATTTGGTTTTTTTCTGTCAAAAGCCCGTTTCGAAATCGAGTTTCCTTCATAATGCGTCTAATCTCTGTCAGATAAAATCACTGAAACGCCAGAAACAGCACAATTTGTCTTATTTGTATGAAAACGAAACACGTGAGAAAACCGTATAAGTGCGGAATAATTTATGTAGTTTCAGACAAAACAGCCGTAAAAAATAATTTCCTGCCAGAGCGCCAACGAGAGCACTACTTTCAAGTAAAATGGCGACCTTTGCTGCCAATTTCTAAATTTAAAATGTGTTTGTTGTGTGTCCAAAACGCAGTCACAAAAGTATGCAGAATAAAGAACTTACGGCTGTTTTGCCCAACACTAGCCTAACATGAAAATGAAAAATACCCTTTTTAAATGGTTGAAATAAACATTTTTGATCATCCAAATGATTTCTTACAATCTTCCGGATGATTGGTGGCAATTTGACAAAGAATAGAGGCTTCTTTCAATAACATTTTCCGGTCAGAAGCTTCTGAGCCCGTTTTCTTAAAACTTCATCTTTGCACTTACGGCTCTCTTCGCAAGTACGGCATTCCCAACATTTAGAGCGATATCGCGTAGCGTCAAACTTAACAATCAATGTTACAAATCGACGGTGAAATTACAAGATCACGTTTCTCGTTTGTGGCGTTTAAAAATCTCGGCCGCCCCCTCCATTTTTCTGAGAGAGAATAAATCTGTATCATTCTCTGAAGTTTTCACATATTTTCCTTGCAGAAAGAAGAGAAATCACAAAAGTTTTCAAGAATGTACGTTGAGTTGTTTTCCGATGAAAAAATAAAGTATGACAGGAAGTGTCGCAAACCGAGAAAGGGGTGGTTTGTAAGTTTTGCCATTGACATAACATATGCGTTGCTTCTAAAATGAGTCTAAAATTATGGTTTCTTATTGCAAAATGGAGTTTATTTATCAGGCGAGCACCTTTTCTAAGGCCCATGTTGTTGTGTTGCATCACATCAAATTGAAGGCGATTTATACGCGTTCAGGTATTTTCACTGTCTAAATGGCGGTCCCATTCGACGTTTTTATTTTTGAGTGTGAATTGGATGTTCAAATAAACTAGAGTCCCTTTATACTGAGAGTTAAGACAAATTCCCCTAATGGAGTCACAAACGGGAATAAAGATTACACAATAAAAATTTTCGTAATCTTTGATCAGCCCGTTCTCAAATTCCTCTCTCCGTTCCTTCTCTCATTCCATTTGTTCCTCGCCGTACCCCCAATTCCCCGGTCCATACCTGTTTATAATCTTTGCAATCGGTGAACGTGTAATCTTTATTCCCGTTTGCGACACTGTGAAGGCCTAAAATACGGGAACCAATCAGAAATCGAATCGCATTGTCCTTACTCTCAGTTTAAAGGGACTCTACAATAAACCGCGCCCGCTCCGAGAAATTCCGAATAACACGCACATTCTGGCAACGCGGTGAAGCTCTCATTGATTCGGTGGTGTAATTGCCCCGTTCTACTAAACAGAGGCGAACTTTCAATGGAGCGAATCCTCCCCCTGCCCCTGCCCAACTCCCCGCGGCGTGGTTCTTCCGTTAGCCTGCCTCAATGTTTTTATCAGAAACCGATAGCGCGGTAGCGGGTAGCGCTCCGGGTGTTTTTGCCCCCCCCCCTTGCCCCCCCACCCCCCCTGCCCCCCTTGCCCCCCCCCCCCCGAATCATAAGGAAACGCAGGGCCCTCCGCTTGCAAGGCTTCCTCGATGTGTTCACATTTGCGTTTATCGTGGGTTTCGGAATCGTGTACTGTGGTTTCGGTACAACTCCTGCACTGTATTTTACTTCCGTCTTCGGTAATCCCGTGTCCTGATCGCGTTGAGTTGGAGGAGGGTATCATAATAATTCTGGACGAGTACCGGCGACAATTGGACTGCATTTTGCAATAGGGAACAACAATCTGGCGTATTTCTGCCGAGGGGAACTATGTGCAGTAAGACATGAGCCCTGAGACCCGTAAGAAAATATGCATAACAGGTCTCACGTCGTAATGTATGTAAAGTTCCGTTTGGTAGGAATACGTCCGATTTCTGGCTAGTCCGTAAAAGGACATATCTCCATGGAGAAACATATAGACGGTAAAACTGTTGGATTTAATCCAAACGTAGTCGTCATAGTTATAGTTTGTGTCAAAATAGATGTTGTTTTCTATCCCTGTTTTTATTATTTAAAAAAGGTTATGGTTATGGTTACGGTTCTTTACTTGGAATAAATTTGACAGTGACTGGGTTTTGTTCTATCAGTTCCCTGATGAAATTATACTTTATATCCACATGTTTTACTTTTCTTTGGGTTTTTCTTTTCTTTTTTTTAGGGTTCTTGGAGATGTCAATACAGGATTGGTTATCCTTCCGTGGTACAAATGTGTTGATAGGAAACCCGAAATCCGCGATAAACGTCTAATACGCTAAAGAGCTTCACTAGCGCCATGACACAAAGCCGACATCTCGGCTTTGGGAGATGATAAAACGACAACGGATTATTTTCATGAGGTACAAAAACTCCTAAGCCACATTTTTCGTTTGCGGTATTCGAAAATGTCCGCTCCAATTTTATTTCTGTACCGGAGGACAAAACAACATCATTCTTTGAAGTTCTCTCAGAGTTTGTTTCGGACAGAGAATCGAAATAATGGAAGTTTTTAAGAACTGAAGTTGAGTAGTTCTATATTTCAAAAATATAGCATGACGGTTAGTCTGCAATGCCGCAAACCCAGGAGCGCAAATCGGTCATGGCGCCTAAAAAATGAAGGCTCAGCGCCAACATGGCCCCTAAAAAATTACCCCCCCCCCCCTCGAAATCTCTCCCAAGTTACAACTACTAATTCTGCAACTAAAATATCTTGCCACTAACTTTTCACTTAATGCGCCGTAATGTACAGGCAAAAAGTGAATTTGGCCCCTTAAACATTTTCAATGGCCCGTAAAAATCGAGCTTGATGCGCCACATGGCTCCCGAAACTCAAAGGTGAGTTTTCGAACACTGCTCTCCTCCAATCCCTCTCATTTCCTATTTCAAAAATTACAATCGTATTTCAGTTGATCTTGAAAATCAAGTAAAACAACTCGGACGAGCAAGGAATTAGAAAACTACTAAAACGAAATTCGATCAACGAAACCAAAACCCACTGACCGTCGTCGCCTTTATTTTCAAATGCTTTAAGAGGGTGGCTTCGGGTATGGTTAACGGCTTACCTCAATTTTACAACTAAACTTTCGTGAGGTGAGTCCCGGATCGCGGAATTGGAATCAATGGCTTCCGCGGCTTCTGTTCCTCTTCCACAAAGCTAATGACCCTCCCCTCCCTTCCTCCTCGTTTCTTTCCGTCTGTCTCTCTCCGAATTCCCCGCGAGCGCCGAAAAGTCGTCAAACACGGCGTCGCCCGGTGCTATAAACGCATCATTGTTTCACCAGAAGTTATGAACTTCTCCAAGTCGTCTGAGAAAGTTTCCCGGCTCACTTTCGACCACGCCGAGATCGACTTTTCCAGGTGCGATATTCGATATCGAGGGTGAAACTACCATACTGCCTTGCTGAGGAAAAAAGCCGTATGAGCCTTCAGACGTTGCCAGATATCCCTCAATGAAATCGAATTAACTGGAAATTTTTTGAATGTTTTGCTTCAAATTTTTCGGGCGATTTTTTCGCAATTTGATCTAAAATACCTGAAAATTTCAAGGAATAATATAAGTAATTTTCCTTAAAAAAATACTTAACTATTACTCTGGGGAAATTTGGCAACTCTCGAGTGTTCATACGGCGTTTTTACTTAGTACTGTAGCATATCATGTATCTCGTTTGCGGTGTTTAAAGCTCAAACCAAGTCTAGTTGACTAATACTGTGCACCGTCGCGCCTTCAATTTTGCAGACGCAACACGGACATCAACCAAGTACGAATAGTTGTATCTCTGCGCCGTTATCAACGCACATCCTTTCCTACTCTCTATTTACTTGCTGTGTTGGTTCCGTTTGTCTTATTTCTACTGGTGCTTCCAAAGTTATATTAGCAACACATCCGACGACAGGAAAAACTGAATCAATTCTTTTAATTAACTTTTCTCCCAAATCTGACCGAGAGTCCGCTCTCTGTTGCGAATCCGCACCTCGCACGTCAAAGTCGAAGAAGTCTTCGGCATCTCAAAGTTTTTGAACAATTCTAATTGTAAAGTCATGTGTATTGTCGAGGAGTTGATTTCCAGATTCCCTCTTGTTTGATTCATTTTCCGCATGACATTTCGAAGAGGAAATAAGGATGGTAAAACTCCCATACCAAGTATCTTGGTTTGCGATGTCACAGGCTTCCTGTCTTACTTAATTTTTTAAATAAAGAACTTGTCTACGTCAAGTCTATAAATTTCCTTGATTTTCCTACTCTGCCTGGATGGAATTCTGAAAAAATCTTGATCTGTTCTCCTTTGGAATATTAAAATATAGCAGTGGAGATATTTAAACACCTAAATACATTTTAATATCACATCGAAGGTGAACTCTAAAATTACGTATTTCTATCATGAGGGAACTGGAACTATGTGCATTATGACGTGTGCCCTGTTATGCACAAGTTCTTATGAGCCTCAGGGCTCATGTCTCAATGCACATAGCTCCATTTGGCAGAAATACGTTTGTATATATTTTGCGGTGTTTAAAAATCTCCGATCCTATTATATTTGTTTTACATGAAAACATGTTCACGTAATTCCTTTATTTTTTCAGAATTTGCTTCGCATGAAGGAGACAAATCACTGACATTTTCAAATTGACTTTAAGTAGTCTTTCAACCAAAAAATAAAGTATAAAAGCCAGTCTAAAACGTTGCATACCGAAATAAGTGGATTAAAAGCTCACCGTCGACGAATGAGGCTACTAGTTCCATAGTGTGCAAGGTCCATTTTGGTTGAAATTAAGCTAAAAGTGAATTCTAAATCAGCCATTTAGAGGAGGATCGGAAAATAATTCAATTGTGTGCCAAAAAGCCAAAATCATTTTTAATAAGCAGTATTGAAAAGGTAGGTCGCAGCAAAACGTACAGTACTCAAAAAAGCTTTTTGCGTTTTTGTGACAAACAACTTTATGGACATCGTACACTATGGAACTAGTCTACCGTGCTGAGTAAGAACGCCGTAAATCCATCATGACTGTCCCTCGTTTTTGAGTCTTGACACTTTATAAAATAAAAACTGTTTAACCCGTGCACCTCAAATTTTCAGGTTAAGTTCATAGTATTTGCAAAAGAATGAAGATGTTGCATGTGTGAGGGATTTGCGATTTAACTATTGATTCTTATGTGAAAGTTCGTGAGAAACACGATGGTGCCACTGGTTTTCTCTGAAACCAACTCCCAAGCTCAAAAAAAGCTCTCAAGTTGAGGCCAAAATGGAGGGGATATCCCACGCTATCCTGAGAGTCCACATCTACATCAAGACAAACTCTCCATGCAAAGATAGCAAATACATTGACAGGGTTGCCACTTCATTTGGGGACTCTAAAATTGAAAACACGGCATCACTGCTAATGTATTTGCTCCCGATCTTTGCATGGAGAGTTTGTCTTGATGTACAGGTGGACTCTCAGGATAGCGTGGGATATCCCCTCCATTTTGGCCTCAACTTAAGAGCTTTTTTTGAGCTTGGGAGTTGATTTCAGAGAAAACCAGTAGCACCATCGTTTTTCTTGCGGACTTTTACATAAGAATCAACAGTCAAATCGCAAATTCCTCACACATGCAACATCTCCATTCTGTAAAAACATTGTCACAAGGAGAAGTTTTACTGCCATTATACATTGCTTCCAAAAAATGTAAAATGGCGTTTACGGCGTTTTTGCGTTGCACGGCAGTAGCCTCATATGCTGTTCCTAAAATGAGCGCAAAGCAGCACTTCCTCATTGCGAAGTAATGTCCTTTCGAACTAAATAAGTACAGCGATTACGACTGTTACGATCGGACGCTTCTCCGTTGTTCCCTATCATTCGATTAGTCGCACGAGTCGTTTTCATTGCGGTAGGATGACTTAACACTTAGAATCCCGGGCGGTATCAAATATTGCGGTCAGAGTTCCCTCCTCGGGGCGGCCGAGGGGAAGGTGAGAAGTTTGTCGCTAAGTTGCAAAGCTTTTATTTAACCCACGCTGTCTCCCGACATCGCCTTGCTCCTGGAAAAGTTCCAAACTCCCGTCCCTTTCTTTCGGGACGGGAGGCGGAAGGAGGAAGAAAAAATTCTGGAGTTATCCGTGGAAGTTGGGCAAGAGACCTGCAAACCTGAGAGGAGATTCCATTCATGTGCTCGGATTTAAGAATTTCAGAAGGATTGTCGTCCGCTAATTGCCTTCCGGCTGACAAATGGTCCACGACTGAGAACTCACAGTAGGAACTTCCTTGATTTTTTCGTTTAACTGCGAATGACGTTTTGGCATGGAAAAAAATATAATGGTTCCTCACTACTCCGTTTACGCATAATTAACCTACCAGACATCACACTGGAAAAAAAAAACACATTGGATCTAGAGTCCAGACTCTTGAAAACATTGACAAGAAAAAATACTCTTGATTCAATCAGATTTAAGATTAAATCAAAGGGAAATCCGCTCAAATTAAGAGGTTTGGTTCTTGATTTAAGCAAAAATCCGATTGAATCAAGAGTATTTTTTCTTGTCGATGTTTTTAAGGGTCTGGACTCTAGATCCAATGTGTTTTTTTCCAGTGCAGACCAACGCACACATGAACACGACTAGGGTGGCATGAGACGTAAGAAAGAAATGAAAGATCGGATAATTCAGTGGAATATCTCATAAAATTCCACAAGTTAGTGAAATATTTCATATTTTTCAGGGGCTATGGCATGCAAACCGCACTCAAAGACACAAATATAGAAAGAAGTCTCAATTTTACATTTTGCGAAGCATGGGAAGGAGGTATTTTTCAATATATTTCTTACAGTTTTGAAATTTCATGAAATAATTCACGTGAAATTTCAATATTTAATTTTTTATGAAATTTTGCCACACTGAACATGACCACCTACAATTTTTTTCATCCACGAAAATGTTGAGGGCCAAGATTTTGTATCTGAAAAATGTGTAGGTCAAAACTTGTAGGTCATATGCATGTAGATGCACTGTTGCATTTCAAAGGTCACGAAGATCTAATGCGCGTGTGTGAAACGTCGTGACCAGAATGATAATTTTCACAGTGAAAAATGTCAAATTTGTTTCCTTCAAAATTAAAAAGATCAGTAGTGCGTATCTCTCCGAGCTTCACGACATTACATGTTTTCAAATGCGTGAGAATTGAAAATATATAATATTTCGTTCCGATTAGAACCAATTCACGGTTCAGAGAAACAAGGACAATTGTTTAAAAAAGTGTAATTTATCTCGTAATAAGGAATCACTGTTCCTGGCTTTCCATGAAGCACATCTCTGCAAAGGAAAACTGATGGCACAACTGTTAATTCTGAAATGAGCCAGAATATTAATCCTTAAAACGTAGTCCAAAAGTCAATAAACAACATTCAGTCAATAGCGTATCTATAAATTCATACTTGTTGGTGTATTTCTCGTCCAATAAGTAACTCAACATTATTCTGCCGTGCTAAGGAAGAACGCCGTATGAACATTCGAGAGTTTCCAAAATTTCCTTAATAAAATATGTATTTTTGACGATATTCAGGCACATATTTCCTTTAACATTTCACATGTTTCAGATTAAATTGAGCACAAAATTGTCTGAAAATTTTGGAAAATAATATTCGCAATTTTCCCAGTAAATCCAGTATTTATCGGAGGAAACTTGGCAACGTCTGAAGGCTCATAAGGCGTTCTTTCTTAGCACGGCAGTATTGCTTGTGCGACCATCTTCTCTCGACCAAAAAATTAAGATGAAAGACTTACGTCACGGTTTCTCAAGTTCCCCATTAAATTTTGAAAAATCCCCCCAAGAATGGAATAGCGGTAGGATTTTATTTATTTCATCGAAAACACTCTCAAGTGGAAGAAAAAACTCGTGAAAATGTCTGTAAGTGTCGTCGCAAGTACACTTATTTCCAGCATCTTTGCCCGTCATGTAGCACATATCGTCACATCTTTGATTTGAGGGCGTAATGCTACTCCAATGTGAGCTGCAAAAAGCATGGAGTCTTATGGAGAACAGGGCTCAAGTGAAAATGGATGTACGTCCTCTAGCCAGAAGATCGTCACTGTAACAATGGCTGAATTGACTTGTGCGTGATGTGATTTTGAGATGACCGCAAACGATGAACCAGAGCTGTCCTGGACCGACCAAGCATTGTCGCTAGGGGCATATAAAGATCATCTCTTCGTTTTATAGGCTTGAACGTGACTATGATGGCTCGTTCTATTGATTTTAAATGACCGAATTGCGAACGGAATCGGAATCCGTCTGCATCGAGGTCTTGAGAAAAGACATTCGTACAGTACTGCCGTGCTAAGGAAGAATGCCGTATGAACCCTTCGGCGTTGCCAAGTTTCCTCTGGTAATTCACGAGTTTTCGGGAAAATCTGTAAATATTTTCCTTTCAATTTTTTAGATAATTTTGTTCGCAATTTTACCTTCAGTTCGTGTAATTGATAGGAAAATATTCATAACTTTCCTCAAAAATATACATTTTATCAAAGGAAATTTGGCAACTCTTGAATGTTCATACAACGTTTTTCCAGTTTTTGAAAAATGATTTATAGTGAAAATAGTCTAAATGCATTCTCAGTGAAAAGTTCACTCCAATACTCCACTTTTTGAGCATCAAAAAGTCAGTTTGAACTTTCTTTCCGCCATACGGATCCACGCAATTTCAAAAATTGAAACACGTATTTCTCGGAATAGCAAAAACTGCATCCATGCGCCTCATTCTCCAAGCCCCTCAGTTATATTCAGCTTCTTCCAAAATGATCCCCTTATAACCTCAAATTTAGAAGATTTGAGTCGTACCCATAATTGTTTGTGCCAAAGCTGAGAGTCCACTTAAAGGCAGGCAACTTTCGTGAGCCGAAAGCCAAAATGCACTGTCTAGAAAGGCACCAGCGCGCGGGCACTGAGTGAGGTGAGCAAAAAAGTTGCCCTCAATCAAGAGGATCTCCAGAGAATCGCAAGGAGTTCCGCATCCTCTCACTCCATCCCTGATTTCCTTTCTCCTCCCTCCCCCTCCCCCAACCCTAAACCCACCCCACCATCCTCAAGCACACCTCCCGAGGGCCACAACCGAGAACCGCCGAGTCGAAACCACGTATCTGTAAGGTATTTCAATCGTAGGGTCGTCGTGTTTTACGATTAATCGATTGATATGCTCATTAAACCAATGGAAAAGGATCGATTATCAAGGTATACTTTAATAATCGATTTTTTACCACAGTTTTAAATGGGAATAAATCGACTTACGCGGTTGTTCCTAAGTGGGGAGAGCTCTTCAACGGCCAAGCGCTTCGATTATCGAGTCGTTATCGATTGACCTTGATCGATACATTGTATTGCTAAGATAGGGATGTATCGATGGAGTTCGATTCGATCGATTGAGGATCGACCTGCAGTAGAATTAATAGCCGATAATTTCGACGGCCCGCAACTGGCCGCCGCCCAAGAGATCGAAGAGCTACGAAACAAAGAAACGACGATAACAATGAAGAATGAGAGTAACTTCCTCCCTCATTAACCGCTGCTCTTCCGCCTGGAGGATGGGGGGTGGTGGGGGAGGATGGGGGAGTGCGGGGGAGGTTGGGGTCCGGTGCGTTCGTGACGGAGGAGGAACTATGTCCGCGTTTACGTGACTCCATTACGGGTGTAATGGAGCCCGTGCACGGTGTGCGGTCTGCAATTGCACTTATTTCTGCCAAATAGAACTATGTACATTAAGACATGAGCTCTGAAACCCATTGGAGTGTATGCATAACAGGGCCCACGTCATAATGCACATAGTTCCGGTTGGCAGGAATACGTCCAATTGACGAATGGGTCTGGTTATTTTGAGGTGAATTCAACGAGATTCGCGAGAGATAAAAATAAGTACGATTATGTTTAATTCTGTTTTAATTCTTTCTTTTTTTGAGAAAAAACAAAACAACGATTTAGGATAGGTTCATTGGTGATTCAACTAAACCTTCTGCAGGTGTTATATGGAAATTGATAAACAAAGCTATATACATGGGACAAAGGGAAAATTGAGCGATCTTATTGGTTAAAATAGGTGACTGGGACTGGTTGTTACAGACTAAGGAGGAAAAACGATGGACTTACTGTAGGGTCTATCGTGCGTCGAGAATCAACGAGCTGATTCTTGAAAAAAACCGTCTACTTGGCCTAAGGTGATCAGAAAGGAAAAAAGTCTCACTAATTGGATCAGACTCGTGTTAGAAATCAAGCTCAGCACTTTCTTTCGCAATATTTTTTTCGAGTTTGCATTTTTTTTAGAAGTAATCGGGCGGTAAGTTAATTTCCAAACTACTACCTCATTTGCCTCCAGAATGTTACAGTTTGTTTTCTTTTGATTATCAGTCCAATTGACACCAGGCTTGAAATGGCTAGTTTTAGTGACACAACTATATCAACTCCGGAGTGGTGCGGTGAAGTATAACCGATCATTTGAAGGCGTTTTTCTGCGCTTAGCCGCATCTCTCTGGTGAGTAAGACATAGGGCCACTCAAAAACGTATCGACCATTCAAAACTACTCGATTGCGACCAAATTAACTTGTACGCATTTTTATTTAGTTGGGTTCGGTATTTTGTGACGGGTTTTCCTGGGATTTTTCTTCATTGTGCGAAGAAAACTCTGCGAAAATTTCAAGGAATGATATTGATTTTTTCTCCTTCGAAAAAAATTAAATGAAAGAGGAGATTTTTAAACACCGCAACCAAGATACGCATTTCTGCAGATACACCGTCAGTATGGGGCCTCTCATGGAGAGGAGTTGTTTAAGGAACGACATTCAACACAACCCTTCGGCACAAACGCGGACCTAAATATTTGATTTGGGTAAATTTGGCGACATTGGAATGTTCACACGGTGTTCCCCCTTATCACGGCAGTATAGCAGACCCCATTTCTCGAAATCCCCGGTTCCTTCCTGTTCGCCTCCAGTGATTGTTAAATTATTTCGAGTGGGACTGCGACGCCTCTCAAAAGGCTCCCATCTTTTGGCCCAAGTGTCCTCAACGGATTAAGAGCCAAAGACGGTCGCGCCATTCGCATTGAAGCCGTTTCACGCCGGCGGCGACGTAAAAACCAGCAGCCGACTCCGCCGCGCTGAGGAAAAACGCCTTATGAGACCTCGGACGTTGCCAAAATCCCCTTGACAAATCATGAATTACCGGAAAAATTTGTGGATATATTTATTCCAATTTTTTAGATAAATTTGCTCGCAATTTGATCTGAAGTATCTCAAAATTTCAAGAAATATAATTTATAACTTTTTCCATAAAATAAGTGTTTTCCGACTCGAAATTTGGCAACATTGGAATGTTCATAAGGTGTTTTTCCGCAGCGCGGCGGGACTCAGAAGGGGCGCGCGAAGCACCGCCTCCCCCCTTCCGCCCGGTTAGCGGCGCTGTTTATTCTCAAACACCGGCGTGTAATTAAATTAATTAGCGATGACTTAATTAAAGCCAAACCGAGCGGCCTCTCACTCTGATATTTATCTTATTCATTTTTCCATTTGCTCCGTGCTTTTTGCAACCCGCCCCCCTCCCCTCGGCCCACCCCTCCTCCGGTGGAGTATTCACACTGTTCGGGGGATGAAAAACGCGCGCCGGGGTAAAAAGGCGGGTAAACGCGTTGTCGGGCTCCCGTTAGCGGGGTTACCCAATTTATGCGCCGTGAACCGTTCTCGGTCGCACGTTCCTGCGTTGTCGGATTTATGCCGATAAAAAGATTTTTTTAGGAATTTTTAAAATGCCATTCAAAGACAATATACTCAGGAGAACCCCTAGGTAATTCTCAAAAATAGCCTGTCACACGGAAAAAATTAAATGTTGATTCAGCATGTATACTGTTAAAAAGATGTCCGACAAGTTTCAAATGGTGATTTTAGAATACAAAAATGATAACACAAAATTTTGATTTGGACGTTTTGCAGTGGGCGTAGTTACGTTAGCATTTGTTAAAATGTAAAATCAGCATTTGAAACTTGTCGGACATCTTTTTAACAGTATAAATGCTAAATCAACATTTAATTTCTTTCCGTGGCACTGGGAAGCCCATCTAACTAAAGAGCAAATACTACAAAATGTACAGTAGGGAAGAGCTAAGCAAGGGTGAGGTGAGTAAAAAAAAGGAAAAAGCGGTGTTGCAAACTGCTTTCTGTCATATTTCGTTTTTTGAATGAGAAATTGCTCAACCAAAATTCTTCAAATCCGTTGTAATTTTTCCTCTCTGTGAGAAGAATATCCTGCAAAAACTTCAAGGAATGATACATGTTTTTTCTATCTAAGAAAAATAAAATAGGAGCGGATATTTTCAAACACCACAAACGAGATTCTTGGTCGCGGACTTACACCGGCGAAATTCTGCCTGCAGCCTGATTGTTGAAATTTATGTCGGCAGTACAATAATCAAAAATCGATATATTATGCGGCGCAGATAGGGATATGTCTTGTCTCGTCTTGCCGACATTGCCAGTTAAGTTTCAAAACTCGGGCTAGAGTCCATGAGAGAGATTTGCTGTTTGATGCAACATTAGTGCAAGCAGGCAACTGTGCCAGCCTTTTAAGTCTAGTTGGACCTAACATAGCGCAATGTAGCCTTTTTGCATCTTCTGTATTGTCCGAATCTTCTCTTTAGGCAAATTTTAACCAGCGACAGAATTTATTTACTTGATTCGGTACGAGACGCACAATAAAATGTCATATGACACTTTATACGTTTAATCTATGGCCCGCGAACAATAATTCATGTCTCGGGAACAATCTGCAACTTGGCATCACTGCATCGACTTGGGGATTGCGCGCATACTTTAAACAGTCTCACACGTTCATTTTGAGGCTCCTCTGACGTAAGGACGTATCTCAATGTCAACATGAACCTTGTTTTCCGTAGAACTCTATGCTTGCCAGGGCTCATGTGAAAAATACAGATAAGTCTTTTCTTCTAAGGAGCGACGATTTGTGAGCGTTTTGACCTGCTTCTAAGGCGAATGTACCAGCTTTATCTAATAAACTCCCTTCACTTTGTTGCCTTTTTTATGGCGAAAACGATCCTACTACACAAAAATTCATACGGCTCTGTCAGATTATCCTCCGAAAAGACAACGATGTCTCCTTACCCTCGTTTACAAATCGAACAAATGAAATTAAAAGGAGGGAATAATGAAAAATTTTCATTCGAGCTTTTAGAAAGCAGACTATGAAAAATGTCTAGCCTCTCTCACATAAATTTTAAGAGCGAAATTGTGCTACCATGAAAGGGGAGGACAATGCAGATTTTTATGGGATTGAACCTACAGTCTTCAAAGAGGGTAGCTATCATAAATGTATAAAATAGTAGCACTTCCTAATGAAAGCATGTGTGCTCTAAAAATTGTATAATCTGCTCCTAGATAAACAAGGCTGAAAAATAGATTTATATTACCATGATCTATCCATAGTCAGAAAAAAGGGGGGAAAAATGAATACTCATTAAGAAGTAAGATACGAAAGTTCATCTATTTTTCTGCTGAAAGTTCATTTATATTCATTGAGATTTCATACGACGTTTTTTCCTAAGCACGGCAGAGCAGTTCCCAGTAGTCTCGTCATTTCAAATAAAATTGATTTGTATTTTAAAAAAAAATGATATTACATAGGCTGTCCAAAAAGTACCGAGACTGGTTCCATAACTCAAAAACCAAGATAGCTAAAGGCTTGATCTTGGTTTTATTTGAAAGATCAACTCAATATCTATCGATTGAGACCAAAATCAAAACTTTCGGTCAAATATTTCAAAAGTTACAACACTGTTTGTAAAAAAAATATCTGGACCCCCTACCGTTTTTTATGACTATTTTCTCTTGCCGGAAACACTCTCTAAATTAATGATCAGTGCACGGTTCTTTTGGAACTAATCATGGCAAAACCTTAGTGATTTGGAAACACTAGCTGTCAAGTCGTCGTCGTCGTCCGACTACGGGTATAAGGGTTCAAAGTCAATGGAAAAATAATAAACCGTCGGTCAGCCACCCCCAAAAAACCAGGGAAATTTTCGGCAGTTGTTGACAGTTCACAGTGCGTGTGTGGTCTACGCTGCAGATGGTGAGTGATTTTGTTTCTGTGTTCGAAATGTTTGATACCACTGCTTTAGCTCTTTCTATGATGGTATCAACAATTTTGAACACAGAAACAAAATCACTCACCATCTGCAGCGTAGACCACGCACGCACTGTGAACTGTCAACAACTGCCGAAAATTTCCCTGGTTTTTTGGGGGTGGCTGACCGACGGTTTATTCTTTTTCCGTTGACTTTGAACCCTTATATCCGTAGTCGGACGACGACGACGACGACTTGACAGCTAGTGTTTCCAAATCACTAAGGTTTTGCCATGATTAGTTCCAAAAGAACCGTGCACTGATCGATCATTAATTTAGAGAGTGTTTCCGGCAAGAGAAAATAGTCATAAAAAACGGTAGGGGGTCCAGATATTTTTTTTACAAACAGTGTTGTAACTTTTGAAATATTTGACCGAAAGTTTTGATTTTGGTCTCAATCGATAGATATTGAGTTGATCTTTCAAATAAAACCAAGATCAAGCCTTTAGCTATCTTGGTTTTTGAGTTATGGAACCAGTCTCGGTACTTTTTGGACAGCCTATGTATTTTACGATATAAACTGCTCTTGAGAAAATATTTGAGACACGTAGTCCTAAGTAATCCGAGATCGATTAAATACAACTTGAGTTAATTAATGCACAGTAGCCTTCGGTGGTATCCCGGCCATGCGTAGCAAGAACATTGATAAAGCTCATGTTCAACTAACATGGAGAACGCCGTGTTAAAAACCGTGCTCTCCTTTTTCAAGTCAAGTGAAATGCAAATCGCACGAAAGGACCAACTACCACCCGTAATCCCTACCGGATATGATAATTCGATTCATCTGCACCCCTTATGAATATGCATGAGTGCTTGTGCTATTCTCGCTGCGAGGTAACACTAGTTAGAGGAGCGGAGTGACTCTACGGCGAAAATTTCCGATGCTGCAATGCTGATGGGAGAGGAAATTATTCCAATTGAATCGGAACCCTGGAGTGAGAGATGGCATCTGTTGGAGCCAAAACATTACTGACTTTACAACGTAGGTTTATTGGAATTACATGTGTGAATTCAAAAGTGTGAAGTCATCATGAAGACATACCTCGTTCTGTAATTATATTTTGTATCAGTTCAATCATTGCAGGGAACTATCAGATAAGATACGCAATTGGATCGCTTGTAGCAAAAAGGGACCAGCGCAATTACAGCGTTTCCAAAATCGTGCTTCTTTTTTTCTCTTAAAAATACTTATTTTATGCTCAGTTTTAAAATTTACATAATTGATTTCCTTCAAAATTAACAATTTTTTTTGTGGGAAGCAAAAACTATTTTCTATTTTGGGAGATGTTTTAGATAATTATGAAGACACAATATTTTTACAACACTGTATCCGCGCTGGTTATTTTTTGCTTAATTCGATACAGATAAGATACACAATTAGATCGCATTTAGCAAGAAGGAACCGGCACGATTACAGCGTTGTAAAAATGTTGCCTCTTCATGATTATATATGAAATCTCTCAGAATGACAAAAAGTTTTTGGTTCCCACCAAAAAATTGATAATTTTAAGGGGAAATAATGGTGTGAATTGTAATACTGTACATAAATTAAGTATTTTTAAAAGAACAGAAGACGTCGAACGATTTTGAAAGCACTGTAATCGCGCTGGTTCCTTTTTGCTAAATGCAATCCAATTAACCGTCTGTGGCATACAGCGTAACAAGTTCGTAATAACGTATTTTTTGGGTTTTTAAAAATTGAATCTTTCCTCTGTGGCATAATTTTCCACATGTTCATCAGTTTTTTGAATAACTGATGATTCGAAAAAATTTAAAATTTTGAAAAAAAAATTGGTACGCTATGTTTTTTTACGCAAGCAACGAAATAGATTAGTGTCCCCCAAAATATCAGATCCAAAATTAATCCATGCCATTGAAGGTTAAGTTCCAACAGTCATGTTGTCGTAGTGAAGTATTTCGCAAAACGGATAAACTGTACGGAAAATTACAAAATTATTGTGCGAGAAATATTTCTTTAAATTAGAATCGGCCAATTTGAAATGACTGCTCATGCATAAAAAAACAGCAATCTATATCAGTTAAATTAGTTGCTGAAATGAGAACATGAGCGTTTAATTTTACAGATAACTTGAATTTAGTTTCACTAAAATACTACAAAGACAAGGACCAACATTAAGAGTGCAGCATATGGAGACATTTTTTCCATCATAAATTACTCTGAAATTAGTTTATGACATGAATTCACTAAAATAGACTTTCATTTTACGGTAAATCTGAGTGATGACCTCCGAAAGTTACTTTTACATGCGAAACCACGTATCTCCGTTCACAACTTTGCAAACTTCCTTTCATACTTGTCTTTTTCTTTGAAAACTAATCGATAAAATATCTCGACACTTCCTTTATTTTTCTTCCTTGTAATGAAATTTTCTGAATGAATTTGACGCCATTAAGTCGGCCTCTTTTTCTCCGAAGAAACAAAATAAGAGCGGACATTTTGGAATACCGCAATGGAGATTGGGTGTTTCGCTTTTGGCCAGCGATAGCGGTGCAAGGACTCTAAAATATTACATTTACTTTCTGATTGGGACCAGTTTTCTTTAGTCATGAGAAAAATCGTATTCTCTACCAAAAATTTTGGTTTTTGGAGTAATCGGAGTTTTAAAAAGAAGCTTCGGCTACCTGGACCGGGACCTGCGATGTTCTACACGGACCAAGTTTTTTCTCCGTGAGTTTTACCGCCGATATCATTATTAGTGCCATTTGGAATGAAATCTAATGCTATATTCTCAGCTCTGATCAGCAAACGATGATAGGAAGAGTTTTAACGAGTTTCTGAACTGTCAGACGCACGCAGCAGCGTTTTAGTGTTGGAAAAAGTTTTCCGCTAATTGAAAGTTTCGACGATCGCTCCGATTTTTCAGAGCCGTGATTTGGTAGTCTAATTGAGATCGGATTTCATCACTGATGATGAAACACGATGCTTCGATATATCTTAATTGTGCCCGGCTCGCCCGCTTGGGAAATTATTATCATTATTTTTCGGGAAAAGAGGCTTTCGAATTTCTGCGAACACGTTTAATCTCTAGCTCGGACGGAATGATTTATCATTAATTTGGTACTCACTGGAAAAGAATAATTGCTACGGTGATTTTAATGGTAGATTTCATCATTTATTATAAGTGGTCGACGTATACATGTGTCACAAATTGATTGGCGGATCCAGCAAATTGCCAACATCGTTTTTTCTCCATTTAAATGTATCGATACTTGAAGGAGTCGGGAGCTCCGACAAGAATCGATTATTTCACATGGGTTTAAATGGAGGAAATCCTGTGTTGCCAAATTGCTAGATCCGCCCCTGCATAAATTAATTGTCAAATCAGCAGTTGGAAACCTTGTACTTTGCTGGATTTCAACATTAAAATGTACGTAAAAAAATTGATAACAGACACTGTTTCATATACAGAATCGAGTATTCAATATGGGTTTAAAGCATTGATGTCAGATAAAGTTGATTGAAAATCAGCATTTTAACTCATTTAAGCCCATTAAATTTGGATCGCGCATTTAGCAAAAAAGAACCAGCGTAATTACAGTGATGTAAAAAAATGTTGCTTCTTTATGATTATCTAAAAAATCTCCCAGAGGAGCAAATAATTTTGACTTCCCACCTAGAAATTGCTAATTTTCAGAAAAACAATTGTGTAGATCTTAATTCTGTACATATATTGAGTATTTTTAAAGAAAAAGGAGAAGTTTCACTGTAATGGAGATGTTGCATGTGTGAGGGATTTGCGATTTGACTGTTGTTTCTTATGTAAAAGTTTGCGAGAAACACGATGGTGCCACTGGTTTTCTCTAAAATCATCTCTCAAGCTCAAACAAAGCTCTCAAGTTGAGGCAAAAATGGAGGGGATATCCCGCCCTACCCTGTGAGTCCACCTCTACATCAAGACAAACTCTCCATGCAAAGATAGGGAGCAAATACATTGACAGGGCTGCCACTTCATTTGGGGACTCAAAAACTGAAAACATGGCAGCCCTGTCAATGTATTTGCTCCCTATCTTTGCATGGAGAGTTTGTTTTGATGTAGAGGTGGACTCTCAGGGTAGGGCGGGATATCCCCTCCATTTTGGCCTTACTTTGAGAGCTTTTTTTTTTGCGCTTGGGAGTTGATTTCAGAGAAAACCAGTGGCACCATCGTGTTTTTCGTGAACTTATACATAAGAAGCAGCTGTCAATTCGCAAATTCCTCACACATGCAACATCTCCATACTGGTCCTCAATTTTATTCTGGATTATCCCACTCTCGAGTGAAATTCGACCCGGGGATCCGAACACGCATGCGCGCATTTGACTAAGGAGTGTTTATCTATGAACTCAAGTGAGAGTGCAGAGAACGAATTGAGGCGTATGAGCGTGAGCTTCGTGAGGACTGGTGAGCGAGTGTGTTAGCAGTCTAAAACGCGCTCACACGCTCTGTGCAAACTTTACAGCGATGCTGCAGAATTGGAAATTACGAGTGAAGGATTCTGTTCTGCTCTGCCAAGAAAGAACACCGTGCGGGCACCAACCGAATGTTGCCAAAAATCCCACGGCATCGCGTTTATTTTCAGAAAATTTACGAGCGTTTTCCGTCGAACTGTTTGATACTACAGCAGGCCGATTATTGACATTGATAGACAAAACTAAACTGAAAAAAAAAGCTCGGTGTATTTACTAAGAAAAGGGTAAAATTACCAAGAATTCAGGGTTCTATTTGATCCCAATTTTTTCTTGGTAAAATTACCGTTTATGGAATTAGTAATTTTACCGAGAAATCTCGGTAAAATTTTTGAACTCTCTCGGAAATTTTACTGGACTTGGTGAAAACGCAAATATTTTTTATCGACTGTGGTAGAATTACCGAGATAAAATGGCATAGTTACCGGGAATCGATTACCAATAAAAGTGGTATTTGTACCTGAAAAAAAAACCAGTAAAAATACCGATTTTTAGGTAGGCTTACCAGTCTATCTTGGTAAAATTACCAATAATTGGTAAAAGAAGTGAGATGGTAAAGGTACCAACGGACCTTCGTAATTTTTTTTCAGTGTAAAAACAAAGAAGACAAAAGGGATATGGAAGGATCCTATTGGTGGAAGCGGATGGTTGCAATGGACAAAGGAGGTAGGAAATAGACTAACTAACGGCGATATCAAGAATATAGGAGAAAAAACGGGAAACAAGGCTAAAAAGTGCACATACAAAACTGAGCTACAATTGCTATATAAATAAATATAAATGTTATAACTTCTGTTTACTATTTAAAACTACTCTAAAAAAATACTTGCAAAGTATCAAATTCACAATTCAATTTCTGATAAAGGTTTTGATATGCGCTCAAAATTATGTTCATTCGACAACCAGCTCTACTATTTTATTAAATATCCAATAAAATGTGGGTTAAAGCTAGGTTCTTATTGTAATAGGGATACATTTTTTGGCCATAGGAAGACGATTCTTCCTTTGCGATGGATGCTACACTATTATATCCCTAGCATCTTCCTAGATTGTAATTTTAGTTATTTTCCGGGTTGATCTTGGAACGGTGGTCCGAGCACAGCGAAAACAACAAAGCCTGTGGGTGGTGCATGATAAAATTAATGAGGGTTAACAGGCGCGGCGGCTAAACTTACGCTCATTTAGACTGAAAAACGAACTTTTAAGGGAAGTGAACTTTCCTGGTAGGGCTCGGCCGAGGGTCGGGGGATGGATGAGTTTTCATCCTGCGCATCAAGTAATATATTCAAAACTCCCTGGAAATTAGGTCGTTGCAGCCCAAAACGGCCACGCGCGGAATAATGCAAATTTAATCGTCCTCGAAAACATAAAAATTCAAGTATAGAGGCTCGGGCACGCAGTTTGGGCGAAAGTGCCTTACAAGGGAAATATGGGCACTTTCTGATTGGTCGCGCCTTGAAAGGCTTTCCGTGGAACCGTGACGACCATTATTAAACAAAACTGGTAACGTCTTTGCCGAACTTTGAAGGGGACCCCTAGAAATTCGTCGAGTTCCGCACAAAAAAACGTAACTAAATTGAAATGTTGCCAAATTTTCTCTCGTAACCTGAATTTTTACCAAGAGAATATTCAGCATTTCCATCGAAAAATTGCCCGTCCAATCTGAAGCGGAAATCAGGAACATTCTGGACGAAAATTGCGCAAATTAATTGAAATTTGTTTTTCCAAACTTTGCAGAGGATCCCTTGAAATTCGTTGTTTCCCGCACCAAAAAGCGTAACAATGTTTCGATGTCGCCAAATTCCCTCTCGTAAATTGATATTTACCGAGAGAATATTGGACATTTCCATCGAGAGATTTCCCTGATTTTTTGTCTGATCACATGCAAAAATCGAGAAAATTTTCGACAAAAATTGCGCAAGTACAATAAAATTTGTTTTGACAAACTTTGGAGATATCCCTTGAAATTCATCGTTTGCCGCACAAAAATACGTAACTACATTTCGATGCTGTCAAATTTTCTCAGATAAATTGAAATTTTCTAAGAGAATATTCGGCATTTCCATCGAAATTGATCTGATTATGCGTTTGATCTCCTGCAAAAATCAGGAAAATTCTGGACAAAAATTGCGCAAGTATATTCCTGTAAGAAAGTGAATTGCTTGAGTCAATTTTGCAGCTTTGGAATGGAGTTACGTCTCTCCTTCAGGGAATAACAAAGAATTATCAGAAAATATCCTAGCGATGATCTAATTAAATGACGAACAAATGTTAGACAGTGGACTTGCAGTCTCTAAATTGAGGTTGTTCTCTGGCTTCCTGTTCACTTTGAACCCCCTCGGCCCTTGCTTTGAGAATTTTTCCTCGAATGTTTCTTAGGCTATGTTACGCCTGTGCCTTGCCAATTTCCTACAGCTTTACATTTGGACGTATTCCTGCTAAACGGAACTGTAAACGAGTGGAAAATATGGGGTATGCTCTAGAAAACTGCATAAGAAACAATGTAAAAGTGGGCGAGATTCCCTTTGGGGAAATGGAAAAGCGGGATTTTACATTCTACTACGGAACTGAGCGTCAACTGCATGCGGCAATCATGAGCCGTGGGCATGGGAATATAGCGTTAAGGACAGGGCTCATGAGTTAAAGACGTTGTTGTGGCGTCACCTCTCCCGTCATCTCCGCTGATGTCACGAGTGCCTTAAAATTCCCATTCATTCTTACGGCCCTCAGCTAACGGGCACACCCCTTCTTCCACATCTGTATCTGGTTCTGTATGGCAGAAATACATCCATTTATTGATGAGAAAATGTTACAGGAGCTTGAATCACTACACAAGTCGTTGAGTATGTAAAATCCAAAAATTTTAAAATTTGTCTACGAAAATGTAAAAACTTTTAAAACAAACTTTAAAATTACTCACCTGCATAAAATTTTCAATTTGTTAGTCGCGCTGAGGATGGAGGTCGGGATACCTCCGAAACGTATCCGCCTCAAAAATTGAAAATTTTATGCAAGTGAGTGATTTTGAAGTTTGTTTTAAAAGTTTTTAAATTTTCGTAAAAATTTTTTAAAATTTTTAAATTTTACATATCCGTTTATTGGCCTGACGAACGATTTAAAAACCGAATAAAAAAAACCATCCATTAACTCAGCATGAGTCAATCTAATTGAGCGCAAAGACTCGCCTTCCAAATAAATGCTATTTTCCAATAAATACAATTTTTCAAATTCGACGAATTCAGATTACCACCGGAAAATATTTATGAAAAATGAACAACCATCGAATACGATACCAAGCCTACCAAATTTGGCGGAATAAAATTCGCCTGAAAATACTTTCTAGACATTCGAAATTCAGAGTGGCGAGGCGTTGATAATCGATTATTATCGATATTCCCCCATCTAAAGCTATAATAAAGAATCGATTATGAAGGTGTTTGTTGCAAACACGATCTATCGATCCTTTTACATGGATTTAAAGGGCAGATTAATCGATATATCTCAAAGCACGCCTCGCCAAGAATCTCCGACGGAGCAGAGCAATCGTATTCTCGGGAGCGTCGCTGAAATTCTTGAAGCGCTAAAATATGATTCAATTTCGAACGCTTTTGCTTAATTCCCACGCTACCGAGATAATCCATAATGCTAGTCGTCGCGTCGCATTGCTGTGTGCTCCATCCGCTGCTTTCATTTCATCTCCGAGAACAGCCCCTACGAATAGGGGTCGTAAATATCGCCACGCCTGCAGTCTGAAATTCAGCCGCGCCTGAAATAGGCGGATGCGCCAACTTGATTCTTTAAATCCGGACGCGTCGAGGGTGATTGTCTCTCGTCTTGCTTTTCACTCTCGACAGCTTTTATGGGTATTGGAAAAGTACAGAATAAAGTAGTTAGGCAGTGCTGAATAGAATAATAGAGAATTTGCAGGTGTCTGAAATTTGATGAATTTCGTGTTTAAGTGAAATCTACTGAGTGAACTGAACAGGGAGATACCCTTAATTCATAAGTTGATCAATTATTAGAGGAGATATGACAAAATAACCGATTCTGCTAAAATACATGTGTTTCAATGGGAAATGCCGCCAGATGAGATGACGTCACTATAGGCGGTGCATGCAAAATGGTTGTGGGTTTTCGATTCTATCGATAAATTTTAGGGTGATAGGACAAAATTTTCAAAAATAAATGTCAAGCGTAAAAAAATGGCCAATGTTAAAAAAAGTCCATGAGCAAAAAATGTTCAAGTGATGGTAAATCTTCATTTTCTCCATGGATATTTCTGTAGAAAGCTTCCAAGCTCAGTATTTTGCCATTATGTCACGTTCGGGCATTTTTGTTTTTGGCCATAATACCGCTACCGGACATTCCAGATATCTGGCCACACTGGAGAAAAAACACATTGGATCTAGAGTCCAGACTCTTAAAAACATCGACAAGAAAAAATACTCTTGATTCAATCAGATTTAAGCTTAAATCAAGAACCAAGTCTCTTAATTTGAGCGGATTTCCTTTTGATTTAAGCTTAAATCTGATTGAATCAAGAGTCCTTTTTCTTGTCAATGTTTTCAAGAGTCCGTGATAGATATTTCTGTAGAAAGCTTCCAAGCTCAATATTTTGCCACTATGTCATGTTTGGGCATTTTTGTTTTTGGCCATGATACCGCTACCGGACATTCCAGATATTTGGCCATGTTTTAGATGTAGACTTTTTTGACTTCGGACATTTTTGTATTTTGGACTTTTATTTTCGGACATTTTGTCCTATTACCAATTTTGAGGTCTCGATAGACGATCAAATTCCCGAACCAATTATCATCAAAGTGTCGGGAGTCATCAGTCTTCAACTCATTAATTTGCTTAATTTTAAAATGAAAACTTGGCAGAAATGTTTCCTGAGGCAGGAAATGATGAATGGTGGCACTCCATTCTGATCTTACTTTGAACAAAATAGTGCGGCCCGTCAAACTTTGATGGTAGATGGTGACCATCAGTCATCAGCAAGTCTACTTTGATCGGAATTGGTTCGGAATTTGATCGTCTATCCAGGGCTTTAGGAGGGTTGGAGTGCTTACCACATCGATGAGCTGGGAGAGCTTGAGCTTGATGCAAACGCGGAGGACATCGGTGGTGTTGACGACGGGTCGTACCAACTTGTTGTAGTTGGAGAGGAGGTCGTCGTAGAGGCGCTTGGCGTCCGGGTTCCCGGCTACGGCCACGTGCACCACCAGCGCCGACAACAGCCACGCCCGCACCGTCTCAACCACACACATCGCATCTGCAAACAAAAAATCGAAATTTTCCCTCAAATCAAAACGTCTTATTAACACAACATGAGAGAAAGCAAGAGAGAGAGACAGAAAAAAACAAGCGGGTAAGTTCTAATCAGAGACAAGAGACCCTCCACTGGCCTCCTAGCGACAGGTGGAAGCTTTTACTTTCGGGGTTTCAACAATTCCTTATGGACAATTATTAGGGAGCAACAGTCATCACCCTATTTTCGGCTGTTGACTTACCTACATGGTCGATGATGAGCTTCGGGTGACGTCATGAGCCAAACAAGTTTCCTAAACTTCGGCCATTTTCGGCTTGTTTGCGAAACGAAACTGCCAACACGTTGTTAAACACCAACGATGTAGGTAAGTCAACAGTAGAATGCTGAAGTCCCGAAAGTAAAAGCTTCCACCATGACCAAGATACTAGTGGAGGGTCTCTTGTCTCTGGTTCTAATACTGTCGTATTATCAAAGCGCTCAGGTGTTAGTAAATGTATTTAATGAAGAAATGACGTATAAACTCCGTCGACTTGGCTGGGAAATGGAAATAAAACATCAGCTGATAGCAAACAAAGGTTACCAAGGAAACCGTAAACGCGTATTTTTGTTTCCCGAAAATGAGCTCACCGTTGAGCTCATCAGGCGCGTTTTTTTTAGGCTTCATTTGAGTTCAACGATCAATTTCGATAAGAATTACTCTACCGCTAAGAAATTTCCTTATAAACAAACGATCGAAACTACCTTCGCATTACGTTAAAAGCGTAAAATACGGTTTTCACAGCTTTATTTATTTTAAAAATTGACCCCCCCAAAAAGCCTACACATCGATGAGCTGGTGCGCCATTTAAACGCATTAGCACTAGTATACTAGTACTCAGAGGTAAGTCGAAATCAAAAAGCGCTGCCTATCGGCTGAGCGCTTAATACCCGGAACCAGTGTTCGAAACTCACAGGCGCCAAATGCGCCTAAAAAATCGGCCATGGCGCCAAAAAAATGAAGGCTCTGCGCCAACGTGGCCCCTAAAAATTGCCCCCTAAAAATCTCGATTTTCACAGGAAGTCACATGAAGAAAGAATTACAAATCTATTTGAACTGAAAACACTCAGAATTTTCAGCACTACAAGTGAAAGCTTGTTTTTTCTATTCTACACGATTTCATTCTTAGTGCTTTTGTCTTCCTCAAGTTACAGCTACTTACTAGTTCTGTTACGAAAACATCTTGCGTCTAACTTTTCACTACATACGCCGTAATATATAGGCGAAAAGTCAATTTGGCCCCTAAAGAATCTTCAATGGCTTTTTCTCTTTCATCACTTTAAATAAGAATAATTCATGCAGAGTTTTCAAACATTTCAAAATTATGAGTTAAAAAACGCTGACTCCGCGAGTTTAAATATTAGAGCTTAACACAGAGCGGAGCGGCGTGTTAGCAGCGCAGAACGCGCACTGGCGCCTACAAACCTAACGGGATACTTCACGCATTGCGCAACGCGTGAAGTATCCCGTTAGGTTTGTAGGCGCCTATGCGCATGTCACGCTGGTTGCCTGCCGCGCCGCAACGCTTTAAGAAACTATTTCGCGTCAGAGGCGTTGCATAGTATCCTACAAGAGTGAAGGCGCACGAAATAACTAGTTAAAGAGGACTTTAATTTTGACTGCATCTGTTCCTGAAAAATGTTTCATTTGGCATTGGAGCGAACCTAGGCTCCCGCTTTGGTTTTCATCTTATCATATCCGTACAGTGTACATGTGGTTTTATCTGCTCTTAGAGTCTGTTCTTTTTCATGACTTGATTCATGAATGAAATGTTTTTAAGAATGAAGGTAGTCGTAGTATGCATTTATTTTTGAAGTGGCTCCTGTCATTTAAAGGAGAAGAAAAAAATGTAGACATAACATGTCCATAATTTGGACAATTTTCGACGTATTCATGGCTGGACATTAAATCATGAGGACTTCATAAAGACTGGACTTAACGTTTAGTGGACATAAATAGCGGTGGACATTTATTCAATGGACGAAAGGTAGGTGGACATAAAGTCCTGGAAGCGTTTCGAACACAGCCCGGAACTCTCGACATACTAAGGAAAAACGCCGTATGAACATTCATATTTTGCAAAATTTTCCCTGCAACTTGATTGTTGAAATTGATAGACAAAGCGATTGACAAAGGAGATAGGAGGGATATGGATTGATCCTATTGGTGGAAGCGGGTGGTCGTTGCAATGGACAAAGGAGGTTGGTAGTATATTTTATTTTATCAAAAAAGAAAAATCCAACCCAATTGTTTGAAATTATGACAAAATATTCTTCACATAGAGAGAAAAAAAATCCAGAAAATTTTCAAGAAAGGATCTTGAGTATTTTTCTGTTCCAAAAAAGAAAGTATCTCAGAAAGTTTGCAACGTCACTATGTGTAGGAGCTGCAAGTAAGTTGCGAGTATTGCAATTGGCGAGAAACATTCGTCCCGTTTTTTAGCTGGCGTACTATTTCTGCCTCTTCCTCATTTGTAGGTCACTCTAAATGCAAGGCCGTTAATTTTATATAACTGCACCAAGTTCATGACGATGTCCTGCCCTCCAAATGGTGAATCTGCAAAAACGCGTATTTCATTTGCAGCTAGTGTTTTGAAATCTCCATTCCCAATTTATTCCATTAAAAAAGAAAAAAACAACAATAAATTCTTGACAATTTAGCCAAATATTCTTCACAATCAGAAAAAAAATCCTGGGAATTAAGCAGAAATGACTTTGAAAATTGCTTGATAGGCATGACAGAAAGTCTCCAATGTTGCAAACTGGGGTGTGTACTTCTGTACATCTTCATAGTCAATAAATACTACTGTCTTTGGATACTTCAAAATCACAGAGAAAAAAAAGAGGTGGTCACACTTTGAGGATTAGTTCACCCCGCGACCGTAGGTAAGTGCAATATGGCGTCGATATTCCAGCAAAATCCAAAATTTGAAGTACGAAAATTGGACCTTAACGTCTAATTTTTGCTGAGTCCAACTCCAAATACAATTTCAACACTGTCATGTTGACATTTTGATTAGGATGATTAGTTATCTCAATAAAAAATTTTTACTGGTTTAATTTGAGGGTTTTAATAGCACCCAATCCTTATATTAGACGACTTCTTTCCATAAACTATATCATTTTCAAGGATTTTATTATCCTTGAAAATGATAAATGCAATAAATGCGTGCCGTAAATGCGACCGCCTCTTCTTTCTTCTCAATGCTTCAAAATCAACTGCACAAAAATTTGTCGTCAAGTAAGGCAAGACGTTGATTAAAGACCGTGTCGAAGATGAATGCACTCCTCCCGCTCTGTCGTGCTAAGGAAGAACGCCGTATGAACATTCGTGAGTTGCCAAATTGCCCCGGATAAAACATGTATTTTTGAAGAAAATTATGCAAATTTTTCTTTGAAATTTTCACACATTTTTTAATAAATTGCGAACAAAATTATCTAAAAAAATGGAGGAAAAATATTCACAATTTTTCCAGTAAATAAGGTTCTTATTGAAGAAAATATGGCAACGTCTGAAGACTCATAGGGCGTTCTTCCTTAGCACGGCAGCGCTATCGAGTTCGGTCACGTCGACTTGATCTCAGGCTAAGCCGTTCCGGTTCGCGGCTGTGGCTTGGCTCAGGCAGGAGTAAGCTTCCTCCAGGCAACATTGAAATATTGGTCCACATGATTTACACGGCTGTCAATGTCCCGGCGAGACTCGTGGTTTTCATTATGTAGCGTGGCTCACCGCGGAGAGACAGAGGGACTATATTACGTCCTGCGGGCTGGCTTAAAATCGATGTCGATATATTGCATTGATACAATAGGGATTCATCGGTAAAAGTTGTTCGATAACGATACTCAATGATCGACCCGCTAGATATTGCGCGATAAAACCCAAAAGTGATGATTGAGCTTGGAGCTATATTAGGGTCATATCAAAGACACTGAATCACTTAGACCGTGCGTCTGGCTCGGTTTCGTACAGGCTAAGCGAGACAAGTCTCTCGGAGCCCTGTGATGGGTGGGCGGGGAAGGGGAAGGAGTGTTCAAGGAGAAAATATTGGTATTTCCTCGCAGGCTGGCAACTTCTTCCAGGCCATGCACGTAATTAAAACTTCTTTGTGACTCTCTTTCTCAATCAATGCGTTTGATTTTCGATGAGAGCTACAGACCTGTCCGCCTTTCGCTCACCCTATAGCCTCAGCTCGTTTAAGTTTTCTCATTACCTTGATTCTTGTTTTTACATTTCGACTGTAGTGATTCCCAATGTAAGAGTAGCGGCGGGATTTTGCACAGCATCTACCACCGATTTTCATTGCAGGTCAAATGTAAGAAGAACTCTATCTAATATCAGATATTGTCAACAATTCACATCGTAGTTAGTGAGAATGTAAGGACATTTTTTGTCAGTATCTCAATCGGTAGAAAACGTACATTAATTTTTGACTGGGACTTAGATGGATTTTTCCAAAATTTAATTGTGTTTTCATGGCTGCATGATCAGCAAAAATAATGAGATTGTATGTCTACCAATAGGAAGGGTGGGAGTGACTGAATTGTGCCGTGAAAGAGCTTTCCTCTTGAATCATAAGTAAAATCCCTTGGATTGCCCGAATTTTTGCCTGTAAAAAATACTTTCTCCTAGCTATGAGAATAGTTTCTTCTTGACTAAAGGAAAATGCCTTCCTGGCGGCTAATTCAAGAATATTTCTGTTTAAATTTATTTACTTTTTTCAGTGACTTTAATTTATTTGAACATAAGGTTTCAGGTTCTAGGTACCAGTATTTGTGATACAGAGTTTAAATAGACGGTTTTAAAAATGACATAGTATTCTCGAAAGTATTTTTCGGTTTGGGCAGTATTGAAAACCTAATAATTGTGCGTGAGTGGATTTTTATTTATCCTGCATTTTGATTACATTTAAAATATCTGGGCCGTTTAAAAAGAATAGATAAAAAAGGAAAGACACAGTAGTTTATACTCCTCTTGGTTCAAATTTTGACAGCACTCTTCTAAACCAAGATCGTGTTGCGGAAGGCGCGAGGTTCGTAATTATTCGTGTCTTGCGGTAAGTTTTTTGCCTACACAAAACAATGCAGGCGCTCTCCATGGCCACATTCCTTCGCAGATCCTGATGATTGGAAAGTGTAGGATATCATATACAGCAGTATGTCACGACAGCTTATCCAGCTGTCTCTGAAGTTTTTAAGGAAAGCCTTTAAAGCAACTCTTTGAAAGAAATAGCATGGCAATACCCTATTTTTAAACTTTCAATGTATAAAAAAACAAAATGTGCGATAGCGTTTTTTTTAGCAAAAATTTAAAGTTGAAACTCATATTAGAAAACATGCAAAAGTCTTTACGCTCTTGGATAAAATCAACCGTTATGCCATTTTCACCGAAAACCTACAGTTGATGGACTCCATAATTATTCATCTCTATAAGACTGAGCATGCAAGTGGAAGAATAAACTTGAATATTCGTAATTATTACCTTCCAAATTAAAAAAAAATAAATAATGACAATGTTTGCTCTTGAAATATTTCATTTATTTTTGACAGCGCATTGTCGTCAGCTCTGAATCGGATTTACGCAGTCGACCCAATCGGAGGCAAAAATACTATTTCTCTCCTGGAGTAATGCTCTCACGGGATCAAGCTTTTTCTTCTTCTTCCTTTTTTTACGGGATTAAGCTAACAGGTTCGAGCTTCGGCAAGTAGATGATAAAAGAGCCAGGAGAACGCGCCGTTGTCAAGTTGAGCGAGGTAAGTGGCTTTTCTCGTGGGTCTTCAATACTATTTTTTTCTTAATGTAAACAATTGAGGCTAAAAACGGCGTTTTAAAAACCTATTTTTCGGCGTTTTAAGGTGCCTGACTTGAAAAACCGTACTTGAAAAATTTGATTAAGTCCACCCCGCGTCCCCTAAATCTATGTACAGTCATATTTCAATACCTACTTATTCAATTTCATTCAAAATTTGCATGGAATGCCATATTCATGGCTCCTTCTTCGAGTCAAGTTATTTTGCAGCGTGCCAAAATTTAAGAAGGCTAGGGGCAAACATGATTTTATCAAATACACGCGGAAGGCACACTTTGAAGGACTGTAGATTTTGGAAAAATGCTTTTAATTCTTTGAAAGTTGGCATCAAGCATCTCTTGAGTCATTATTCTTTCGGAAATCTTGTCTCGATTTGTTTGAATTTGAAATATTGAGATTAATTACGTCTAAGGAGTGGCAGTGGCCTGCCAAGATATTGATTGTAAGTTTTACATGTATCCAGATGATCAAAACCCGGCGTTCACAGAAAAAAAAAGAAATTACTGATTTAACAATTTTGTTGGAAAAAAAAGTCTCCAACATGCCTCAATGCAGATTTTACGATAAAAAACCACCCACGCTCCCGTGGATAAATTAGCTTTCCACTTTTGTAAAATGTACATTTGAAACATGTTGGACATATTTTGAAATAATTTAATTGTTAGCAATCCATTTTTTCCGTAAACGCTGGGTTTTGTTTATCTGAATGTATGTAAAACTTACATCAATGTCTTGGCAGGCCACTTCTCAGACGTAATTCTCAATATTTCAAATTCAAAGGGCTTAAGACGAGATTACATGATTAATTAAGTGGACGTATTTCTACCAAACAGACCTATGTGGAGGTGAGAAATATGGGGTGTGCTCTAGAAAGCTGCATAAGAAGCAATGTAAAAGTGGGTGTGATTCCTTTTGAAGAATTGGAAAAGCGGGATATGATATTACATTCTATCAAACAGACCTATGGGCCAACTGAATGCGGAACTCATGAGCCACGGGCATGGCAAGAGAGCGTTGTGGACAGGGCTTATGAGTTAAAGATGCGGATCCGCGGCTCGGAGTCTCCATCGTCGCCGCTGACGTCACTGGCGCGTTATTATTCTCATTCACTCTTACGGCCAGAAAACTAACGAGCACACCTCATATTTCTCACCTCCACATAGGTCTGTTTGGTAGAAATACGTCCAAGTATGATTCTATTGACTACATGCACCTTAGAACGCCTAGAAATGCTGAATTTTTTTTTTCTCTTGATAGATGACAATACTTCCTTTTATACCCGCAAGGGCTTTCAACTTGCCACTTTTGTAAAATGATGTACATTTGAAACACGTCGGAAACATATATTTTAACAATTTAATGGACCACTAGACAAGGCAAGAATTCAAGCATTCTGATACATGTTTCTTAACCAGAATTTCACGTAAAACACGATTCGCGCAACAAAAATTACTGAAACCAACTCCTAACGAAGATATTAACCTTTTTATTTCACATTGGTCACGCGCATTTTGAACTGCCCGCTCACAAGAAACTCAAAGCTCTACGTGAGTCAAATCGCGCACTACAACAGTTTCAGCAAGCCTCTCAATCGAGCACTGTTCATTTCCCACCATGTGTTGTTCAAACTATAGCAATTTGCTATAGCTGAGCGAAAGCGACAAGATTGAGGTTGTCAGATTTTTATATCGCAGCAGAGACTATCATGATAACGTTAGAGCGCGCGATATGAATCACGCAGAGCATTGAGTTTTCATGAGCGGGTGGTTTGAATTTATGCATCAAGAATCATTTAATATCTTCGTAAGGAATTGATGTCGGTAATTTTCATTGTGTGTATCGTGTTCTACGTAAAATTTTGGTTAAGAAACATGTATCAGAATGCTAAAATTTGTACATTGTGTAGTGGTCCATTGTTAAATCAGCAATCCATTTTTTCCGTGTTGCCGATTTGTGCGTCTCACCGCTAAATGAATGTGATGTCCTTCCGAATTGGGTGAGCTTTCAGGAGTCAAGTCCAGGCTTTCATCACTCCCTGGCGCTTTGCCAGATTTGTGATTCCACCCTCGCGGAGTGGTGGAATCTCTTGGATGAGCTCCAACAATGCCGCATTTACTGTTGCGTGACTAAGGTATTAGACGTTATGTCCAAGTCGTTACTAAGATTCTCAGATTCAGTCTTCCGTGTGGGAACCTTTTTGTGGCCGGAGAAAGGGAAATTTGTCCCTATGAAATGTGAATTTCCTGTTTTTAAATGGTACATTATTCGGACTCCGAAGAGAACCTCAAGCTTTGCGCCGCTGCGGATATTGTGATCCTTATTTCGCGAGAAGTAAAAACGTTTCACTTAAGCTAAATTAGAACTTTATGAGATGAGACCGCGTCCTGCGATAAAAATCTGGTGTCATTGCGATGTTGCCAAAATTGTGTAGTATTTAAACGATGAATCACAGTAAATGAAGAGTGAAAATTCTAATTTTTATAGACGTCAATACACTGCAGAAAATATGACACAGAAGAAGATCGGTTAATATGAGAAGTTAATATGAAATGAGACCGCTTTCAGCGATGGAGATCTACCATCGTTGAAATGTTGCTAAATTGTGTGGTTTTTAAACGATGAATTACAGTAAATGAAGAGTGAAAATTCTAATTTTTATAGACGTCAATACACTGTGGAAAAAATGATTCAGAATATCTGTTAATTTGAGGAGTGGAGAACGGAGTAACCCAAGCCAACCTAACGCAAGGAATATTGTCATTTCTTCGGTCCTTCTTACGAGGCATAATAGGATGCAACAAAAAATACTAAACATCGTAACAAAACATTACGACCGGTAGTTTCTTATTTCAAAATGCAATTTGTCCATTTTTTGCCCTAACTTCTGTAATGTTATCGAAAATTAGAGAAATTGCCCTGCATACTAAATGCCATTCCTAGAATTCCTAAAAGTACCAAAATCATCGGATTTTACGCTTGGGCATTCTGTTCACAGCCACACGGGCAATGAATAAGATCTATCATGCAATCTGCATCATCAATGGCTAAAAAGAAAACATGCGACAACGTTTAAAAATCTGAGATTATATTTAAACTATTTTTCAAAGAAAAGTAACCGAACCTCCTCTTTGAAATTTTCAGTGCATTGGCTAATTCATTGAATAATTCAGGATGAATGAAGGATTCAACGGGGAGTTTCAAGAAAAACTATCGGTTGGTATTATTTTCAAAATTATAAAAGCTAAGCAGAGACTTGGAAAGTTGCAAAAACACGCCGTATTCGACTTTTATTATCGACAGTTGGATTCACGCATTACTGTCATTTCCCGGAATCAATTCCGAATTACAGACTTTTCCCGGAATTTTCAGCTATTTTCCGAATTTTTCAGAATTTCGGAAGTTTTCCCTCAGTTTGACCAATTCGTCACTTGCCTGACATTAAGGCGTAACTACACATTGAGATGAGCCCGAAAAATCATCGAATTGTATGGAAGACAGGGTTCATATTGCAGAGTGAAGTTACGCCCTTATGTCAGGTAGGCGACGAATTATTCCATAAAATTTGATTTTTTTTCATAGAAAATAAACAATTTTTGGAACTAAATTCAGGCGTATTCCGGATTTTTTTCCCGGAACTTTCGAAAAATTGAATTTTTGTCCGGAACTTTTGAAACATTAGATTTCTTCCCGGAACTTTTGAAAAATTGGATTTTTTCCATGAAATTTTGGAAATGGAATTAATTCCGGAAACTCCGGAATCTCCTGCCAAATGAAATGGCAGCACTGATCACGCATCTTGTGTCATGTTACCGACCCTCTCATCGACTCCTCCACGAATGACAGAAAATAAGCTTCATTATTGCCATGAAAAATCCTCGTTGCGAGTATCAACGCTCGCCTCGATATAAGATTCTCCGAGAAATTGACTTTAGCTGTCCTCTCCGCGAACAATGCATTCGGTGACCGTATTGTTGTATCGAGAGAAGGAATCAGCGGCGCGACGCGAATAATCGATTATCGATATTTCTCCATTTGAAGCTATGATAAAGAATCGATCATTCAGGTGTTCGTTGCGAACACCCTGTTTAACGATCCTTTTCCATGGGTTTAAACGGTAGATCAATCGATATATTGCAAAATACGCCACGCCACTGGAAGGAATCACTTATTGGATTGCATATCGTGTCGCTTTGCCGACAAAAGGCTCTAAATTCACGTGAACTCCAGAAATCCCGCAGTCTTATGGACGACAGAGGTAATCTTAAGAGTGCAGTTGCGCGTTGATGTCAACGAAGCACTGAACTCGACGGCTATCATTGTGATTTCCGGGTATTGTACTGCAGCTCCTCCGTTTCCCGAATAATATGGTGTCATAATATAAAACGCTTTTCGGTTTGATTTGATCTCTCGTTTTGAAGAACTTTCTTCCTGGTATATCGCCGTGGCTACGTGTATGATACCACTTGCCGCATATCAGCAGGTTGATTGTTGAAATTGATAGAGCGATTGACAAAGTAGGCATAGGGAGTATGGAGCGATCCTATTGGTTGAAATGGGTGGTTCCTATAGACTAAGAGGGTAAATGATGACCAACTGTAGGGTCTCTTGTGGGTTGCCGTTAGTTAGTCTATTACCTAACTCCTTTGTCCATTGCAACCAACCGCTTCCACGAATAGGATCCCTCCATATCCATTTTGTCTTCTTTGTCTATAGCTTTGTCTATAGATTTCAACAATCAGCCTGCAGGGCCGTGAGCTCGGTCGTTCTCTGAAAATGCTCACCTCGCTTCCAGTGTTTTAAAATATCTGCTAATACTTTACTTTAAAAAAAGGACTATCCATCAACATTATATATGGCTTGAAATTTCCACAGAATACTCCTATAATAAAGAGAAGAGAAATCACCAAAGTTTTAATGAAATGACATTCGGTAATTTTTTATGTAGAATATAAAGTATGGCAGGAATTCTGCAAAGCCGCAAACCCAGATACGCATCTCTGCAGTTTCACTAGCGATATGGACCTTTAAGCTGTCAGTTAAATAAAGTAATTCAATCGCATGCACAGTGAGTTATTTCTACCTAAAAAATGAGTAATCAAGGCCACAACTAACTATTGATTTGTTTTCATAAAATCTAATGATGTCATGTTGAGTAAAAAATCATCAAAAGCAAATTAAATTGATTAATTTTGTTTCTGAGTTATTTGATTTAATCATCCATCAAAGGGCGAAAATTATATTTTATTCCACGTACCAATATCGAATTATACAGTTTGCTTTGATTCTAGTTTCGGAATATTTTATTAACCTCCTACGACCGGCACTTTCAATTTCCCACCGCCGGGTGAAATTCGCGGGGCAAAAGGTAAATACCCGCAAAATTATGGACCGAGAGGGGGAGGGTATATACTGGTACCGCCAACACGGGCAGCTAACGCAAATATTAGTGTTTGCATGCAATACCGGTTGCGTTCCATCCGCTCGCCGGCGCGGGTAAGTAAGATATTAGCCCGAAAAACAGACGAGCTTTCTATCAAGCTTCGGACATTGCTGATTGTGGGTCTTCCCTCGGCACATATTTGCACGCGAGAAGATATGCGAAAGTGTGCGCAAAAATTCTTCAACGCTGTCAAATTAGCGCGAAATTTAATATCTGTGACCTGACATTAAGCTTGCATGAAACATATAAGATGAGGAATAAATATATACATCGACCTCTTCCAGCCAAAGTTTCACAAGCGCCATGCGACGTTAAAAATTTTCGCCGCAATTTTCATTTTTTATTTTTTGTGAAGCACGTTTTTTTTCGGTGTGCGCTCGAAATATTTTGTATCGACTTTGAATTTTTGATAGGAGAAAATCCAAGATCAGTTCCATTCAGAGTTTCTAGTGATTCTGATCATAGGTTTCAATCTTTGGTTCTTTGGAATCGAAGAGCCATGCCACTTGATTGAAGTGGATTTCTTTTTATTGCAAGCGAAAATCCGATTGAATCATGAGTATTTGTTCTTGTCAGTATTTTCACGAGTCTGGGACTCTAAATCCAAGCGACTTTTTTTTCCAACGAATCTCTCATTTTCCTCGTTTTTAATGTCACCATTTCATTTTAAAGCGTTATTGTAATTTTAAATCGTTTTACTAAATTTTACGTGAAGTTTCGATGAGAAAATACGCGCCGTTATCCTTGTTTTACAACCATATCTACTATGACCCATCTGATTAAACTGAAACCTGCTTTGATATAAAATACCTTTGGTGACGGTATAATCCGAAACAGTTCACGAGTAAAAGCGTCCCGCGCTGAAATAAAAAAGTTCCAGTGGCGTGGCGTGAATTGCGATGTATCGATTGTTTTACCATTTAAACGTATGGTAAAGAATCGATTATCAAGGTGTTCGCTGCGAACACCCTGTTTATCGATTCTTTTCCATAGGTTTAAATGGCATAACAATCGATAAATCGCAAAGCACGCCACGCCACTGAAAAGTTCCCCGGAATCCCCCGCTTTAGGGAGAGCCGATGTTGAAAGATTAAAAATAACATGGGGAGTTAAAACGAATGACGCGTAAAAGAAGAAATGTGATTGGAAACGAATTACGGTCGCCTGCAAAAAAAATGGAGACAGTCTCAACTTCAGAGAGCCAGTTAGGAACTCGATGACAATAATAAAAACCCGCAACATCGAACACATAAAAATCCCTGTCTGAACGATTCGGGGATATTCTGCGAGAATCTGTAGGATTCTTTGTTGTTTTATCGAGACGATCAGCGGCTCGGCATTGTGGAATGTAACGTTGAGGAAAAGTAAAAACGGAATTTCAACGGATTTTATAGCCTCCTATTAACCTCGATTCAGATAGGTGTGGAAAGACGAAATTCAGGGGCGCCATTTTATTTGAATCTGAGAAGGTAAGGCAGAACTTTGTGAACGGGCCAATGTTTGAATCGGAGGATGTTATAAGCGACAGGGCCAGATTTACCTACTTGCCGCTCATGGGCCGCTAGAGTTTTGCCGCCCCCTTCTCATTTGTTTTGAAACATCAATAAAAACCATCAAGTGAACGTACGAGCGGGGGAGGGGTGCATAAGATGCGTTTACTGGTGTTGAACACATTTTTTGGGAAAGCCCTGTCAACACTTCTAGCAAAAGTTCACGGAACTTCGCGCGAAAGTTAAGTTTCGTAAACCTATCTCTGAGTGGACAAGGCCTCCCATTCATAAGAAATGAGCGAAAAAATTATAAAAGAACAAACATAAATGTGGATTAATGATTTTAACTTCCGCCGCCGCGCCTCGCAGACCGCACTAAGTTTGATGCAATGCGTGAAGTATTCACGCAGTCTTGTAGGCGCTATGCGTTTCACGCTAAGCGCACTGTGTTTGCCGCGATGCGTGAGGTATTCAAGCATTCTTGTAGGCGCTATCCGTTTCACGCTGTCCGCAATGACCGCACTGTGTTTGATGCAATGCGTGAAGTATTTGTGCGGTCTTGTAGGCGCTAATATGTGTTACATGCCGATCGCCGCGCCGAGTGCTTCTCCTTTTCATCTCAAGTCCTCGTCATCATTTCTCTTTAGGTAAGTCGCGCCGTTCCAGGCCAAATTGCGTGTTTGGTTTCTCTCTTAACTCGACTAATTAAAGGTGCTGCCTCTTATATCACTAAAAGATGACAAAAGTAGAAAGTACTATACTCTCAGAAAATTAGAGATTTTGTCGCCTTTCCTAGTTTGTAATTTTTTCTTCTAAATCCGATTTTTTTTTATATCTACATTTAAAAAAATTGCAAAATTTGCCGCCCCTATAGATTTGCCGTCATGGGCCGCGGCCCATGTGGCCACCCCCTTAATCCGGCCCTGATAAGCGAGGTGTCGTTTTTATCTGATGAGCCTAGTAATATCGCCTTCTTATAAAGCTTAACACCTGTATTGTTAAACTGTTACGGACTGAACATATTCTATAAACATCATTATCCACAAAGGGGAAGATATTCGATTACAGTTTTAAAATTCAACCTTACGGCTCATTAGAAAGTAAAGTTGGGTTTTAATGTCAACCGAATTTTAGTGGCAGAAATTGTGTTTCACATGAAATGAGGAATTTGCACACATTTTGTATTGCTTCATCTTAGACTGCGTAAAGAGCCAATTCCGCGGTATTTTTTTCTTTTTTTTCTGATACACATATCCCAAAGTAGTATGAAAATAGATTTAAAAGTGAGAAAATGCACCGCCTAATGACGTCATCTGGGGAGGTTCCCCATCCACACACACGTACTGTAGCAGGCTAGATCATCCTGTCATATTTCCTCCAATAAATGTTGAATTCGTGAAGCAAGGATATCTTTCTGTTTAGTTAACTCGATAATTTTCACTTAAACACAAAAGTTATCAAATTTCGGACACCTGCAAATTCTCTATTCATATCAAGAAACGTGTTTCAAGGAACAATTATCTAGGGTTGAAAAAAGTGTCCGACATGTTTCAATGTAGATTATACAATTTTAAAAAATGCTAATCTAACCACTCCCGTAGCTAAATTACCTTTCCTATGTTATAAAATGTACATTTGAAACTTGTTGGACATATTTTTTAACAATTTAATATAGAATTTGCAGGTGTCTTAAATTTTATGAATGCCATCTTTAAAATGATACTGCCAGGAAAACTAAGTATGCGGATATCCTTGGTTTCTAAATTGGACAATTAAAGGTGAAAATATGACAAAATTACAAAATCTGCTAAAATACATGTGTTCAAATGGGAAATGCCGCCAGATGACGTCACGTGGCGGCGAATTTTCTCGTTTTTAAATACATTTTTCTGCATTTTCCCACGTCAGAAAAAAAATATGAAAAATACTGCGAACTCAGCTCATTAGGCCTTCTCAAATGAAGCAATAGCATTTTTCTGTGCAAATGCTGCATTGTTAAATCAGCAATCTACTTTTTCTGTGTGCTTATGAATTCGCACCGCGGCTACTGGTCCATCTCAATGCATTATGAAAACGAGACACCTCTTTCCTCATGAAATTGCTAAAAGGTCTAAAAAATTGTCAAATAGGCAGAAAAGACCACAAAGGAGAAGCAGGAAATTCAGTTCAGTTAATTCCAAGTTATCCGCGGAGGCTATGTAAACGCAGGAAGATAGAGGAAAGACAAAACGTTTCGCAGGGAAAAAGCCCAACGGGCCGGAGAATGTTATTTTTTCGTCGAAGGTTAGCATGGAGCGTATAAACAACGGACAGGTTAAAATGTGCAATTAACCATGAAAAACCTTTTTGCACTCAAACTCGCTCGCTCCTCTCTCCGACCCCAGGAGGACTCTCGTGCGAAATGCTCCGGGCCCCGCGCGCGATGTTGCTCAACAGTCGGATGAATTCGTAAATGAATCGGTCGGGAGATGCTACTAGTTTTAAACCACGCAACTCGCTCGAGTTGTTTAGTTCAGGAACGGATCAACCACTAATCAAGGTATGAATGGGCGGTGCTCCCATTTTTCCAGAACTCGTTCCAAATTCCGGAACTTTTGGGATTCTCCTGAATTTTTTCCGGAACTTTTATAATTCCCGAAATTTTCCGGATCTTTTGCATTTTCCGGAACTTTTGACGGACATAGAATGGGAATTTTGACTTGCAAAAACATTTTCCCAGAGATAACTGATGCATTTTTAGAGGAAAATGTTGATTATGCTATGGACCACTAGACAAGGTATACGAATTTAAGCATTTTGATACATGTTTCTTAACCAGAATTTCACGTAAAACACGAAATCACGTAAACACGATTCGCGCAACAAAAATTACTGAAACCAACTCCTAACGGAGATATTAACATTTTTATTTCACATTAGTTACGATGAATTTGAACTGCCCGCTCACAAGAAACTCAAAGCTCTACGTGAGTCAAATCGGGCACTACAACGGTTTCAGCAAGCTTCTCAATCGAGCAATATGTTCATTTCCCACCGTGTGTTTTTCAAACTATAAGTAATTTGCTATAGCTGAGGCAAAGCGTCAAGATTGAGGTTGCCAGATTTTTTTATCGCAGAGAAGTTCATGATAATGTTTATCGCGCGATGTGAATCACGTAGAGCATTGAGTTTTAATGAGCGGGTGGTTTCAATTCACGCACCAAGAATCATTAAATAACTTCGAAAGGAGTTGATTTCTGTAATTTTCGTTGTGCACATCGTCTTTTACGTGAAATTTTGGTGAAGACACATGTATCAGAATGCTGGAATTCGTACCTTGTCTAGTGGTCCATTCTTATCGAGTGTTACTCACTTAAAGTGTTACAGCTAAGCGCGAGGAAACGCCTTCAAATGATCGGTTATACCACATCACCACTCCAGAGCTGGTATAGTTGTATCACCAAAACTAGTCGTTGCAGGCATCGCATCGGTTGAGAGATAGTTATATAGTTTTAAACCACACAACTTGATCGAATTGTTTAGCTCAGGAAGGGATACTAGTAAAGGTATGAATGAGTCACTAAATCATGAACGAATTTTGACTCGCGAAAACATTTTCCCAGAGACATACGATGAAATTTTTAGAACAATTTTGATGATGCGACTGTTACCGATTGTCAGTTTACGGCTAGGCGCGGGGAAAAGCAAACGCCTTCAAATGATCGGTTATACCACATCACTACTCCGGAGCTGGTATAGTTGTAACACCAAAATTAGTCGTTGCAGGCTGCAGGCATCGGTTCGGAGATAGTACTATATTATACAGTTTTAAACCACACAACTTGATCGAATGATTTAGCTCAGGAAGGGATTATTCACTAGTAAAGGTATGAATGAGTCACTAAATCATGAACGAATTTTGATTTGCGAAAACGTTTTCCCAGAGACATATGATGAACTTTTTAAGACCAATTTTGATGATGCGACAGTTACCTATTGTCACTTTACGGCTAAGCGCGGGGAAACGCAAACGCCTTCAAATGATCGGTTATACCAAATCACCACTTCAGAGCTGGTATTGTTGTATCACCGAAACTAGTCGTTGCAGGCATCGTGTCAATGTGTCACTTCACGTGAACGAATTTTCCAGCAGGAGGAAAACGCCTTCAAATGATCGGTTATACTGCTTTACCACTCCGGAGCTGGTATAGTTGTATCACCGAAACAAGTCGTTGCAGTCATCGTGTCAATGTGTCACTTCACGTGAACGAATTTTCTAGCGGGTGGAAAACGCCTTCAAATGATCTGTTATACCGCATCACCACTCCGGAGCTAGTTTAGTTGAATCACCAAAATTGGCCGTTGAAGGCGTAGTATATCCCATCACTGAGACTTTAAAAATGAACAAATTTTGACCTGCAGATACATTTTTCTGAAGGTGAATGACGTGTAGAATACAATTCGCACATTAAAAAATCGCCAGAGTAACTCGGAAAGCGAGAAACACGCTGTTTAAAAAGCGCGACTTTTTAGTAAATTTAAAACGCCCAAGTTTCGTGCCGAACCGAATGATTTCATTCGGCAAAAATAAGAAGCGAGCATGGGTTTCTACGGCTTCCGTCAAATGTCTTTTTACTCCTCGTATATGAAGACAATAGGAAAGTCGAAACTAAATCTTCAGAATCAAAGAAGCTAATCTCATTTATGTTTCCTGTAGGAAACAATCAACAATTCCACATTTAAATACGTTCTATTCTAACATACATCAGTAAAAATTTGGAGGGGATAGCGATTTGACTGCCGTATCTTGTACATCACTTTCATCAAATTACTTCTAGTCTTCGGACGTTTTAAAAACGGACTTATCAAGAATTTGGGCTCAAAAAATACTCAATAACTGATCATGTAATCTACTCACCTGGTGCTTTCAGAGTATATGGACCGCATTTAGCAAAAAGGAACCAGCGCGATTACAGCGTTATAAAAATGTTGCCTCTTCATAATTACCTATAAAATCTCTCAGAATAGCAAATATGTTTTACCCCTCATCAAAAAATTGTTAATTTTAAAGAAAAATAATTGTGCAAATTTGATCACTACATACATATATCAAGTATTTTTTATAAAAAAAGAAAAAAAAAATGCACGATTTTGAAAACATTGTACTCGCGCTGGTTCCTTTTTGCTGAATGTGCTCCATTTTATAAGAAGCATAAAGTTTAGTGATCCATTCAAGTATCCTACTACATGATTCCTCTCCAAAATGTTACGCAGAACGCGATTCGCGCACACGGATTGCGAGGGAAAAAATGAAGGAGTGTCTAACCTCTTAATGAAAGCACGACCTCAGGCCTCCATCCCTACACAAACTACACTTTGCCCCAGATTTCAGTGTTAATTGGCGTAAAGACTACGTTGGGCTCCTTCAGATGAAAACATGGGTGTATGTCTCAGTGGCGTGGCGTGAATGATCGATTATCAATATTTCCCCATTTGAAGCTATGGTAAAAAATCGATTATTAAGGAGTTCGTTGCGAACACCCTATATATCGATCCTTTTTTATAGGTTTAAATTACAGAGAAATCGATGTATCAGAAAGCACGCCACGCCGCTAGTACCTCTCAAGTACGATTGTGACTAACAATTTCTGACGCAAAAGAGCGGAAAAGGTCTAGTGCATAATTCTTTTACTCACTACTCTCTCACTCGCTCTGTTACTTTAGTACACTTCTGTAGGCTGATTATAGATATTTATGGACAAAACGACAGAAAAAGGAAACGGATTTTTTTTCTAGACTTGGCATCAAGGACCACTAGAGAAGAATCTCCTAAGAGTTGTCGCCATATTGTATGTGAATCTTGAAGAATAATATTCTGAGGTTGAATTTATCATTTTTTTTTTATTAATTTTCAATTTGAGCGCAAAAATTTCGAGAGGAAATCGACCTAACGCCACGGATCAACCGCTGCGAACTTTTTTCTAGCCTTGGCAGTAAGGACCACAAGAGAAGGATATCATAAAAGATGCAGCTGTATCGTATGAGAATCTTAAAGAATAATATTCTGAAATTGCTTTATTATTTATTAATGAATTTTCAATTTGAGTGCAATATTTTCGAGAAAAAATTGACCATCCGCCCCTGGATTTTTTTCTAGACTTGGCAACAAGGACCACTAGAGAAGAATTTCATAAAAGATGCACCTATATTGTATGATAATTTTGTAAGATAATATTTTAAAATTGAATTTATCATTTTTTCATGAATTTTCAATTTGAGCGCAATGTTTTCGAGAAAAAATTGACCTGATGCCCCCAATCAAATTCCCGGATTTTTTCCCAGACATGACAACAATACATTTTCGGGGAAACTTGTGAATATCCCCCCCTCCTCTCCCAAAGTTTTCAGACAATTTTATTTGCAATTCAATTACATCGTATGAGAATATTGAATAATAATGTTCTGAATTTGAATTAATCCTTTTCTCAATAAATTTCCAATTCGAGCGTAAAAATTTCGAGAAAAAATTGACCTAACGCCCCGGATCAACCTACGCGGACTTTTTTCTAGACTTGGCAACGCGGACCACTAGAGAAGAATCTCATAAAAGATGCAGCTATATTGTATGATAATTTTGAAGAATAATATTCCAGACTTAAATGTATAATTTTTATATACATTTTAATGTAAGCGCAAAAATTTCGAGGAAAAATCAACTCAATGCCCCCGGATCAATGACTTTTTAATTTTAGTGCAAAAATTTGAAAAAAATCCACCTAATGCCCCCGAAAAACCACCCCGGATTTTTTTCTAGACTTGGCAACGCGGACCACTAGAGAAGAATCTCATAAAAGATGCAGCTCGATTGGCCACCCGACAGAGAGCATTCGCATCATCGTCCAGGAGCACTCTCCTGCCGCCCCATAAAAAACCAGAACGAGAGGCGGCCAGAAAACGAGGCAGGAGAGAGGGCGCCCTCCCAAGTGATGCAGTAAATAAAGCCGAGCGACTGATCCCGAAAACCAGGCCATTGTGAAAGGCGCCCGCACGTGGGGGACTATCGCCTTTAATGCATTTAGAATGCAATTTAACCCAAGCCGTTTCGGAATGTTTTCCTTCACCGGCGGGTAAACAGCCTCCGCGCTATTTAAAAATTCGCATTTCGCGTGATACTAATTTATTTTAGGCCTTTTTCCCCCGGAAGGGGTGGCAGGGCAGGGCTGCCGTACTAAGTAGAAACGTCTTATGAGCATTCCACTGTTGCCATGTTTCATCGTCTCGCGGGAGAAGGAATGGAATTCCATTCCAAGGTTGTCAAATTGACTTATACAATGGGTCACTAAACCTTGTTTATTTTATTGGATATTCCGAAAATACAATGTGAGTAGATAACGTGGTGATTTTTCCGCATATTTATGGAGCCGAAATCGCGGAGAAACCCGCTTTTGAAAAATCTAAAAACTGCAAGACATTTCAAACGCACCCGAATGGCGGGAAACTGACGGTGTTGACGCACTGCGGTAGTCATATCGCAATCTTCTCTCATTTTCCTCCGATGTTTGTTTAAGTAAAACGTGTTTCAATGTGGAATTGTTGCTCGTTTATTACAGCTTACATATGAATGAGATTCAAGTCTTGAATTCAAAAGATATAATTTCGACTTTAGTATTTTTTTTACATACGAGGAGTAGATAGACATTTGACGGAAGTCGTGGAAACCCTTGCCCGCTTCTGATTGGTACCGGATGACATCATTCGGCGCGGCGCGAAACCGGGGCGTTTTAAATTTGCGTATAAGTTGAGCGATTTGAACTACGCATTTCTCGGTTATTGAGCTACTTGTTCGCGTTTTTAATGTGCGCATCGTGTTCTTCGTGTCATTTTCCTGCAGAAAACTATATTCGCAAGTCAAAATTCGTTCATGGTTTAGTGACCCATTGATCAATTTTACAAAAATGTACCCGTACAATTTGTATCCAAAATTTAATTTCGCAATATAAAAATTTGAATTTCGCGTGTTACTAATTTATTTTAGGCCTTTTTCCCCCGGAAAAGAGGACAGGCCTGCTGTGCTAAGTGAAAAAGCATTATGAGCATTCCTCTGTTGTCATGTTTTATCGTCTTCCGGATGAAGGAACGTAACCACATTCCAAGATTGTCAAATTTACTCTAAAAATTCATTAATATTACAAAAATGTATACCTATGCAGTTTTTATCCAAAACTATTCTCATTATTAAATGTAATCTGACGAAGAAATCAGTGGCATTAAAGTGATAAAAGTCGTATCAGTGCAAAACGCCTTATGAGCATTCCAATGTCACCACAATTAATCGCCTCCCATGTGAAGGAGTGTTACTCCATTCCAAGGTTGTCGAATTGACTCAAACAATTGAACAATTTTACAAAAATGTACCCGTGCAGTTTTTGTCCAAAATGTTTCTGATTATTGCATTTAATCTCAGGAATAATCAGTGACATTTTCCGTTACAATCAATGTCAAGATTTTTCTGGTTAATATGCAGTTTGCGAGAGAAAATTTGGCAACATTGAAATGGAGTTACGTTCATTCTTAAGGGAAACGACGATTTCCTCTCAGAAATATTTATTTTTGAAGAAAGTTATGAATATTTTTGGGGCTTGAAGGACAAGGCACATAAGTTTAGTTTTTTTTTAAAAAAAAATGAGATATTAAAGATTGCAAGTAAAACTAATCTTAATGCATATTCTATGAAAAATTCACCTCCAAGTTCAAATTTTCCAGCATCAAAAAGTCAGTTTGAACTTACTGTCTGCCATGAGGATCCATGTGATTTCAAAACCTCAAACGCGTATTTCTCGAAGAAGCAAAAACTACACTTATACACCTTGTCCTCCAAGCCCCTCATTTTTCCTTGAGATTTTCAGACTTTATAGATAAAATTACAAACGAAATTCTCTGTAAAATCGGAAGATAAATGTTTGCAAATTTTTCTGATGATTCGTGATTTATCGAGGGAAATTTGGCAACGCCTGATTGCTTATACGGTGTTTTTCCATAGCACGGCAAAAGGGGGATTAATATTTTTTCGCCGCAGTGTTGTTTCCTTCGGGAGATGTAAAACGATGATGCGGGGATAATTAAACGAGCTGTGGCGTTGCGTTATTTGCGATGAATCGATTAATCCGCAATTTAAACTTATTGAAAAGGATCGATTATCGGGGTGTTTGTAACGAGCACCATAATAGTCGATTCAAATGGGGAAATATCGACCATACAATCAACGCACAGTTGAGTATTATTATTTTTTGTGGCCTGCGGTTGGACTGCTCCGAGCTTTTCGTGCATGTTGTTTGTTTTACCTTTACGCAGCGTCCGATTTTGGATGAAACCGAATCGTTCCAAGCCCCCTGCCTCTGAGTGGCTCCTGAATGTGTATATTTTATTCGGCTTTGTTTCCTTTGAATTTGCAAAAAAATGATAACGGCCGCTGAGATATGGTGAATTAAAGCGCAGGAAGAAACCACGGCAAAATATTGAATTAATTTTTTACCATACTACCATAGATGCAAGAATAAATTTCACGGAGTGAAATGTCATGAAATGACATTTTACTGAAAAGGAAAATTTCAATTTTTCATGAAATTATTTAACTATTGTTCAGGGGCCGCGTATGCAACCAGCAATAGTTATCCGAGCATCCGATAAGAAAAAACTTCGACATTTGCCAGCGACATGTACCTGGATGTACATGTCGCTGGATGTATATGTCGAAGGCAATTAGTATAATCCGGCATTTTATCAAATGCCTAGGCCGGTAGTCAAATTTTAAGAGTAAACAGAATTCTGTACATTTATGGCGAGGAGTTCACGGGTTTTCAATATTTTGGGAAGAATAACTCTTCAAATCCGAGAACTCTCCTTGTTCCTTCCTTTTTACATGCCTTCAGTACATTTGAATGTTAAAATTTTAAAAATTCTATGTTTTATGACGTGCTGATAATTTCTTGAGAAATGTGCATCCAAGATCTTAAAATTGTTAAAAATACTGTTGTATGCTGAGAATTCTTTCTTACAGGAGCAAAGAATTATTTTGTCTAAAATTAGGGCTAAAAATCAAAATTCTCAAAATTTCAGAAAGAGTATTTGACTGTTTGCCTTGCCTACTTTCATTTGAAAAAATGCCTGATTTGACTATTTGCCTTCAACATATACATAAAATACAAGCAGAAAATTTATCCTTAAGAATTTTTGTAAAATCGAGAAATTATCTATTGATCGATCTACATCAAACCGTTCTCGAAAGTGCAAGAGCCCTCCTAGACTTTCAAACAAAGTACGTTTCATATCGTATGTGTTTAGACTTTCTGTCCTCGGTCAACGACGATCGTGGGAAAGGGGAGAGTGCGAACGAGGGACTCCGAGAGGAGAGAAGGAAATTAAGAGGGCTCCAGTCATGCGCTAGTTTCGAATTCAGAAGGAAGTTCATTATCCTGCCTCGCAACTTCCCTTGTGAACTTCTTGAAGACCTAACGGACGAGTTATTTCGCGAAACTTCGTCGCGCGAGCATTTTAAACACATTTCAATGCGCATTTTGTCACAAGCAGATTAATGCATACGGTCCCAATGATGTCAAATTGCGCGATTAAGGAGAAAAAAAATTTGATCAACTACTGACAGATCGGGTTGAATGCTTCATTAACACTATGGGGAAAAAAACACATTGGATCTAGAGTCCAGACTCTTGAAAACATTGACAAGAAAAAATACTCTTGATTCAATCGGATTTTTGCTTGAATCAAAACGAAATCCGCTTAAATTAAGAGGCTTTGGTTCTTGATTTAAGCTAGATTCGGATTGAATCAAGAGTACTTTTTCTCGTCGATGTTTTTAAGAGTCTAGACTCTAGATCCAACGTGTTTTTGGCGCGTATACGTAGTATACCGCCTTTGCGATCGTTTCGACCCCCCCCTCGATACAATAACCGAGTCCCCTAGTTCCTTACCGAAAAGTGACTACCGCGAACTTCTGAGATTTTCCAAAGCGTGTAAAAAGTTTACTAATCCGTCAATAATAATGATTAAAATTTGTTTCTCATTCTGGGGCTCGCTAGTTTATGTGTAATGAATACCAAGAGTCTACGTTTCTTGGTTTTTTTTAAAAAAACCTTAGAATGGGGCGCGCTGATTTAAAATATGCATATATAAGCGGAAGCAAGCGAACTGATTCGAGGATGGCTGACCAGTTCGGCACTCCTTGAATGAGAATTTCACTCACTCCGTTTTGTTCACAACGTTGCTTTGACATATCTCCACAACACTGTTATCCTTTTCAAAAGTTGGTACTCCTTGCTCTGATAGCCGGGGCCACCAGGATAGTGGTAAGTGCAATCTGTGATGAGCCTCGAGACTCATTAGACCATTTGCTAAACGTGGCTCACACAGGAGTCCACTAAGCCCTCTCGTCCCCACGCTCCTGATCACTGCGTCGGCGTCACGAAGAACAATGGGCCTTGGGTCCCAACGCGGCCGATACCCGTACCCCAATTACTCACGCTTCATTAACCATTTCACCGTCACGCTAGGATTCATCCAATTTTCAAAAAAAATTGTTTCGCATGTATTTAGCAATTTTTTCCTTACTCTCCGTTAAAACACAAATAAAAAGAGACCTCATTCATAAAAATCGGCCGAATAGAAGAGAAGTTACAGTAATCGAAATCCGAAGAAATCAACAAAACCTCGACTCCTCGATACGAAAAATAAAATGAAGGGGAAAAAAAGAAAGTATAAATTACAATTAAATATAATTGACCTCAAAATTTGACAAACAATTCATTTATATACCTAACGCTGAAAAAACTGGGAGAAATTACAAAAAATTTGCCTCTTGCAAGGGGCTTCTTTGTAAGAATTTTGACCTGAAGACAACGGTCGAATAACAGCAGTACTCCATACAATACACGGTGTGCCTGAACGAGTTAAACATTTTTCATACGTCCAAATCGAAAAATCTTTATATTTTTAACTACAATGTTTCTTGAATCGTTTAAGCAAAAAAAAAAAAAAAAAAAAAATTCCGTCGGGATTCTGAAACGCAAAGGCGCTTTAAAAGTATTCTGGGGCTATAATAGCTAAATCACCGGTAGTAAATTCGTTATATTATTAAAAAGAAATTGACTCCATAGTTTAATTCCTTAGTTTCTTGAATACGATTATTTTAAGCACTTAAACATTTATACCACCAATTTTAGCCATGGGGTGATTTCCTGAGAGCCGATAATATCACGAATTTCTCATAGAACCCCTCAACAGTGGCTTGCTTTTTTGGCAGCCGATTCGGCCATCGAACCGGAGTTTAAATGGAAGCTGATAATAACCCAAAGCTCTGAGAAAAATTTTGAGATGAGTATAAGAACGGTTTGTTGTAAGTAGCGAGGAGAGGCGGGCAAAGCGGCTAAAATCCTATCTAATTTTTACAGTTTTTCTGTTGAATTAATGTTGCCGCGGGCTTCTGACTGTCCACACATAGTTCTGTTCAGCATATCGATACATAAGTATTTACATTTTACATACGTAGAATCTAATTTTCACGTCGGGGAGTTGACATATTTTGATTTTTTCGATTTTATACGGAAAATTGATGGTTTTTCGGGATTGAAATTATTATTGTTTCATGAAAAATAAATGCACCCAAAATGACTATAGCATATTGATTCTTACACATTTGCACTCACAAAATTGGTTGGTAAATTCAACGAGTGGGTGCATCGACCTGGTATATCAAGTTTCTGCAATTTTTTACGGCAAATCAGTAGATTTTCGGGATGTAGATTGCTTACTTTCAATTCATAAATGAATAAAGCAACGACATGGTTGAACTTCTTTGCATGGAAAGACGTTTAAAATAACAAAATCAAGACGTATTTAATGCAATTGCATTTATATCGAGTCAATTTCTTTTCAATAATATAACGGGATTTTTACTACCGGTGATTTGGGTATTTTAGCCCCAAAATACCTTTAAATCGACTTTATCTTCTAGGAGTTCGACAGAATTTTTCCTTTCTTCGCTTAAATTATTCCGTAGCACTTTTCTTCAAGAATCTGATAAGATTTTGCTTGAGGCAGATCAAAAAACTTAAATTCGATCGAATAGCTTTCTACTTTCACAATACACGGTCTCGTCAAGGTGCGTCTTTGACCTCGCAGTGTTGGATCGTGAATTCTCTTTTTATGCTGTTTGCCTATTTTGAAATCTCTGTAAATGAAAACTAAAGGGGTTGATATGTGCGAGTTAATGACGCGCCTTATCAACACATTGTGTTGGAGTTCACTGCTTGTTTTTTTTTTATTTTTTTTTTCCAGTGAATCCATTTTTAGAAGCTTGCATAGCTTTTATCAAATTTTACAATACGGTACAAATATGCACAAGCACGGGGTCAAATTACGTGATTGAGTGAAAATGTAAACTTGATCAACTAACAACTCGGGTTGAATACTTCATTGATGTTTTTTTCAGAAACATGCATAGCTTTCATCAAATTTTACAGTACAGTACAGATACCTAATACAAGTACGGTGTCAAATTACGTGATTGAGTGAAAAACAAAATTTGATCAACCGACAACTAGTTTTGAACACTTCATTAATGCATCTTCAGAAACATTAACTCAACTTAAAAGGGTTACGTATTATAACGCTCTCTAACGATTTATTGCTCTACTTCTCAATTAATATTATGTAAATTCCGAGAATGTGCTGTCTGTTACACGGTAAAAATTCAGCGTAACAGACAGCACATTTTCGGACATTCCTATATTAAAATTGAGAAGTAGAGCGATATATTTTTGATTAGCTTCATAACGCGTAACCCTGTGTAGATTAATGCAAAATAATTTGAGTGATTATCATTAATACTAAAAATATGACCGAAAAACGTGTTGTCTGTTACGGCGAAAAAACTATTCCAGTTATCGTGAAACCACCCTAATCTGCCGTTTTTCTTGTCTATGGGAAGAAAATTTCGTGAAACCTTCAAGGAATGATGTTAATATTTTTCTTTTTCGAAAAAGTAAATGAAAACGGAAACGAGGTACGAGATTTGAACGTATATTTTTGTAAAAAAGAACTATGTGCATAATGACGTGAGCCCTGTTATGGGTGTATTCTTATGGGTACCAGGGCTCATGTTTTAATGCACATAGTTCCGTTTGATAGATATACGTCCATTTGAGAGTCACACTGCCGATACACACCTTTCTGGACGGATCGTCCTCTAATATTCAAAAAATATCGAGCATTCTGTCACAAATGTTCCCGTTCTACCTCTGCGAAGGAGTCCATTCAAATAATAAAAATGAAAATCAAATTCGTCCTGTAATTAACACTCCATTTTGTGGACGTCATAACGGCGCGAAAAAAAACGATACCTCGCACGCTAATTCGTCCCGAACGTCGTGGGTGTAATAAAAATAAATTTACTCGAAGTGCCAAAGCCGCGCACCAGCCTGCAAATATTTACCTAAAAAAAAATTCCCGGCCAAGCTGAAACTGTCCTAATACGTATATCAGCGATAACCGGGGAAATAAATCGTATTAGGCATTTTTGTTTCGCTTTCACTTCCCCAACCCTTTTCCTTTTCCCGGCTGTCCCATTTTGAACACTCCCTCCCTCGTAATTCAAATTACCCCGTATTATATTTACCCTTCGTGTCTCGTGGGCGTTTCACCCCCTCCATCGGTTATAATCACTCAGGCTTGAATTATCATGACGGATTTCCGTTACTGAACGGTTTGATTAACACATTCATTGATTCTCCGGAAACTAGTGTTGTTTAATTGTTATTTACAGGACGGCTAGGGAGCACGCCTCCTGCGGGCTGATTATTCAAATTAATAGAAAAAGCTTTAGACATAAAAGACAAAGCAAAAATAAAGCTATTCTATTGGTTAAAATGGGTCGTTGGATTGGACAAAGGAGGTAAGTAATAAACTGTCTAACGGCAACCCACGAGAGACCCAACACTTAGTCCGTCATTTCCCCCCTAAGTCTATGAGAAGCACCCGTCTTAACCAATAGGATCGCTCCATACTCTCTATGGCTTCTTTGTCTATCGCTGTGTCTCTGTGTGTACTTTGTTCAACCGCCGGAGTTTGCGGTGCACACTCTAAAGTTCGTTTCGTGGGCCCCCGGTGGTTAATCTGTAAGAAACCGACTCATCTAGAGACAATCATCTAATGGGCCTGTTGCAAACTTTTGCTAGAGCAAAACTAAGAGTTGTTTCTTACAGATAATGCCCTAAAAATCACGATGAGCGCATCGGCAAAGTCTGAAATTCACTCATAACTTCACAATCTGCGTAAGAAATTTGCGGTTTTTTGAGCTTCCCGCTTCGAAAACGATACTACGGTACAGGTGAACATTTTGTTAGAGGAGTCGTTCCATTGGCGGCAATACTCATCATGGCCGACGCCAGTCCGCCAAAACACGTGTGATGGGACGAGATAACACCTGAACAGGATTAAACCACATAACAATCGGCGTGTTTACGTTCATATTTTCCTCGCCCGCCTTAATTGACCTTGAACTCTCCTTGAATTACGCGAGGAACTGCGCAAGCGTCGGCCATGATGAATATTGCCGACGATGGAGCGACTCCTCTAACAAAATGTTCACCTGTGCAGTGGTATCGTTTTTGAAGCGGGAAGCTCAAAATAACGCAATTTTCTTACGCAGATTGTGAATTTATGAGTGCATTTCAGACTTTGCCGATGCGCTCATCGTGATTTTTGAGGCATTATCTATAAGAAACAACTCTTCATTCTGCTCTAGCAAAAGTTTGCAACAGGCCCATTATGCGCTCAACAATCATGAAAATCAACCAAGTAGATTTCTACAGCAAACTGTGACAAACAATGGAATTCTACGCGATTTGAAAATTGGACTCTCCGAACGATTTCATCACGTAATGTAATAAAAAAACTTCGGTTACCTATATTTCCAAAATCTGAATAGAACAGGCTCATCTAACAACTAACCTTAATCCTACGATACATTTGCGAGCTTGCAGAATCGTGGAAATCAACTCAATGAAAACTGAGAGAAAAAAATGAAAATTTAGGGGCTTAGAGAGCTTAAAGTAATGAAACGATGAAACCTTTCAAGTAATTAACGGCTCATCCTTTCGTAGAACCTTTTAACAAGGAGAATAAGGATATCATTGAGATGTGAATTCTCCCTTCAGGAACATGGCCTCATACTTATGAGTTTGGAGATAAAAATATAGTAAAGAATTAAAAATTGCGTTTTAATGGTACTTAATTTCGGATTTGTTTCAGAGGAACACCCTACAGCCTCCCTCTTGTTTTTCCCGAAAAAAATGAAATTGTTGATTTTTAACAATGTTATGCTTAAAAAAAAGTGTCCGACATGTTTCAATGTAGATTTAACAATAAACAAATAAGCTTTCCACTATTAAATTGTCAAAAAAATATGTCCGACATTTTTCGATTGTACATTAAACCATTCCAGTGGTTAAATGAGCTTTCCACTCTTGTAAAATTCATACAGCATGTCGGACATATTTTTTAACAATTTAATTGTTCTAACAGTAATCCATTTCTTTCAGTGACTCGCAGCTACTGTTAAAAATCAAAACATGTGTCTAAAGTATATAATAAAGAATGAATACTTTCACAGTAGTAAAAATCTAGTAAAGCATAAAAGGCTGCAGCCGAAGTTATTAAAAGAGATCCATTTTTAAAACTTTCATCCCGAATTCACGAGGAGGCCTCTGCTGCTGTCAGCGAGTTCTTAAATTTGACTTAAAATTGATGATTGTTTCGGGAAGCGGGGCTATCTATTAACGGGAAAAATGAAAGTGAACCGAACGCTGTGGGCAGGCTCTGAAATCAATCAATGCAGAATGAGTGGCTGAGTACATGACCTAAATGAAAAAGAGGCTTGCTTCCGGTGTTGCCAGACCGACAAAAGAGTCCGGGAAACTTTTTTCAAGCAAGCTTCTAAGTTTGCTCACTTCTTTTCGCTCGAGAAAATGTGACCTGTCGTGTAGAAACTTCTCGCACGAACTAGGGAGTGAGGACAGGGAGAGAATACGTGATACGGGAGAATGATCACCTTCCAGTTTTTGACGCCCATCGCTTGCTGGTGGACCTGAAATGCACTAACTGCCAATTTTTTTAGAGTTTCACTTAATCTTTTCGTCGGACACTTTTTATTGTACCAGTTGGCATAATTTTTCCTCTCGTGCCATAGTTTTGTTCTCAAATGTAGCGAGTTTATAAAAATGGAATCAGCCCATATAAAGTTGAAACTGAGAAAAAGAAAGGGTTGCCGCAGAACTTAGAAAATGAAATTCCCTGACATTTGCCTGATTTCCCTGACACATTTTGGTGAAATTCCTTGATAATTGAAGATCTGACGAACGGTTAAGAAGGCATAATTGAAAATAGTTTTCAGGGAAAAATTTCTTGTTCAAAATCTCAGACCCACTCTAGAAGTCATCCGTTCATTCTCCCATTCATCCGACAAGTTCTATGTAATAAAATAAAAGGCGGCGGAAGATTTGAAACGTCACATGGCACTTTTGATATACTTTGGCCGGAAGGTGACGATATTTTGACCGGAGGATTGTCTCATCATGGTTTCGTTCAGGCCACATCTGTACAAAATCCCAGATCTTCCGCAAAAAGAATAATTTTTTTTCAAGCGTTTCGGCAACAGTCTTTCCCTTTCATCCAAAACTAGCTTCCAGTCGTAAGTTCTGAAGAGTCCCCGCAAGGGAAAGGTGACCATACTCTCTCCGAAAAGAGATTCTACGTTAGAGGGAAGAATACCAACGTGCTAAGAAAAAACGCCGTAGAAACCTTTGAGAGTTGTCAAATTTACCCGGATAAAATATACATTTTAGAGAGAGTTTAGGTATGCATATTTTTCCTTAAAATTTTCAGATATTTTAGATCAAAACGCGCACAAAATTGTCCAAGAATTTTAAGTAAAAAAATGCACTTATTTTCGTAAAAATCTTATTATATCTAAAGAAATTTGGCAACACCTGAAGGTTTATACGGCGTTTTTTCTTAGCAAGAGGAAAAACGCCGTATGAACATTCAAGAGTTGCCAAATCTCCTTCACGAAAATGTTTATTTTCGGAGAAATTTATGAATATTTTTCCCTGAAATTTTCGGAGACTATGATTGAAATCGAGAGCGAAATTATCCGAAAAATTGGAGGGTAAATTTTCATACTTTTACCGGGAAATTCATGTTTGATCTAAAGAAATTTGGCAACACCTGAAGGTTTATACGGCGTTTTTCCTTAGCCCGGCAGGATAGGCACGAGAAAGGCACATCGGCAACCGAGAACGAGGACTTCGCAGTGCTTACTATCTGCCGCGCAATCAATAAGTTGCACTTGTCACGAGTGCTTTCGAAAAGATTCCGAGCCGACGCACAATGGAACGAGACAATGTGAGAAGTCGGACAAAATTTGGAAACTTCAAAGGCTTATAACTCCGTTTATACATATCTTTGAGGTTTTAAAAGTGGTTCCATTGGTTTCCTCATGAAATTTTCTTCTAGAGGCTGATCTTTACAATGGAGATGTTGCATGTGTGAGGAATTTGCGATTTGACACTTGATTCTTTTATAAAAGTTCGCGAGAAACACGATGGCGCCACTGGTTTTCTCTGAAATCAACTCCCGAGCTCAAAAAAAGCTCTCAAGTTGAGGCCAAAATGGAGGGGATACCCCACGCTATATTGAGAGTCCACCTCTACATCAAGACAAACTCTCCATGCAAAGATAGGGAGCAAATACATTGACAGGGCTGCCACTTTATCACTCCAAAACTGAAAACACGGCAACCCTGCTAATGTATTTGCTCCCAATCTTTGCATGAAGAGTTGGTCTTGATGTAGATGTGGACTCTCAGGATAGCGTGGGATATCCCCTCCATTTTGACCTCAACTTGAGAGCTGTTTTTGAGCTTGGAAGATGATTTCAGAGAAAACCAGTGACACCATCGTGTTTCTCACGAACTTTTACATAAGAATCAACAGTCCAATCGGAAATTCCTCACACATGCAACATCTCCATTGGGGTTTTCGTGAATTTTTTTTTCATTCTTATTTGCTCCCAACCTTTCCATGGAGAGTTTGTCTTGATGTAGATGTGGACTCTCACGATAACGTGGGATATCCCCTCCATTTTGGTCTCAACTTGATAGCTTTTTTTGAGCTTGGGGGTTGATATCAGAGAAAACCAGTGGCACCATCGTGTTTCTCGCCAACTTTTACATAAGAATCAACAGTCAAATCGCAAATCCCTCAAACATGCAACATCTCTATTTTACCTGTGACGAAATAATTATCAAATTGTAGTTTTACTCAAAAATTTCATGTCCGACCTCCTGATTGATTCAGTTCATTGTGCGACGGCGCTGAGCGAGAATCTCTATGGACAAAATATGACACCCCCGGAAGCCGCTGCTCCAAACCGCCCGCGCGACATTCAACCCTAAAAATTCCGCAAATACGCTTCGCCGGGCGAGCTCGGTGATTTTACGATCTTCTACTTTGATAACAGTGCTTAGATTTTATGTCTTTCCGCGCGGTAGTAGTCCGCCGTGCTGAGTAAGACCCTGTATGAGCCATCAGGCGTTGTCAAATTTCCTTCGACCAAACACAAATTTTAAGGAAAATTTTTGAATATTTCTCCTCTAATATTTCGTAGGATTTTGCTCGAAATTCGTCCTAAAAAGTCTGAAAATCTCAAGGAATAATATTCATGACTTTCGTCAAAAATAAATATTTTCTGAGAGGAAATTTGGCAACATTCGAGTGTTCATGCGGCATTCTTCCTTAGCGCGGCAGAAGTGTATGTAAGTTTGAGGACTCCTGAAATTCAATGTACTTTGCCCTTGTTCTGATGAATTAAGGAGCTTATCTATAAATTAAGTAACGGTGAATTTACGATATTTTTACAGGGTATCTCAAAGTTAAGCTAGAGGACATACAGTTGGACAGACAGTTGGACATATTCTGCCATGCCAAGGAAAAACGCCGTATAAACCGCCAGGAGTTGTCAAATTTCCTTTGATAAAACACGATTTTCCTGGTAAACTTATGAATATTTTCCTTCCAATTTTTCAGATAATTGTGTTTGTAATTTCACCTAAAGTTCCTGAAAATTTCAAGAAGAAATATTCGTAACTTTCCTTAAAAATGAACATTTAATTGAAGGAAATTTGGCAACTCTCAAATGTTCATACGGCGTTCTTCCTTAGCACGGTAGTATTGCTGTCAAACGAAACTATGTGCATTATGACGTGAGCCCTGTTGTGTATACATTCTTATGGGTCTCAGGGCTCATGACGTAATGCACATTTTGGCAGGTGTCAATTTCAGAGACTCTGCACTAAAATTCTAAGCAATGTAATCGGGTGAGATAAAATTTAAAATGGTCAGCTTCCTTAATTACAGAGTCGTGTTTTGGTGGTTTAAGCTTATAGAAGAATGAAAATTGAAGAGATTTGCCCGTGTGCCAAGTCTTACGTTCAATATTAATGAAGGTATCGCCGATCAAAAAACACGGAGTGTGACATCCTGGTTTCTTTCACCTTGTTTTAATCCGTGTTTTACATCGAGCAACAAGTGCAAATCGATGTGTCAAGTGCGAGATCACGTGTCTCCGTTTGCGACGTGGTAGACTTCCAGTCATAATTCATTTTTACCTTGGAAAACAAGTCATCGTAATTTCTCGAAAGCGACCTTGATTTTTCTTCTCTGTCAGTAGAATATTCTGTATAAATCTCAGGCTATAAAGCTGACTGGTTGCTCTTCAAAAAAATAAACTAGGGGCGGAGATTTTGAAACACTGCAATGGAGATACGTGGTGTCACATGTCACACTTAGATCGTCGAAATGTGACCAACACTGATGAAACTCAGCTGAAAGAGGCATGGTGTGCACTACCGGTGTGGATGACGTCCTACGCCATATTTTTCAACCAACAATATCTCCGTTTTTTTGGACGTAGAAACGTGGCATATATTTGAACAGATTCAAAATTGTTGGCTAATCTGTGAGCTGAAACTATCAAAAAGCAATTCTGTGACTGGGAATTATACGGAGTTTAATGCCTCTTTCTGTATGATAACGATTGATAGGCAACTTAAGGAGTTTTTAGAACTATTTTTGAATTGATTAGAGAATCTTTCGATACAAAGAAGAGGCTTTCATATATGTTTCTCCAGGGATTGAAAGTAGCCGGTTTGTTTGTGGTCAGATTAACAGTCTTACGGACTAGCATACCACGGAAAAGTCATGTTCCTAGTTTATTCCGGATTTCCTTTCATTTTTAAAAGTTTTAAAAGTTTGCTTTAGAGGCTCAGACGGAAGCCATCATTGATTCATGAAGGAGGTAGATGGCTGAAACCTCTTTCATCCAGAACTTTGTGTAGTCGGGAATAACACAATAAGAAGAATCACGGCACTCGAAATGTTGTTTAAAATGTTACAAATTAGAGATTAGCGCAATGAGAAGGTGATTAATTCAGAAAGTTAAATTTTTATTTTATTTTTAAAGATCACTTCCAGAGAGAAAAGCAAACCCGCGTTGGAATAGGAATGCATTTTACAGGTATAGCTTCCTGATGAATAAATATTAGATTTTTAAAGTTTTAGCTGATAGTCTGCCTGAAAATCATAGTTTTCTGTACATGCCTCATCGACAAACATACATATTTATAAAAGTTAATATGAACTACATTTTTCAATTGGGGACTTCTATTGTTTGTCAAGGTAAATTTTTATTCTTTTTTTCTAAAGGTCACTTCCGGAGAGAAATATAGTTTCCCGATCAAAAAGTAAGATTTTTAAAATTTGGCTCACAGTCTGCCGAAAAGTCATAATTTTGTCTGTATGCGTCATCGCCAAATTCCAAAAACCATCATCCATTCCATGGTGCTAAATATGAACCTTATTTTGCACTTGAAAACTACCATCTCTGGCTCAGCTTTGAAATATTTAACTGGTTCAACTTTTAAACTTCAAAACTCAAAATTTTTACTGAATTTATTAGTTGTCTCTAAAGTAAAATTGAACGTTCATCTACGTGCATACAATAATAGGAAAAAGGTGGTGCCCATAAAGGGTAGCAAAAACCTTGCAAAAATGTATCTTTCTCTAAGGTTCCGTGCTCTACACTGACTTTATCTCAGCCAAACGATTGGAAAATCTGCAAAGCCTTTGGCATGGCCTGTAAATTACGCATAAAGGAGAGTCGATACTATCGATTGACTACTCAGCAGTTTCACCTCAAGCCTTACCTCAATCGCATTAACCCCAAATTTCATGCAGGATGGAGTGTATCAGGAATTCGCGCCAACATCTCCCTCCCAACTTTGATAAGACTCAATTTAACTTGTTATATTACGGCATGCTCTTATCTCAAACTTGTGCTTCCGCTCTCTCCTCTAGCTCTCCTCATATTTGCCGAAAATGTACCGAGGTGTTCGACTAAATAGACTGTTGTCTCCTCAGATTTCACCGTTCTCAAGACAAAAGACTGCAACTACACTTCAATGTTGCCGAAAACCAATCTTCAAATTTTCAATTCATCAGGAGACTGCTGGGCGTTTCCCACAAAATATTTCACCGTAAAGGTAAAAGGGTATCCACTGGAAGACTCCCAAAAATGGTTAAAAAAATGATTATATTTCATCAGTCAATTTCAGTCTATTTTGTGCCTTCATTTTTGAAGCATAAGTGGGACAGAGAGCAAAATATTCACGAATTTTCTCGCTCTGCTCGGTCAGCGGTGATCCTTTCTACATTTTTACGAATTAAAAACGAGGTCGGATTACACCTATTCTATCTTTTGTTGTGATACTTGCCCAGCCCTTGAAGCACTACTACAAATAAGACAAACCAAAACGACCACATAACGAAAATAGAGCGAAGGAGAGGACGCGCTTTGACGACGGCGCAGAGATACAACTATTCGTACTTGCGATGGATGTCCGTGTTGCGTCTGTAAAATTGAAGGCGCTAAGCAAGCACTTGCAATGTACCGCTCTTGGCCTTAAAGTAGTGATGGACGGAGATTTTGAAGACACATCCTAAATCCAAAAATGATGAATTTCTCTATAGACTTTCGAATCATTCTCCAAAAGCTGTAGGACTGGGTGTTTCTTTGAAATTTTTAAAACCACCTAGAGCAACACACTCACGCAAAAAAAAGGAAAAAGAAAAAAAACCTTAATCTTCCCCGTCGATACGATGCCGAAGAATGAAAGCTTTGATTAAAATTAGGCAGAAGCTATTACTCCAGAGCAGAGGCTTAAATATGTTCAAATCTTCACACAATACGTGAAATAATTCACGCGTATTCGTGTGTTGCATTTCCCGATAAGGCGTAGCTTTGTTTATATTTACATTGCGCCTTATTGTTTATTGAGGGTTTCCCTAGCGGTTTTTTAAAACCAAATAAAAACAGAGACAACTCGTGGGAACGAAAAAAACGTCAGTCTCCAATATTATTTACAACAGGGTTTCATTTTTCTGATAATTTTTCATTTTTTCTCTCATTCACTGTGGTTTTCGCTCTTGATTATTTTTCAGATACGCGCTGAATACTCAATTGATCAATCAAATGAAAACATACAAATTATATGTATGAAATGAACACAAAATACATTTAATGAAACATACAACCGTTAAAAAGCTCCCGTGTTAAGGGAAAAATGGAACTTACGAATTTGACGATGCTTATTCCATCAAATTGGGTGAAATGATTATATCATAGAAATTGTCAGTAAAATGATGTACCTGTGAAAAAAAACAGAAAGAATTTGATTAAAATGTATACCTTAAAAAAGTGTTCAATATATTCCAAAAGTGTCCAACCTCCCCCTTTCCCCCTCCCCTCCCCCGGGGCTGGGGAGGGGGCGGCGCACAGTGGTTCGAGTCAATCGGACTCAATTGGAGAGGTCGGACATGAAATTTTTCACTAAAACTGCAAATTTTGATGTTTATTTTGTCACTTTCAAATTTAAGGGTTGTTTCAAGAAGAAAATTTCACCAGGAAACCAGAGTTGTTTTTCAGTTTTCTTGTAAAATAAATTTAACGCGTTAAAAAAGACAAAATTTCGCGTGGTTAGGCTAATTCTTGTTAATACCGTTTTACTGACCGTTACATGAGATCAGTTGCGCGAGTTTAGAACATGTGGAGAAAGAGAGGAAATTAGTCGGATTTTTTGTCATCGTTTCAAATGACAATAATCCTTACAGATTGTACGCACATTTCAAGATCATGAGTTGAAATACGCTGACTCCGTGAGTTTGAGTATTAGAGCCTAACACAGAGCGGCGCGGCGCGCAGTGTGCGACCAGCGCGTGTCAGCGCCTACAAGACTGCCGGGATACTTCACGCACTGCGCGTACATGCCATGTTGGATACGCAATGCGTGAAGTATCACACCATGGCGTTTGAGCAATGCGTGAAGTATTCCTGAAGTCTTGCAGGCGCCAATGCGCGTTTCTCGCTGGCCGCACGTCTAGCTTCGCGTCGCACAGTGGATCAAGTCAATTAGAGAGGTCGGACATGAAATTTTTTATTAAAACTGTAAATTTTGATGTATATTTTGTCGCATCTTAAATTTTAACCGTGCTTGTAGAAGAACATTTCACATTTTGGAACATTTCAAACCAATGGAGCCACTTTTAGAACCTCAAAGTTTTACACAAACGGAGTTATAAGCGTTTAAAGTTTCCAAATTTCGTCCGACCTCCTCTATTGTCTCGATCCACTGTGCGGCGGCGCCTAGGGAGCAACTCCCCGCAATTAGTTTTTCGGTAAAGTTGGTAAATTAATAATGAACTTGGGCGGAATCTCCCCGAATTCCGAGACATTCCGGTCCCCGCAACTCCCACCGGCACCTCATAACGTTGCTGCCCTAACGTAAGAACTTAACTCTATTTCCCGGAAAACACGTTACTATACCGACAACACGACTCATTTCAAAATGCGGTTACGTTGTTACGTCATAGGCCGCCGGATAATTGGAAACAACTTCTCATAGACTCGGGAAAAATTCCTCACTCGAGCGGAGAGGCATTCCGGATCATTTAACTAATCGACTCTTGATCCGAACCCCCACCCCTTCGCCGGGAACTATCTAAAGTTCTTGATTATTTGATAATATCTGCGGGCAGATTTAACGTCCGCGAGGAGAGACTCTTCGTGCTTGTGTCGATTATGTAGCATCGCGTCCAAGATATTGGACTTCACGCTCATCCTTGATATACTTGCCTGCTCATCTCGTCCAAAATCTTGGACTCCATGCTCATCGCTAAACTTCTCACTTCTTTGCTTGAGCATGGAGTCCAAACGCAAGCAGACATCTCTTGGTTTTAAAGTTCATCATGATAGAACATCGTATACTTCGCGTATTTAATCTAACTTGAACTAACTTAACCTAACCTAACTTGACCTAACCTAACTTGACCTAACCTAACCTAACCTTACCTTACCTAACCTAACCTTACCTAACCTAACCTAACCTAGCCTTACCTAACCTTACCTAACTTAAGCAATGCACAATTTTTTTCGAGGACACATTTTTTCGCCTTTGTTTCACAAAAATTGTCCCAATACATTTTTGGATCCTATGCTCGTGTATTGTAACCGTGTAGCCTAAATCCCACAATTTTGGACGCTATGCTCACATCGATTTTTAGAAAAAAATCATCCCTAGTTAAAGTGAGCATGGAGTCCAAGATCTTGGACGTGATGAGCAACCGAACATATATAGCTTAGCTATCGACAAGTAATTGCCTCTAGATGAGCGTGTTTTATTCAGATTTTCAAAATACGACCCTATAATTTGTCTGGAGGGCATTGAATCTAGAGTCGCAAAAATTGTGAGGAAAGACATCCCTAACTATCCACAGGAATTTATGTTTTATCTGAGGATGTTTAGAAAGACATTCGTGCGGCTTTCGTAAATGGAAAAAGGCTCGAAATCGGCTTCGAAAAAGTATCTGTCTGTTTTAGTATATACCTTGTCTAGAGGCACATGCATTGAATCTAGAGTTGCTAAAAATTGTGAGAAAAGACATCCCTAACTATCCACAGGAATTTATGTTTTATCTGAGGAAGTTTAGAGGACATTCATGCGGCTTTCGTCTGAAGCAGGGTGAAATATTTTCCCTCAATTAGCGGCATCGGTCTTCTTTCAGCGGCAAAACGCGCTAAACAGCCTCGCGTGCCAACGAAACAGTCTGGGAGAGGGGAATGAATTGTCAGGTGTCAGAGTGTCTGTTTTCACTCGAGCGTTTTGCACTGATCTAATAAGAATGTCCGCGTTGCGTGCTGAAGAGAGCTTGCACTCTCAAGAGTTACGTAACAACGTATTAAATGGAGTAAAACCCCTCCCGGATTTTTTATTATTTCATGAATACGAGCTGTAAAAAAAAACGGGAAGGCCTGTCAGTTACGAGTGCGCTACCAGACAAAATATGAATGAAACCAGTACAGATTTAGAAGGGACATTTCATGAAAAATAAAAATTTGAAATACCACCTGAAATTCCATGGAATCCTCCAGGAGCTTTAATGAAACGTAAAAAAATTGAAATTCGATAGCTAATTTTCAAATTTTCTGTTGCGTGATTGGTAATCATCTTAAAATATTGTAAAGAAAACATTATAATGTATATCTTGTCTGGAGACCTATGGAAAACTAATATTTTGGCTCATTTTACAAGCAAAGTAAGTGTCATTGGTCTTTCTTTGAAGATTGGTGCTTTCTACATTAATCAGAAATTGTGTTCCCTAATTGCATAATGTAGTTCAAATACTGATCAGGCGTTTTACACCGATCTCAATTTCAATTAAACCACAAGGAGCCAATTATTGGCCAATCAAAGTGAAACTTAGAGTCGATTAAAACCGTTTTGTAAAGAGGCGTCACGAGCTATAATTAATTCAACTCTGGTTTCTACAATTTAATTAGAGTTCAGAGAATTATTACGCAGGAAAGAAAAGAGGTGCCGAGGCAAAAAATATATATTAATTTTCCAGCAGTTGTTACACTCGTCCAGCTAGAGGAGAAGCTTTGAGTGGAGACCGTCGTTTGAATACTAATGGCTTCTCATTTTCGCTTCTTTCCTTTTTTCCCTGCGTGCGAGCTCTCTCCGTCACCTGACCCTTTCACCTTTTTAAGCCGACCAATTTGCTGCGAAAAAATTATTCAGCCGAAAATAATGTCGGTCTGTCTGAAAAGTAGTCTCGTTTACTAACTTATGGGCTATGGGCACTCCCCAAATTTCAAGTCTCTATTTCAATTTGTTCAATAGCCACAGAGATGGTGCGAAACTTTTTGATCACCTCGTGCTTGATCAAGATTTATTAATTTTTGCCTGAAGTTTTTAAAAACGTTAAGTTATTACTTACGTAACTTGAGGCTAAGGACCTCACCTTCAGTGGTATAAAATTCCGTTTGTGGTCGCAATTTTTCACTCGTCAAACTTTTAAGGAATGTTGAAAAACGAGCATATAGACCAGAGCGGACAAAATATTTTATATGTTTGAAGAGTGCGACAACGCACGGACTTTTATATCACCGAAGATGAGCAAAAATCATGAAAATTAGTATGGTAGAATGCTGGAACTAAGCGTTACCAGGTACGCAAATTTAGGAGGCCTCGGAGTTTATAGTAAAGATTACCATACTTTTTTTTCAGTTAACCAATTTGATAAATCCACCGTTGATATTCGTGGCAACACCGATTCACATGGAAATTCTTTCAATGATTCCTTTTTCTCTCATCGCACGAACCCCTCGTTTTTAATAAGAAGTGCAGCGCTCCAATCTCGATCATTTCCAATCCCGGCCTGCGAAATCACCGAGCGGCAAGTCCCGATTCGCGACCGGTCGGATTACCCGTATGAAAATTCGATTAACTTCCATTCATTCGCCATGGAGCGGCGCGTCGAGTCGCGTCGTCCCGAACTTCTCCAATTTTCCGAGCGGCAATTTTTCCCGGGCGTCACGTCGCGTCGCGTCGTGGGTGTCAGTCATAGCGCGGTTCGCTCATGCGAGAAACCGCGAAAAATCAAGGCGGAGACGCCAAGACACTTCCGGGGTAGATGATGCACCGCGGCGTTGCCACATTTGGCGAATTCCCTCGTTTTTATCCTCCGGCGATCTGCACTGCCGTGCTATGAAAGAACGTCGTATGAACATCCGAGAGTTGCCAAATTCCCTCTCGGGAAAAACGAATTTTTAGATGAGTTCAGAATATTTTTCCTTGAAACTTTCGGATACTTAAGATGGTATTAGGAACAAAATGGAGATGTTGCATGTGCAAAGAAAATGCAATTTGACTGTTGATTTTTATGTAAAACTTCGCAAGAAACACGATGGTGACACTGGTTTTCTCTGAAATCAACTCCCAAGTTAAAAAAAGCTCTCAAGTTGAGGCCAAAATGGAGGGGATATCCCACGCTATCCTGAGAGTCCACCTCTACATCAAGACCATGCAAAGATAGGGAGCAAATACATTGACAGGGCTGCCACTTTATTTGGGGACTCCAAAACTGAAAACACGGCATCACTGCTGATGTATTTGCTCCCTATCTTTGCATGGAGATTTTGTCTGGATGTAGAGATGGACTCTCAGGATAGCGTGGGATATTCCCTCCATTTTGGCCTCAACTTGAGAACTTTTTTTGAGCTTGGGAGTTGATTTCAGAGAAAACCAGTGTGACCATCGTGTTTCTTGCGAACTTTTACTTATGAATCAACAGTCAAATCGCAAATTTCTCACACATGCAACATCTCCATTCTCTGTGAAACTGGACGGAAAATATTTGTAAAATTTCCCGAAAATTCGTGATTAGTCAAAGGAAACTTGGCAACCTCTGCAGGCTCATAGGGCGTTTTTCCTTAGCTCGGAAGTGTAATTGTGGGAGATTTGGCAACGCCGGTGCAGACGCAAGCTCTTTTATTTGTATTTCGCCGCGACCGATCCGCGATTCGAGGGCCATAATGATTCATGATCAGTTCAATAGCTCATTGTTCGGAGCTGAATCATACACCCACCTCCCGTTTGTCGATAAGACGCCTCCGCGACGCACACTGGACCGAGTCAGTAGGAGGGTCGGACAAAATCTGAATACTTTGAAAGCTTACATTTTTAGAAATACGAAACAAAAAAATTTAATTTGGTTTCATTGGTTTTTTTGTGGAATTTCCTCTCCGGAACACCCCTTGAAATTGAATTTGTGACGAAATAAACATCAAAATTTGAAAATTTAGCCAAAAATGTCATGTCCGACTTCTTGTGTTAGCGCGTCCCATTGTGCGGCGTTGCCTCTCTATGAGGCCGCTGCCCTTCTTTAAGTAGCATGGGAAAGAGAAAATGTGGATTCATACAGACTTTTAGAAGTCAATGAGAAAAAAGCGTTTGGTTCTAGAGTCTCAGAAAGGAGGTCAAATGGTGTTCCGTAGATTTTCCGAACGTACCAATCTAGTGGGCGAGGAAAGAAGAAGCAGGAGAGCTGGACCCCCCCCCCCCCCCATTTACTTGACCTCTCTCAAGAAATGTGAAGGATTTTGCTGAATAAGTGCGTGGCATATTTAACAACTTGAAAATTGGACTTGGGTCGATTTTTCAGTCAAAATAGCTCAAAATTGCTCCTGAGACGACTTAATTTTTCAAAATTTTACAGGTGGGTAGGCCCCCCGAGCCCTCTCTGTCAAGCGGCCTGTTTGTTGTATTTTATGTCGGCGCGACAAGAATCAAAAATCGATATATTACACGGCACCTACAGGGCTATGTCTTGTTTTGGCACGTCGACATAGTCTGTTAAAGTTTCAACGATCAGAGGCCAGCTAGGAGGTACCTCGAAATTTCCTTTAAATTCTGGGAAAAGTAGTGACTTTATTTATCTTGCTAAAATACGCTGGAGCATGTCAACATCTATAGGAATTATGGTATAGTTTATAAGGCTAAGGGATCGAAAAACTAGTTTTAAGAGAATACCATTTATTCTGTGATTTTTTATTTGACGTAGAAATTGCTGGATTAGAATGAAGAGTTACGTCTTGCACAATGAATTGGCACAAACGCGAGGCAAACCACACCCCCTCTCTGAGTCAATCACCGAAAAAAAAAAGATACATGACTTAACATAAACTTAAGGTGATTCGATGGACGTCATATTTTGTGTCAGAACGGCATGCAATATATCGCATCAATTGGCTCCATTTTTTCAGCTACTCGTCAATTTTCTCCAATTTTGAGATCGCAATTCTGTTGTCAGAAGACTAAAGCATTCACTTATCAATATTTAAACAAAGAAATTCAACGTAATAAAGGCGTGTTTTTTTCAGAGAGAAAACCACGCCTTTATTACGTTGAATTTCTTTGTTAAAATTGATAAGTGAGTGCTTCAGTCTCCTGACAACAGAATTTCGATCTCAAAATTGGAGAAAAATGACGAGTAGCTGAAAAAATGGAACTAATTGATGCGATATATCGCATGCCATTCTGACACAAAATATGGCGTCCATCGAATCACCTTGATGCTAAGGCGGTTAATTCAGCGTTTTGTGAGTTGTCAAACACTTTTTCACATTCAGAATGTTAAGTCAGCATTCTTTTTTCGTTGCGGAATCGTTTTTTGTAAAAACCCGATACTCTAATTTTCTAGTCAAACTTGATAAAAATTACATCCATGAAAATTTATCTTCTTGGACGGTCATGTAAGTCCGCGCACTCGTCCAGTACACCTCCTTGCCCTGGGGGAAAAAGTAATCCCTCCTCCTCATCCCGAACTCCGCAGATTTCTCCGTTCGAAGTGGCTCCCTCAAAGCTGCGAGTTACAGAAAACGCCACCTTTTCAAATTCTCAGGGATGCAACCCGGATTACACGGCGTTCCTCCAAACTCACGGGTATACAGCCCGCATTACACGAAACTACCGCCCGTTTCTCCTGATCCCGCAGACAAGGACAAGCCGAACGAGGCGAGAGCGGCGCTAGTCAAATCCTTTTCAGCGCTCGCGCTTCTTTCCGTTAAATATTTTGTCACTTTCGTCGGAGCATGATAAGGAGCCGGAGCGTAGTTATTTAGGAGGCACAGTGTTGGAGAAAAACGCCGTATGATCTATCGAGTGGTGCCAAATTTCCGCCTATAAAAATGTATTTCTGAGGGTAACTATGAATATTTGTACCGCGTTTAACAGAGAGGAACCAAGCCACATCAGCTATTGCCAATTTTAACTGGGCAGTTTAATTTTTTACGAGAAAACTTTTGTGCAGATCCCTTTTAAAAATGTTTTGGAATTTGCTTCGTATTATGGAGAAAATTCACTGAAATTTGCACGAAAATCCGCACAACTGTTTTCATGTAAAACATTAAACTAGCCAATTAAAGGCATTAGCTGATGTGGCTTGGTTCCTTTCTATTTAACGCGGTCCATTTTTCCTTGCAGCCTTTAGATATTTTAGATCGACTTGGAAATGAAACAGGGGCCATTCATAAATTATGTAAGGCACCTAAGGAAAATAGTTCAAGATGTGCCTTACGAAAGAAAAGAGGGAGGTGTCATGTGCACACTGCCTGAAGAAAAGAAAAAAAAGTGAGATTAGAAAATAAATTTCTCCTGAAAAAATGCCAAAAATTCGTATTTTTCATAGTTTTTCCTTTCAGTTTCTTTTTTCTTGTCTTTTAAGCGTTTGGGCCGTTTCCGATTGGTATTTATCGAAATGACCACCCCTACAATAAATTTGACGGTTCAAATGACATCGATTTTTCTCAACACTATTTCTAACTAAAATATGCATTTTCCCTCATGGGGTACTATGAACTACTAACACTAAAAATTGATAATTGCACTAAATTTTCTCTCTAAAATATGAATTTTCCCTAATTCAAAAATGAGGAGGGGTGTTAGGCCAGGCTTTCGCCTTTAATTTTGGGAGTCAAAGGTCTCCATTTTGGTGCCTTACTGGGAGAAGGGGAAGAGTCTAACATTGAAAACAAGCGGAAAAGAAGGGCTCATCCGTTTTATATGCATAGGCCCGTTTTCAAGCTCCCCAAAGATGATGATGATGAGCAACATTGAGATGAAACAAGTCGCTCACCAAAATTTCAACAATCAATTTTGGGAAAAGTGCATTGCCGCTAAAGAAATAAATCATAGAAAGACGAGTATCGTCCTTCAAGCATTGACATCGGAGGCTTTAAATAAAGACATCACAGATTAATCTATACTAAATATGTTAGGTCCCTCTCCTCAATTTTGTTCTTAAGGTGGTGCTCCATTTGGACGCATTTCCACTAGGATACCAGAATTCTAGGGGCAATTCTAGAATTCTAGAATTCTAGTCGAAATAGAAAAGCGCTGCTAATCGGCTGAGCGTTTAAAAATGTTTTACGCAAGTTATGGGCGGTCTTCAGAGATTCACAAGTTTCCCATCGCTGAAAAATAATTCTCGGCGTTTTTACCACGGTCCGTTGGTACCTTTAACATCTCATTTTTTTTTACTAATTATTGGTAATTTTCTCAAGACAGACTGGACAGAGAGACCTAAAAACCGGTATTTTTACTGTTTTTTCCAAGTAAGAATACCACTTTTATTGGTAATCAATTCCCGGTAACTTTGCCATTTTATCTCGGTAATTCTACCACAGTCGATAAAAAATATTGGCGTTTTTACCGGGGTCCAGTAAAATTACCAATTCCATAAATGGCAATTTTACCAAGAAAAAACTGGGATCAAATAGAACCCTGAATTCTTGGTAATTTTACCCTTTTCTTAGTAAATACACCGAGATTTTCTTTTTTGAAGGAAATTTGGCAACATTTGAAGGGCCATACGGGGTTCTACCTTATACCCGCAGTTGTATATTCGCTTCTCGCGGTTGTTTACGAGCAGACCATTCAAATTTCGTTCGCGACAGTTTTACACATCCGGACGACCTTAAATCGCGCCCGAAGTACCCCGCGCAGACATTACGTCGCAAAGGTGTATCTCCGTTTCCCTGTGAACCTTGTTTCCCGTATATCCTCACACATCCCGGGGCTCATGTTGAGATTGAGATACTCCCTTACGTCGGAGAAGGACGACATTACATACGTCGCGACGGGTTTTTTTGTCCACGCGAGCGACAATAACAAGGATTTAGGGCGGAATTATACCCCGTTAGGGCTTTGCCAGTGTTTAAACGCCCGCGCGTTTGATGCCATGATACCTGCTTTTAATAACCGCGCATTCTTTTCTGACTCGCCCCGTGCATTTCAATGAGCGGCATTGATTAAACGCCTTTTTTGTTCCCGTGCTACACCCGCGATTCGAAAGTTGCGCGGGTCGAGTAGTTCGGAAAGTCGATCTCGATTTTGCACGATTGTTTGGGCTTTAATAACTTTTGTGAGAGTGATAAAAGTTCGCGACGCTTCCTCATTGCATCGATGATTGGAGCAATGATATTTTCGCCGTAGTATTCAATTACGTCGCATTCGTTTTTTGATATCTTGGACGTGGGGCCAAAAGATCGAGTGAGACCTTTTCTATCAGTGTAGATAATTTTTTTCATGATTCGTTATTCTATGAAAAAATGAAATTTTATCATGCGAGCAAAAAAAAAAAAAAAATTAAAGTGTATGAGTTTCAGTAATGAATTATGTATAACACAATCATAGAAACGTCCATAACTTTAACGCTTGGATCGGTTTTTTTTTTCACCAAACCTGCAGCATTTTCAACCCAAAGATTTGGTCAGTGCAGTACAAAATTATTGCCAGACGCTTATTACTTGGATCGCATTTAGCAAAAAATAACCAGCGCCATTTCAGTGTTTTCAAAATCGTGCAACTTCTTTTCTTTAAGAAACACTTCATTTAAGTATAAAATTAACATTTACACCATTATTTGCCTTTAAAATTATAAATTTTTTGGTGGGAAGCCAATAATATTTGCTAATCTGGGAGATTTTTAGATAATTATGGAGATGCAGCATTTTTCCAACACTGTTTAAGCGCTGGTTCCTTCTTGCTAAACACGATCCATTTCTCTGTGAACCTGATTTTTAACGAGGTCGCAAACTCTCAACCTAACGGAACAATATCCGAAAAACTATTAACCGCACGTTCAGGTTGAAAGTATCCGTTCGAATCGTGGTGAGAGTGGTGTGGGTGCGGAGTGGAAGGGGGGAGGGGGAGGGGGGAGGGGGTGTTGATCGATACCGTTTAGCATCGATTTCATTTCTCTCCGCGATCGGATCCGCGGGGGCGAATCCAAATGGATGCGGTCGGAAACGCAATAATTAAATTGCGAGACGAAATTGCGGGAAATTCGCGCTCGCCCGCAAGCCCCACCGAGGCAGAGGGGGAGGGGGAGGGGGGTTGTATTGTGCCGAGCTGCTGTGCAAACACCCCGAGCCACGATTTCACGAGATGAGTATCCGTCGACGTCTTGAGCAATCATTCGAGAGGCATTTTTTGTTATTGGGTTATTATTTGTTACCGGGTTGTGACATTTTCGAAAGGACCCTGAGTCGCAAGATCGTTACCTTCCGTTTGTTTGTTTTATTTTTTATTTCTTTATTTTTTTATTTTTTTTTAAATCAAGTTCTTTTATTACGGTTATTTACAGGGAGGAACTATGGTGGACAGGCCATAGCCTGAAGGCCTTTGATACATACTAAAATGAAACCTATCTGTTTTGTTTCTTTTATTGAGCGTTCACCACTTTCCCGTCGTTTTGCATCGGGTATGTTACTAATGTATCCATTGGTAAAGGCCCGCACTGCTCCACTTCGACACTTCATTGGCAGCAATTGAGCAGAGCATTGCGAGTTCACGTCTCGTGCCATCGCGCCTTCAACTTTGCAGACGCAACACGGACATCCATAAAGTACGAATAGTTGTATCTCTGCGCCGTCATCAGTGCGCAACCTTTTCCTTGCTCTAATACCGTGTTGTGTTGGTTTCGTTGCGTCATTTGTAGCGGTGCTTCCAGGGCCACGTGAATAGCATAGCCGAGGATAGGAGAGAAGCACTCTGGCCTCGTTTTTCAGCGTTCACCACCTTAGTAGTGTACGCTCTCTCTCGTTATTTTGCATCGGGTATGTTACTAATGTATCCATGGTAAAGGCCGCACTGCTCCATGGAGTCAGCGCCATTTTTCGTGGCGGGAAGCAATACCTAGTTTCTCAATTTTTTCTTATGTATCATTTCTACCTGCTTTCTCCTATTTCGCCCACTTTATGTAATGCCTGAAGGTTTGTACTTGAGAAATTAATATCTTTACGTTTTCAAACTCTGCAACGTATACTTTTATTTAATGACTCTTTCAAGGATCGTTCAAATTTTTTGTCGTCGTAGTTCTAGAAAAATCTTTGGGTACAAAGTACCCCTTCACTAATGACCCCTATATTTTACTCTATGATGACAAGATATTTCTTGTGTATATGTATGTTTCCTAGGTTACGCTCAACGTTTAGTTCAACAGCGTCTTGCAGAGCTCTCTTCCGTCCGCGCAAAACCACTTTTACATATTGACGAGGTGCTACGGTGAACGCTTTCCAACGTCCTGACGTTGGAACCGTCGTCTTGTTTTTCATTTTTACTATGTGATTATTTTCTTCAACACTGTTCAATAAACTTTTCAGAGAGTAACTATTTCGCAATATTCGAGATCACGTCCAGTATGAGCCGTAGAACGCCGTAAAATTTCCTCTGACAAGAGACGAATTCTTCGAAAATCTCATTAATATTTTCCCTCATACTTGAAAATATGCAAAAAAGCCTACACGTGTCCATTTTGAAACACTGTGATCGAGTTCCCATTTTTTGAACTTCCGCCTACATTCCACCGCAATTAGGTTCCAACAAGCCTTGGCTCGAGATTTAAGTATACAAACCGAACTTTTTCCTCTGAACAAGGGTTTTGATGTCACTCGCTGGAAGGATAACGTTATCCCGTTATCCGCCTTTTAGACTATGCTGCAAATGCGAATGCATTCAAATTCCCACTATCATTAAGTGAGTTAAGCAATGAGCATGCATTTCAAGTCTTTCAACCGGACTGCTCTAGAGTAGCTGAGAAACTCGGTTCCAAGAAAGTTTACGGAGGCTTGAATGGCTTACAGCCTTTGGTTTCCCATTGTATGTAGCCCGATCTTTTGGCATGACTTTGACTAACCACTGTCAAGAGCTTTTATTCGATTTGTCCACTCTATCAAATTGACTTATCCAATAAAACCATAGAGATCCGCATGGTTTTAGTCAGTAGGTACAGGATTGAAGTTGACATAAACTCCAGCTCCATGAAAAATTTGAAAATAGGAGCTCAGCTCATAAAGTCTGTATGGAATTTAGACATGGTAAAGTAATAAAACCTATTTCATGTTTGCTAAAGTAATTTTTAGTCAAAACACGTTTGTAAAGACGAGACGGTTTCCTTAAAATTTATCGGAAATTTTATACTATTACTCTTTTATATGTGTAAATATACGAGATGGTATTAAAATGTCTTAGAAGACACCTATACATATACGTAGAAACATTTCGCCCAAAAACAAAAGTGCACAAGTAAAAGTTTTGAATACATTTGGAAGATATGAGTAATAAAGGAAGAAATTAATCATTCACACATTTCCTGTGCTGCTTTGCAGGTCTGGTAATGGTTGCTCTGGTGACGGTTGCTCTGGTTTCTCTGATGTTGATCATTTGTGAGCGAACGAATGAAATTTATCAAAACAATATAATTTTTTTCGAAAAAAAAAATGTATCTTTTAATCTCTTTCTGTTATACCAATGTTTTTCGAAAAAAAAAAATAATATTTTTCTTATATGATACAGTTCAATTTTCTTCAGTAGGTTGCCATAATTAGAGACTGGAAAATACTCTTTGACACTTGACGACACAAACTACACTCATATCCTTGTCTGATTATTTCGTTGTATCTTCGCTTAAAAAGATTAAGAATTGAAGTAGGTTATAAAATGCTGCCAGTGAATGAGCGGTAAAACCATTGCCCCCTGACAACATTTGACCTGGTTAGTTCGTTCTTTCAGAAATATAAATTTATCATAAATTTTAAAGTTTCTGAAAGAAGTGCAAGCATGTTTTTATTGGCCTAGTACGTGCAATTGCATCATTGAAAAAATCTAGAAATTCCAGAGGAAAATCTTGAGAAAATTTTCTCGTTTAAAGAAGGATGGAACTCCCCAGTGGGAAATCGCACAAAACGGCATAATAGTCACAGAGAGATTTCATACTTTCGAAATAGAAATCCCGATTATTTTATTGCGGGATGTTAAAGTAACCGGATATAATATCTCCCCGCAGGTGAGCCACCAACACCCATGGGGTGGAATTATGAACTGCACTGCGTGATGCTGCCTGATCAGTTTGAAATTGACAGTTTTCCCTCACAGTTTTCCTTCATTTTTGAATTTTTCAATTTATTATTTTTATCCATGCGACAAAGAAGAAAAGGAGGAAGACAAATCAGTCGAAAAAGAAGATAAAGATGTAGATATATATGTACAAAGAAGAGGAGAGACCTTTGAAATGAGGATAAGAATGAAGAAACTGGAGTAGGAATAATTTCGTTTTCGTCTTTTTCTCCCTTTTATTCCTCTACCTATTTGCCTCATCTTTCGACTTTCCCTCCTCTGTTTCTTGCTCCTCCCTCGTCCTCCGATTTTAAAAATGTCCCTATCAGTGAGATATATTAGAGGCTCTAAGTTATTTCACATGAGTGTGTGTTGTAATGACTCTAATGCTTAATCTTATTTCACTGAAGCAAGCCTCCGGTCTTGGTTCGTATTAGAGTCGGCCAGAGTATAGTCAACGTTGGCCATGGCCATCCAAAAGAGAATCTGCAAAGGTGATCAGTGATACACGCGTGCTTATAATATTAACCGGATGGAATACAGAAAAAGAGATCCTAATTCGACCTTAACGATAAATTGAAGAGTTTGGCAACACACTGCGGTAAACCGGTAAAACCATGAAAATACTACAAGAAATACTGCCGTGATAAGGTAAAACACTATATGAGCTTTCGTTCGTTGCCAAATTTTCATTTTTTAAAACAAAAACTTCGCGCGAACATGTGGATTTTATTTCCAATTGTATCTAAAGTATACCTCTAATTTTCACGAAAAAATCTTCTCAATTTAACTCAATAATCATTTTATTGCAAGAACTTTGGAAATATTCGAATGTTCAAACGTTGTTTTTCCTTCGCACGACAAGAATACTATTCAGCTGGCAACTACAATACGTTCCGCTTCTCTGTTACTTTTTTTACGGCAGAGAAATGAACGTGCTTAAATCAAAAGGAACTATCTCCTTTGTGATTTGGGCCCTGGGACCTATACGAATACACGCATTTCAGGGCTTAAGTTAGGGAGGAGTTCCTTTTGATTAGAATCCGTCAAAATAGTAAAAGGTTCCTCGGATCCAGACCCTCACGGGGGCCCTTCGACGCACACTGGAGCAAGTCAATAGGAAAAGTCGGACAAAAGGTGGAAACTTTGAAAGCTTATTTTTCGAAAATATGAAACGGAAAAGTTAAAATGTGATTCCTTCGGTTTTTTTTGTGAAATTTCCTTTCAGGAACCCCCTTGAAATTGAATTTGCGACGAAATAAACATACAAATTTGAAATTTTAGCCAAAAATTTCATGTCCGACCTCGACTCCTACCTCGTTCCATTGTGCGACGGGTGATATAAAAAGACATTCCGAATCATGTCTTCTGTGAGTGATCGATAAAATGAGATTCTCTTGATTTATGACCCGCCCCGGCCCCCTCCCCTCCCGTGCGAAACCCCGGATCAGATTTAACAAGAAAAGTCATTTAATAAATTACGCGCCGTCTCGCGGCATTTTTCAGACTTTTGAATTTTGAAAGGAGTGAGGAAATTCCATGCATATTCATCAGAGGGGGGAGAAAAATATTCGAGTTTGGATTACAAAACCTGCATGTCCCGAGCGCTTCGGCTCCCCGAGGCGCGGCGTCGAACTCGCAGTTCGCGGTTTTGAAACATTTCGCTTGGGGATAATCCCAGCACGATGCGAGGAGAAATCAAAATCATCACGATGAGTAATAAGATTAATTTATTTCGAGGTAATAAAATGCGACGTGCAATCTGTGCAAGAAAAAAACAGCTTTTTTAACAAAGCTTCAGAGCTTTTTTTATGTTACTGCCAGGTGCTCATGGATTAATTCTCCTTCATTTTGAAGGATAGGCAAAACGAGCTCCTACAAGCTAGAATGGTGGTAGTTGAACGAGACTGCACTTTTGAAACATTTCTTCGAAAAGCTAATCCCAAGATGCGAAAAAAATCAAACCATCATGATGAGTTAAAAGATTAATTTATTTCGCGGAATTAAATGTTACTGCTGGATGATCATGGATCAATTCTCCTTCATTTTAAAGGATAGGCAAAACGAGCCCCTACAAGCTAGAATGGTGGTAGTTGTGGAAAGAGACTGCAGTTTTGAAACATTTCTCCGAGAGGGTAATCCCAAGATGCGAAAAAATCAAACCATCGAGATGAGTTAAAAGATTAATTTATTCCGCGGAATTAAATGTTCTGCTAGGTGCTCGTTGATTAATTCTCCTTCATTTTGAAGGATAGGCAAAACGAGCTCCTACAAACTAGAATGGTGGTAGTTGTGGAACGAGACTGCAGTTTTGAAAAATTTCTTTAAGAGGGTAATCCCAAGATGCGAAAAAAATCAAACCATCAAGATGAGTTAGAAGATTAATTTATCCCGCGGAATTAAATGTAAGTGCAAGGAGATCATCGAATAATTTGCGTCATTCATTTTGAAGGATAGGCGAAACTAAAGCTCCCATCGGCTAATGAAATGAATAAATAAAAGAAAATCGAACGAAATCTTGCGAGGAAACAGGGGTGGGTTTTGGAAACGGAGAATGTGACTTGAGATTTTCGATGCAAATCAAACGTTGCAAACCGTCGGTATGATGTCATATCATGTCATAACTGTTTGTTTCAATTGGTACTTTTGGTTAAATTTGGAAAGAATTATAGATTTATGAACGTTGAATGTATTTCAATTAATTCCAAGTAAAAATGAAAAGATTTGTACGGTGAACGGTCTCCAACGTCTGTACGTTGGAACAAACCCCTTGTTTTTATTTGACCCATTTGCATATTTATTTGTTAATTTTATATTATTTTTCTCAAAAATTCTTCCCTCATTATCTTTCTTTATTATTTGTCTGTATATTCTTTTAAAGTCCTCCATGCTTAAGACATATAACTTCACATGACGAGAAGACGATCAAAGAACGGATTTTAATATGACGGCCTGTATCTTCACACTATACATAAGGTTCTCCGCTCGTCAAAGTAAACCCAATTTCAACATCCACCTTCTCGGATATTTCATTTCAAGCGCTGTGAATCGACGCCCGGAGTAAATCGGTATTCATCGGTGGTTCTCCTCCTCAAAGACTGAATATAACTCGGATAGAAACACGCGTGCGTCCAACATCGAAAGAAGCTGACTTCGAAACACCTCGACGCACAGTGGAGCGAGAAACGTTTGACATTATCTTCACTCCACTGACGTAGGGGCCAGTGGCCTGGCGTGAATGGAGATGTTGCATGTGTGAGGAATTTGCGATTTGGCTGTTGATTCTTATGTGAAAGTTGGCGAGAAACACGATCGTGCCACTGGTTTTCTCTGAAATCAACTCCCAAGCTCAAAAAAAGCTCTCAAGTTGAGGCCAAAATGAAGAAAATATCCTACGCTATCCTAAGAGTCCACCTCTACATCAAGACAAGCTCTCTTCGCAAAGACAGGGAGCAAATACATTAGCAGGGCTGCCACTTTATTTGGGGACTCCACAACTGAAAACCCGGCAACCCTGCTAATGTATTTGCTCCCTATCTTTGCTTGGAGAGTCTGTCTAGATGTAGAGGTGGACTCTCAGGATAGCGTGGGATATCCCCTCCATTTTGGCCTCAACTTGAAAGCTTTTTTTGAGCTTGGGAGTTGATTTCAGAGAAAACCAGTGGCACCATCGTATTTCTCGCCAACTTTTACATAAGAATCAACAGTCAAATCGCAAATTCTTTACACATGCAATATCTCCACTTCCACATTATCTCTGTTTTACATAAAAATTCATAAATATACTAATTGGCAAGGTAAACATCAAAATTCGAAATTTTAGTGTAAATTTCCATTCCCGGCTTCTCCAAACAGCTCAAGTTACCGCGAGGTGATTTTTTAAATTCATAGGCAAAGCAATAGACAAAAGAAAAAGAACATAGAGCCATATTATCGGTGGCGAATCCGATGGTTACAATGAACGAAAGTGGTAAGTGGTAGAATAGGTACCGGGCACTCGTAAGAGACTCTATGGATCGTATTCGATAGTGGTTCGATGTATCGTTTCGTTCAAAACAATAGAACATAACCTCGACCAAAAATTTGTGGATTTAAGTTAGAAAAGCTGAAAATGAGAAAATTCTCAACCATTTCACTTTTAATTGTCATTTGGTACCCAAAAGAATATAAAATCTACCAGAAAAGACCCGTTCCCTCAAATCGCTAAATTGACTTTTGAGACTAAGCTCACACGTTGAGCCAATCGATATCGATACAATATCACCTAATGATGTATCGAACACGATCTATCGTCCGTCCATCATTTGCCTCTCTCTATCTTTATAACGACCACCCTTTTAAACCAGTAGAAGCCAGTGTTGCCATTTCTCGGAATTAATATCAAAATTCGGAACTTTTCATATAATCGGAACTTTTCCCGGTATCTCCTAAGTCCCCGAAATTTTCGGCCATTTCGAAATTTTGTTGAAACTTTCGGTTTTTCGACAGTTTGACCATTTATTTGATCACATTAAGGGACTTTCTGATCAAATTTGACTATTTCCGGAAGTAAATCCGGGCGTATTACGGAATTTCTCTCGGAACTTTGGGGAATTGGGATATGTTTCCGGAAATCGGAATTATTTCGGAATCTTTTGATAAAATAAAATGGCAGCACTGGTAGAATCGTTCATTTTCCCTTTTTCCTCTTTGTCTATCGCTTTGTCTATGAAAGCCAATAATCAGCCTCCTGTGCGGCACTCCGAGATGGGACAAAACGTCCGAGGAACACCTCGCTTCTGCACTCAGCTCACGCTTGAAGTTTCCGGGACAAGGGACACGTGAATCCGGAATCTGAAATCTTGAAGCTCGGCCCAATCAGCGCCAAAAAGAAGCGAAGAGATAAAGTTCTATACTGCCGTGCTAAGGAAAAACGCCGTATGAACGTTCGAGAGTTGCCAAATTTCCTTCGATAAAATGTTTACTTTTGAAAAAAGGTATGGGTATTTTTCCTTGAAATTTTCAGGAAATTTAGGTGAAATTGCGAAAAAAATTATCTGAAAAGTTGGAGGAAAAGCGTTTACAAATTTTCCCAAAAATTCGTGATTTATTAATTTATTTGGCAACGCCTGAAGGCTCATACGGCGTTTTTTCTTAGCACGGCAGTATAGACGCCGCCGGCCGCCTATCTTAAAGACGAACTACGACGTTAATGGAACGCTATTATGCCGCCCACACCAAAATCACAGTAACTCCGATCAAGATTTTGAGTTTTTCTTCTGCACATACTGTTCTATTCCGAGAAATCCTCACATAGTCATTTTCCGGCCGAAGTATCACCAGCGCTATGCGAAATTTCAACGTTTTCGCCGCCATTTTATTTTATTACAGAGAAACGGTCGATTGAATCTGCTCGACAATTTCACTGGAAATTATCGGCACCACAAAGAAAATTCAGTGAAGTTTTCGAATAGCTTCGTTGAGCAATTTCTCTTTAAACAAATTAAATGACGGCGGAAATTTTTGAACGTCGCATGGCGCTTCTGAAAATTTGGCCGGAGGGTGACGCCGTGATGCCTCATTTTATTCGATTTGAGTTCTCAGTGAAGGCCACAATGGACCACTAGACAAGGTACGAATTTCAGCATTCTGATACTTGTTTCTTCACCAAAATTTCACGTAAAACACGATGCGCACAATGAATATTACCAAAATCAACTCCTTCCGAAGATATTAATGATTCTTGGTGCGTGAACTCAAACCACCCGCTCATGAAAACTCAATACTCTACGTGATTCACATCGCTCGCAAACGTTATCATGATTGTCTCTGCGATGAAAAAATCCGGCAACCTCAATCTTGACACTTTGGCTCAGCTATAGCAAATTACTTATAATTTGAAAAACACATGGTGGGAAATGAACATTGCTCGATTTAATTATTGCTGAAACCGTTGTAGTGCGCGATTTGACTCACGTAGAGCTTTGAGTTTCTTGTGAGCGGGCAGTTCAGATTCCTCGTAACCAATGTGAAATAAAAACGTTAATATCTTCGTTAGGAGTTGGTTTCAGTAATTTTCGTTGTGTGAATCGTTTTCTACGTGAAATTCTGGTTAAGAAACATGTATCAGATCGCTTAAATTCGTACCTTGTCTAGTGGTCCATTATGGACGATATTGCTTACCTCGAAAAGTAGTCACGGCACGTCTTTGTGTAACGAGGGTAATGAATTATTCCGAAATTATGAGGGGTAAATGGATTGCATTTTGCAAACAGAAATCAGAAGCATTCCAATGTTGCTAAGACCGTGCAACTTTTTTAACCTTGCAAATATAATCAGATCATCTAAACAAATGTTATCTCAACTCCCGATAGACTATGAATTTAAGACAAAAATTACTCTGGTAATTTATTTTTTTTTCTATGTTTTCATTAATCATTTGCAAAGAATGTAAGTTGCATAATCCTAGCAACATCGGAATGCTCTTGGTTTCTTTTTGCAAAATGCAATCCAAATACTCTTTGTTTTTTCTGTAAAACGACATCTCATCTATATTATACAGCTACAAGCAAAATCTTGGAAGCACTATTTCTGACGAACTGCCGGACCGATAAGGATGATCTTTACATGTATGTCATCTGTAGTAGATGTAGATGTGCAAAAAATTATGAAACCCCGAACTTTTAATGTTGTAGAGCTTTTAAAGCTCATGTCACTTAAGTCCAATGTTAATAGCGTGAGAGATATGTCGTTTCCGCTAGAAACGTCAAGGTGTGGGATTCTACCTGAGTGACTCGAATAAACAATAAAACAATGGAAAAGCTCGTGAAGGGCTCCTCATTCGAAGCGTTGAGGAACGGTGCATCGCTCAGGGTTCAAGGTTCAAGGTCCAAGGTATATGTACATCCAGCTATTCCTCATCATTTACAAATCTGAGTGTTACGTCAAAAATTTTGAAATCGATGCAGCTCGAACAAAAAATGGTGTATTAAAATGGAAGAACATTTTTGCCTATACATATGCGTATAGGGCCCGCGAAGCGGGCCTGAGGGCGCGAGGCGCCCTCCCGGGGGTTGGGCCGCGTAGCGGTCAGGGGGCAGGGCCCCCTAGTAACTTATATAGAGCAAGCCATGGTCCACACGCACTCACACCCTAATGTGCATTTTTTGCAAGTCACTCTCGAAATAAAATACCAGGCGAAAAGGCGCCAAGCCGTGAAAATACGGTAAACTTAATCGCCAATGTTGCCACATTTTTCGTCGAAATCGGTATTTATTCGACGTACAACGCAAGAAGCTCCGATCTCCCATTTATTTTTGGCAATCGTCTACTGGGAAGAATCGATGGCGGAAAGTGTGGCGGGGTGGTCATCCGGAAATCGAGATAATGATAAATGGACAGGACTCCTTGAAAGATACCCATCCGCAATTCAGCATGATCCCTCGATTGTGCAAGAGCACACAGTAACCGAGACTCGTAAGGAAACGCACTTCATGCCTCAATACTCGAAGGCCTCACATGCAAGATTGCCGGGTTTTGCTGTAAAATGTGATTATTTAAACGGGGTCAACGAGAGAAAGTCCTGATTTTTCTGCACAATCTGACAACAGTGCATGGGTCACCGAAACAGCACTGATGAAATTTCAGGAAAAGTGCTTATCAATGTGTGATCTTCGAGGGATAAGATTCTGAATCGGAGAAATTTTTAGACCCTGTGAATTTCGCGAGAATTGCGAATTTCTAAGAATCTCTTCCGTTTGAAAGTCAGTGGTCCGTCAATTTGCGAGTACATTCGAGCCATAGCGTGGCATGCTTTGCGATATTTCGATTGATCTGCTATTTATACTGTGGAATAGGATTGATAAACAGAGTGTTAGCAATGGACTCCTTTATAATCGATTCTTTATCACACCTTCAAATGAAGAAATATCAGTAATTGATCATTGACGCCTCGCCTCTAATCGAGGCACACACACAGTACCTGTGCGCTGGCCCATCCTTGATTTTCTTGTCATAGTAGAGAGATACTTCCTTTTCTGTGCACGGATCATATTCCGACGATATAAATTTGATTTTAAGTATGATGTGTTTTTGTGCTTTGAGGCCTTGAGGCCCCCCTAGCTCCAGCAGATAAGATTCTCGCAGACGTTTTTTGGTCTACTTCGAAAATTGAAGGTGAAGTTACAAAATGAGCGATACTTGTCCTTCTTTCAAATCAAATCTGCTTGCTCCAAATTTTCAGTAAAATAACACCACTGCTACAGGCAGTTAGAGCTGGACATTTTGTACAACGCGCTAAAGTTACGGAAAGTTTCAATAAGCTTCACAAATCTATATATCAAATATTTAAAGATCAAGAAAAATACAGCTTCGTCGTGATTAAGAATTTGCACAAGACTTTATCAGTACCTCAAAGATTATTTTTAAACGACCTCAGCATGATGCCTGCACATAACCTCTTTTTAGGAAAATAACAGTAGGTAAGTCTCTTACTTAAAGTATAACACGTCTAAAAAGATTTATGCGCAAGAAAAATTTCAAAGGCGCAGAGCTTTGAAATAATCATCAGATACATTGTAGGATTAGAGCAGCATAGAGTAGAGCATCGCGCCTTCAATTTTGTAGACGCAAACACGGTCATCCATCAAGTATACGAATAGTTGTATCCCTTCGCCGTACAACGCGCATCCTTTCTGTTGTTCTATTTTTATATTATCGTTGATTTCCATTTAACTTATTTGTAGTGTTGCCTCAAGGGTTTTGTGAGGATCACAGGAAAAGAATTGAGAGACATGTTCCCGCCTCGTTCTTTAACTTTTCTTCCAAATAAAGAATCACCTGACTAGCAGTATGAGGCGGAGCATTGCCAGTTTACACATCGCACCATCGCGCCTTCAATTTTGCAGACGCAACATGGACACCCATCGAGTACGAATTGTTGTATCCCTGCACCGTCAACAACAAGTTCCTGCCTGGAGGAGGCTACCTTTGCTTTATTGTCATGGGAACGGAGTTCCCTATGATATTACAATCGTTCCGTTGCTATCGCTATGGGATTCCCTATGCCTCTGCGACCTTGAGCGTTTCGCCCAGTCTTCGATTTTTGGTTGATTTTCCGATGTATCAAAAACCGTTGTATTTTTTAGCCAATCATGTCTCTACGTCAAGTTGTGTTGATTTCTAAAATTCGCTTTCAGCGAGTTTTTTTCCACCTTGAGATGTCGTGTCTGACTGGTAAATCTGCGCAGAACCACGAAGTTCCGATTTTGGGCAAATTCTTTTTTTTGGGAGGTTCTGATTGGTTATTTTTCGCCATCAGTTTTCTGTTCGTTGGTGCAAAAGATCGCCTACCTCGGTGCTCTTGAGAAGCCGCCATTATCCCACCTCAAATTTGAAAAATAGAAGTAAAGAAATAATAACCATCGTACAAGGTGGAAAATTGTTCTGGAGGACTCGTTACGGACAAAGAAGTCAAAATCAGAGCTCGATTGATTGATTTAATTCATGGATAAACAAATATCGCCTCAGCTTACTGCCGCGATGGCAAATGCATGCTGAGATGAACCCTGAGAGACATGAAAACAGTGCGAACCATGGCTCCTACAGCAATGCGCTTAGCTCATTTCTCTCATATCCCACAAAGCGTCAAGGTCTCTTGTGATAAGTCCCGCCCATTGCCCGAGTCTTTTGTATGCTATTTTTACTCTCTCACACGCCGACTCGTTATAGCCTAGTTGACTAAACCGCCTCATATTTTTGATTAGGTGCGGGCAATAGGCGATCGGGAGTTCGATACCCGACGATGGGTGTTACTTTTTAATGGTTGTATTGAATGTTTTAGACTAATCATCAAAAAATAATTAATACTAGATGATAAATGTACGAACATTTTCTCGTGAGTTAATATGTTAAACAAAAATACTGGAATATACCTCCTTCATATAATCAGCCACATGTTCCCCCAAATTAATGACGTTATTTTCTTTTTTCAATAAAGTTAATTTGCATTCAACGTTCGTAAGTTAAGCAAAAAGTACCTATTGATACAAATAGAAAGACATGAAAATAGTATGTCTAACATTTCAGTTGTTTTTTTTTTATTTATTTTTTGTTTTTTTGTTTTTTCAATAAAACAAATTGACTGGGACTAGAATCATTGTATCTCTGAAGACAAAAGCTAAGTTTTTTGATACAGAAATACTAATATATTCATCCTTTATATAATCAGGGAGATGTTGACCCAAATATTGATGTATATTTTCTCTGTTCGCCCAAATTAATGATGGTATTTTCTTTTTTCAATAAAATTAATTTACATTCCACGTTCTTAAAGCAATATTTTCTCCAAAATTCAGCAAAAAATAACAATTTATACCTACGCAAAAAGTAAATAAATAAATAAATAAAGCAATGACATGAAAGTAGTATAGGTAGTACACATCTAACATTTCAGTTACATCTATTTGAATGAAAAAAATGGCAACTTAGGAAGCACATAGGTCACTTATGATGCGTATTCGGGCATATGCGTAGAGTAAAAATATCATACTTTACGCCGAAAAAACGAAACTGAAAGTTAAATGCGTTAACTTCCGAAAACCATACATAATCCAACGAAAATAAATAATTGGTAAATAACAGCTTTCTTGTATGCAAAGAAAAAAAATTAAAAATGTTAAAAAAGAGATGTCGACACAAAATTACATAGCCCCTTCAATTCTGAAGATACTACAAACGAACTGTACCTTAACATTTTCATATCCCAGAAGCAAAAGTTCCCATGACGAATATTGCTATCGCTAGCGATTGCAAAAACCAACTTGTTTCCATATTGTGCTTGATTTCATTCCGATGGCTAAGTAACCCCTCCCCCCCTATCCTCTTTATCTCCAAAAAGACAATTTTGCAGGACAAGGAGAAAGTTCCGGAATTTGGCAAATTAGATTTACAATATTTTCAAATATTTTAGTGTCATAAAAGCTTTACTCTGCAAAGTTAGGAAAAAACCATAAAAATCAGCTTGATTATTTTACATTGTAGAATGCGGAGAAATCGCTAACTCATTTTCGTCAAAATGTTTGGTAAGGTGACATTGTTACTCGGGCCAAGTGCTGCCATCCCCTGGAATTTGTTTTTAATCTTGGGACTATTATATTTTCTTGAAATTTTGCTCAGAATCATTGAGGTTCCTGACATGCCTCGATATTTTTGGAAATTTTTCGGGATTTCGGATTTTTTGTCAGTATGACCATTTATTTGATCAAATTTGACGATCTTTGCAACATAATTCGTATTTCGGAATTTGTTCCCGGAACTTTTGAAAAAACCTATAAAGTGTTCTCGGGTCTTTTGGATATCGGAACTAATTTCGGGAGCCCCGGAATCTTTGGTAGAATAAAATGGTAGCGCTGCGTAGCCCTCGATTTGACTCATGATTACAGCTCTCACAGCCAAGGCTTATTTTCCAGTGTTGGAACCATCGATCATCGACATGTCAAATGGACCTTGTTCAGCAGAGAGGAACCAAGCCACATCATTTATTGCCAAATTTATCTGCACAATTTAATTTTTTACAAGAGAACGTTTGTGCGGAATATTTTGAAAATTTTAAGGAATTTGTTTCGTATACTATGCAATAATCACTGAATTTTGCACAAACACCCGTAAAACCGTTTGCGTGCGAAAACTTTAATTGCCCAGTTAAATTTGGCAATAGCTGATGTGGATTGGTTCCTTTCTGCTTAACGCGGTCCAAGTATTGCAAGAGTGATGTAGTCACTATAACAGACTATCACAGGTCCCTCCAAAGGCCTACAAGGACGTCACGCAGTTTATTTTTAATTTTTCCGAAAAGAAAATCTTAAACGCGCCTTTTATAATCATGCCCTTCATCTCCCCTCGCGAAAAGAAGACCATTAGGTGGCCTCCTGCAGCGCGCGATTGTCTCCTCATCCTCTACGTTCGCCTGGAAGGTTTCAATTAGCCGTCAAAAGACTAAAAGGAGCTCGGGGTACCTCTCCTCGGTGCGAGACAATGCGCGGGCCGCTTCCAAATAATTTAACGCGCGAGGAAGAAGCGGGATTAAAAAGAGGGGACGAGGAAAACCCTGTCGTGGCTCAGCGCACGGCTGACCCGGGACCGAGTGGCTTCCGATTTTACGGCAGCGCTTTTGCAGGATGTAAAATTTTTTGAGCTTATTTTGTCCTCCTTTCTAAGAGAGAGAGAAAAAAAAAAAAAAAAAAAAAAAAAAAAAAAAAAAAAAAAGCGTTTGGGGCTGTATGCATAGTCAGGGTAGCACAGGGAAAATGATAAATATGAAAGATTGGGAAAATCCGTGAAATATTTAATGAAATTTTATAAAATTGTGAGAAGTATGAAACATATTTTCAGGGGGTGGGTATGCAACACGCAGGAAAAACCTCGAGAGGCAAAAATCGTTTGCCTTTTCCTTAATTTTGCCTTTGATTTTGGAAAATGTGTCCCGAGTGGCTTCCGATTTTACGGCAGGGCTTTTGCAGGCTGTAAAATTTTTTGAGCTTATTTTATCCTCCTTTGTAAAAAAAAAGGCGTTTGAGACTGTATGCATAGTCAGGGTAGCACAGGGAAAATGATACATATGGAAGATTGGAAATATCCGTGAAATATTTAATGAAATTTTATAAAATTGTGAGAAGTAGGAAACATATTTTCACACTGAAAAAAAAATCTCGGTGTATTTACTAAGAAAAGGGTAAAATTACCAAGAATTCAGGGTTCTATTTGATCCCAGTTTTTTCTTGGTAAAATTTCCATTTACGTAATTGGTAATTGTAACGAGAAATCTCGGTAAATTTATTGAACTTTCTCGGTAATTTTTCTGGACCTTGGTAAAAACGCCAATATTTTTCATCGACTGCGGTAGAATTACCGAGATAAAATGGCAAAGTTACCGGGAATTGATCACCAATAAAAGTGGTTTTCTTACCTGAAAAAAAAAACAGTAAAAATACCGGTTTTTAGATAAGCTTGCCAGTCTGACTTGGTGAAATTACCGATAATTGGTAAAAAAAAAGTGAGATGGTAAAGGTACCAACGGGCCTTGGTAAAAACGCCGAGAATTTTTTTTATTTTTTTTTTTCAGTGTGTCCACCTTTGTAAAAAAAACAAGCAGTTCCAACGCCAAAGCGTTGGAGGGCGCTTCTTTAACACTGCGCATGCGAGGAACGTTTTCATACGGCCAAGCGAGAGTATTGCGGACGGACGATGTATAACAAATTGCCTACGTGAAGGTGGTCCGGCAGCAACATACCCGCCGCTAGTCTCTGGAAAACAATAGAAAAAAATAGTAGTTGCGTACGTTGCCAGCGAGCGCGCTGCGAGCGAATCTGTTTCAATTACCTAGCATCGAGTCGGGCCTCTAACTTTCTATTCTCTCTGACATAACCTTAAACCTTCTTCTTCTTCTGATGATTTATTGGCTTATATTCCAAGAGAGGAACCTACAGCCATCTATAACCTTAAACCTTCAACCCAGAGCCGCAAACAGGTGACGCCTGACGATGCTGCGCCGAGAAAATGAACCAATCACAAAATAGCACAGTAATACGTCACTAAAATGAAGAGATCACGTGACTGTTCGTGATTTTTTCGAATCAATCTGAAACTACAACCTCGAATATGAGGCATTTAAGCATAACGAAGCCCCAAAATAGTTTTACCAGGTAATACGTCCGTGCGAGATTGTTATGCTTAAAAGCAAAACATTTCACGAAAACTTTTACGAATACCAGATGCAGAAAAAAATCAAATTTTCCCGGGTGTACCAGAATGGCGTCATTACCCATAAGGCAAAACGGTATGTAGTATAGTACATGTTACATCGGGGGAGTCGAACGGTTGGAAAGGGCGCATCTGGTACCCAGAAGCGCCCAAAAGGCGTTTGCGGCTGTATGCATAGTCAAGGCAGCACAGGGAAAATGATAAATATAAAAGATTGGAAATATCCGTGAAATATTTAATGAAATTTTATAAAATTGTGAGAAGTAGGAAACATATTTTCAGGAGGTGGGTATGCAACACGCAGGAAAAACGTCAAGAGGCAAAAACCGTTTGCCTTTCCCTTAATTTTTCCTTTGATTTTGGAAAAGAGGGTTATTCAAAATCGGCGATTTTACCCTACGCTTGGATTTTGCCCGGAGTTGGATATGTTGTTCCCTATCACAAGACACGCCTTTTTCCGGCATTGGCGAGTTCACCCGAAATTTTTCCCGCGCGCTACAGCGTTGCCAAGTTGAAAACAGGCAAATTCCGTAAGTGGCATCAAAATTGAGCTATGAAGTTGCGGTTTTTAACGAAAATTCTTTAAAAATTACGCACTTTTAGGAAATGACCATGTTTTTAATGTCGCATTAATTTTAACATGCATTATTGCCAAATTTCTGATTTTTTAAATTCGACAAATGTTACATATCCGCAAATACCCAAAAAGGCTATCTTCAAATTTGAATAAAAAGTTGTTTAATCGATAGTTCGTTTGATTCCGCATCCATCGATATATTATAGCTCGCTGGGAAACTTTTGGTTCGCGGGATATCATCATTTTTGTGAACAGCTTTATGGAGCGACGACGCTTTTTGAGTCCGGGCGGATAGAAATTTTAGCCTCCAAAAACACCGGGTAGCATTAATTCCATGGTTTCCTATGTAATTTTTGGCGCTGAATCCGAATCTGACCATTTCATAAAAAAATTGTCACCAAGATGTTGCCAAATTTGGCAAAAATTGCTTAAAATCGGCTTTTTTGGCGGATTATAGCCTGTGACTTGCCAGGAGTTGATCAGACGACAAAATTGGTTATTTCCACAGTTAAAACTCGTTAAACTATCTACAAGCTGAGTCAAATTCTTTCTGCTCACGGTAAAATTAAACGCGCGACAAGCAGCAAACTGAAAAAAAAGACACCAAAATTGGCGCTTTTTTGCAGTTTTTGTCGAGATTTTGTTTTCATGAAAAATTGCAGCCCTGTTCATAGTCGCGCCTTGAGTTGCTTCTTTCTTTGGGGGCCCCATATGGTTTACATTTAGATCAGTTGACCAGTGGAATTATTGGGGTCAGTAAGGGCCAGGGGGTAAGTTACCCCTTTTTCGGCGTTCTAGAACAACTAGACCAAAAACAAGGAAAATGGATCAAAATTGCAGAAAACTTGATGTATTTAAAACTTGATTCGAGGGTCGTTGATCATAGCCTGAGAAAAGCTAGACTTTTTAGGACCATCAGAGCTTAAAGGGATCATGTTATTTTGACGAGCAGAAAAAAATTTCAATGAGGAGAATTCGAGCCTTAAACTGAAATTTAACGCACGTAGATAGAATCACCAACTCTCCGGCACAGTTAAAAATGTCCGTGTTTCATGTCACTCTGTGCTGCATTATGTTACTTTTTTTGCATCAGGTCAACCTAAAAGACTTGGTTGCTCGACACAAAGTTGTACCAAATTGACTCAGACCGTAGGCTACTCTGAAACACTGGATCATGCCCTGCCGAACTTTTGCACTTCTGTTTTCCTCCCCATACTCGAATGTTGCAACTTGCGTGTGCCTAGCGCTTACAGTGAAAACAAAATATTGGTAGAATTTACCATTCCTTCACGTTGTATTTCACATAGTGTGAAGAAATGGTAAATTCTACCAACTTTTCTTTTCAGTGTAGGGCTATCACCACTGCGATCCAGGTTCGATCCTGGAGGCTGGCGACAAATGTTTATCAAGGCCGCAGATTTTCGACACAAAGATTTGGTCGATTTAACACTGGAAAAAGTAACACAAAAAAATCAACCAACAGCTTTTGTTATTTCGTGTTTTCCTTCCTATATCAATTTCAGATTTTGGTTGCTTTTTCTACCCATGTGTCTGGACGACTCGTGCGTTGACCCGTATTCTGTTCATACAAAAGTACATTTTCTTTGCCAGTACTGCCGTGGTAAGGAAAAACGGCGTATGAACCTTCAGACGTTGCCAAATTTCAATTGATGAAACACGCATTTTCGAGAAAACTTACGAATATTTTTTTTTCCAATTTTTCCCATAATTTTGATCACAATTTCACTTACAGATCTGGGAAATTTCAAAGAAAAATATTCATAAAAATAAATATTTTATCGGAGGCAATTTGCAAAGTCTAAAAAGTTCTTACGGCATTTTTTCCGTGGCACGGCAGAACAGCAAACCCGAGGTCATGAAGGAGCACCTGAGAGAACCATGGAAGCAGTATGATCATAGTCTTTCTGCAAAGCTACTTTGATCTTTTCGGCGTGCAAAGATGACAATGGACCACTAGACAAGGTTCGAAATAAATCATTCTGCTACATGTTTCTCAACCAAAATTTCACAAAGAACACGATTCGCACAATGAAAGTAACTGAAAATAACTCCTAACGAAGATAATAAAGTTTTTATTTTACATTGGTTACGAGGAATTTGAACTGCCCGCTCACAGGAAACTCAAAGCTCTACTTGGGTCATATCGTGCACTACAACGGTTTCAGCACGCTTCTCAATCGAGCAATGTTCATTTCCCACCATGTGTCATTCAAACTATATGCAATTCGCTATAGCTGAGCCAAAGCGTCGAGATTGAGGTTGCCAGATTTTTATATCGCAGAGACTGTCATGATAACGTTGAGCATGAGCGATATGAATCACGTAGAGCATTGAGTTTTCATGAGCGGGTGGTTTGAATTCACTTATCAAGGATCATTGAATATCTGCGTAAGGAGTTGATTTCGATAATGGAGATGTTGCATGTGTGAGGGATTTGCGATTTGACCATTGATTCTTATGTAAAAGATTGCGAGAAACACGATGGTGCCACTGGTTTTCTCTGAAATCATCTCCCAAGCTCAAAAAAAAGCTCTCAAAGTGAGGCCAAAATGGAGGGGATATCCCACGCTATCCTGAGAGTCCACCTCTACATCAAAACAAACTCTCCATGCATAGATAGGGAGCAAATACATTGACAGGGCTGCCACTTTATTTGGGGACTCTAAAACTAAAAACACGGCATCACTGCTAATGTATTTGCTCCCTATCTTTGCATGGAAAGTTTGTTTTGATGTAGAGGTGGACTCTCAGGGTTGGGTGGGATACCTATCCCCTCCATTTTGGCCTCACTTTGAGAGCTTTTTTTGAGCTTGGGAGATGATTTCAGAGAAAACCAGTGGCACCATCGTGGTTCTCGCGAACTTTCACATGAGAATCAATGATCAAATCGCAAATCCCTCACACATGCAACATCTCCATTGTCGTTGTGCGCAGCGTGTTCCCGTGTAACATTTTTCTTCTATACTTTTTTTTTCTTCTACACCGTTTGACCATGTAGCAGATAAAGATGTTCTAAAATGGGTTTACGGTAGAGGCAGAGCAAGTTCTTCTACATTACTTCTGCAATAGATGAAAGACTACTGGTGAATCTTCTAATGCAGAAGAAAATTAGAGCCAAAATAGAAGATCGCTGTCTCAAGGTCATCCGGAGGAATCCGGGGCTTCTCAGCGATATCGTAGAAGATAAAAACGGTGTTGTCAGAAGAAAAGTAGCAGCTAATCTTCTTCTACAATACATTGGAGTAATGGGCAAAAATAGAAGAAAAAATATCAGATAAACTCGGTCTACACCCGGGTTTTTACTTCTAAATTTCGGTATACAGTGGCAAAAATAGAAGAAAAATGTTACACGGGTTCTAGGTGAAATTTTCGCTAAGGAACACGAATCAGAATGCTGAAATTCGTACCTTGTCTAGTGGTCTATTTCGGGTGTACACTTGACACCCCCGTCCCCGGGCAAAAAAGATACAGACCCCGTCGCGTCGTATAGACATGCACGAGAACGGTCACTCCCGTATTATCGTCGGAATTAACGCCGGTCGCCTACCCGGCCGGGCGCAGTTTCGACCGACTCGGAACGGAACGGGAGCCCGGGGTCTCTCCCGAGCCGGCGCCCCAGTTTCCAGCGCCCCTCCCGCTTTTGTAAATCCCCTCCGAGCCCCGTCACTTTTTTCCCCGCCCGGCCGCCTGACATTTCTTAGTAGTTGCCTCTATTTTGTCCCTCGCACTTACGAACCTGTTTTTGTTCTCCCCCTCCCCTCCCCCTCCGCCGAAGTGGTCTCTCTCTTCCTGTTTGTTTTAGCGCCACTTGCTTTGTGAGCGCTTTTTTGTGGCCTCCGTCGCGGCAGTTTTCCTTTCTTCCCCGGGTCTCCTCGGCCTTTCGCCGCTTCCCTCACATCAAAACTCATACAAGTATGAAGATGAACCCTAAACTCCGTACAGTTATTTATATTCCAGGGCTCAAGTAGAATTGGGGATATGCTCTTATGTCAGTGCTTTGACTAGCGTTTTCCAAAGGCAAGCCCACTCGAGCTAGTTTTGCGCCCCTGCCGGCTCACGTATGCAGTCGTCTCTGCAGGGTTAAAAGTTCCTTTAAACGTTGTTTAAATGCAGCTCACCAAATATGGAATTTTTTTGACGCAGAAGCACGGGAAATATTCATATGGTTGTATTCATACTTGCTCTCATAGCAGCGGGCTAATTTTTGAAGTTGATAGACAAAGCGATAGGCAAGGAAGGCATATGAATATAGAGCGATCTTGTTGGTTGAAATGGGCGGTTCTTATAGACGTAGGTAGAAAATGATTGAGTAACTGAAGGGTCTCTCGTTGGTTGCCGTTAGTTAGTCTATTACCTACCTCATTTGTCCACCGCAGTCACTCGCTTTCACCGGTAGGATTCCTCCATATCCTTTTTTTCATCTTTGTCTCTAGCTTTGTCTACCAATTTCAAGAATTAGCCCGCTGTTCCTTCCCTCTTCTCCTTTTTTTTTTATTTTTTTTCAGTGTAAGCGCTAGGCACACACAAGTTGCAACATCCGAGTATGGGGAGGAAAACGGAAGTGCATAAGTTCGGCAGGACATTTTCTTCATGATCAAGTGTTTCAGAGTAGTCTACGGTCTGAGTAAACTTGACACAACTTTGTGTCGAGCAACCAAGTCTTTTAGGTTGACCTGATGCAAAAAAAGTAACATAATGCAGCACAGAGTGACATAAAAACACGGACATTTTTAACTGCGTCTGCCAGAGAGTTGGTGATTCTGTCAACGTGCGTTAAATTTCAGTTCAAGGCTTAAATTCTCATCACTGAGAAAAAGACTCAATTTGAGCCCAATTCTATTCCACAGAAAAATCCTGTTTAATGCAAGACTAGTTAGGACCAGACTAACTAGTGTTGCACCGAACAGTATCTCACTATGGCGGGGGAAAAGTGTGCTCGAAATGAGCTTTCCCCCTCAGTGATGAGGATTTTAGTCTTAAACTGAAATTTAACTCTCGTACACAAAATTCCCAACTCTCTTGCGCAGTTATTATTATGCAAACTGCTTCACCAAGAATCGATTATTCACTGAAAAAAGAAGTATGGTAACAGCTACAATAAGTCTACTTGATTTATTACACAGTAATACTATTTAGTCAAAATGATCAGAATTGCGGTAGTATTCACCAGAGCTCTGGCGATACTTATTATAAGATGGTAAATTCAACCATAGAGTCTGGTATTTATTACCATACTCGTATCTTTGTGTCTGAGTATGGTAACATCTAACATATTTTTTTTCAGTGTTTTATACATACATTCAAATGAGGGAAAAATAGTGTTACCAACAGTCAATAATCGCCACTATTCTATATACCTCGCTCCTGCATGATTTTCAATTTCCGAAGTAAAAATGGGTCAGATGAAAACAGGATCTATTTATTCCGCGACAATGAGATAGGCAGTAAGATGTATCGAGAAGAGGAACAATAATCCCAGAACCAGCCTCGTTGGTGATGAGTAGAGCGTGGAGCTTCAAATGACAGACCGATGTTTTTAAATCAAAAGGAACTACCTTCAGTGAGTTACGAGCTCTGTATTTTATAAGGATACATGGCAGACACGGCCTATGTCTCAATGGAGATAGTTTCTTTTTGGTGTAGATACGTCCAAATGATTGATGAACGACGCTTTGTGCATTCATCAAAAAGTCAAATTGGGATTTAAAAGACGTTTTTACGCCAGTTGTGGAAGAGAAATGAGAGATAAATATTTTTTTCCCTAAGCAAGAGAGCAGCCCGAACACAAGGACATGTTGCCGAATGAATCAAAATAAATACTGCTGGGCCCCCAAACGAATTGTTTGATGCGAGTTGCAATTTTTACGAGCCTTCGTATAAATCATTACTTGTAATTGAGTTAATTTATTATATTTCTGGAAATGCGTCAAAATCAAATAATAGCATTCAACTGAAATTAAATTATTTTATCACATTCCCTACATGAATCACTGATGATACGTATGCTCACATCTTGAAAATTTAAAAAAAGGAATAAAGTCTCATCTAAAGGAAAAGTAAAACGAACATACAGTTTTGCAGCTCCATATTTATTGATAAAAGTTTGACATTGCTTTTTTTGTAGAGTTATTTTAATAGTTTAGCTGTTTGGTTGTTAAACTCATCTAATAGCTATACAATTTTTTTTTTTTTTTTTTTTTTTTTTTTTTTTTTTTTTGCGGTGGGTGTTGCATTAGGTGGTTTCGTACTGATAAAAATCTTTTTGTTCTTGTGTTACTTTCGGTAATGTGGGAAGTGAAACACAAAGTAACTCAAATTTTATGTTGATTCTGGTACAGTGTGCGGTGAATTTAGCGCAGAAAACAATGGAGGAGCTGAGAAACCCCTGAGTCAGCCGAAAGCTTGGGTTATTTTGTACTTTATCTCCCCTATTAACCAAACTTTTGTGTCGAGTTTCATCTCTATGTTGTGAAATTACTGAAAATGTATCCTTTCCATACAAAACCTCCTTTGGCGCTTTCAGAAAACTTTTTGTTTCATGTACGATCTAAATATTAGTAGTTCAAAATATTGGAATCATAAATCATCCATACTGTAAAAAAACACCGATTTGTAACGAAGCTGGCTGTTTGCAAGGGTCACAATTCAGAAAATTCGATTAAATTTATGACATTTACGACAATGATAAAGCATCCTCCCGCATCTGTTTGCATCAAAAGTTATACTCGAGGGCTCTGAGGTGTCAGAGTTTTATTTTTCAGGAGAAAGCAGGGACGGAAGGATTGGAACGAAAAATTTATTTTTAAGATGGTTTCTGTTGTCTAAAAAAGGGATATTGCGAGTTACACCCGCAAAGGAAACGATATCTCAACGATTCAACTCAGTGTAAGCTGCTTGGCTGAGGAATTCCAGAAGATTTGCGGGGAGAAAAAGTTTCCTCGCACCTTAAGTTGGGCGCAAATGCTCAGATGTACCCATAATTCCTCGGCATTACAGGGAAAATTACCATTTAAAGTTATCGTACAAAGCGGACTTCCGATAGCATTACAACTTGTAAGTAACGAGAAGTTAGCTCTATGGGAATGACTTCTCCCACCGTGTTTCGACGGGCTCCCAGGGAACATATTTGCAATTTCAATAAGATTTTACAATCTAAAATTTGCATATGCACCTCGCAGCCCTCTACACTCTTCCCAATAGCGAGATCTCACACCACCTGGTTTGTTTCACTTTGTGATCTGCATTATTTAAAATAAAAGAAGTTCACTTTTTGCGAGGTATAACGAGTTGTGAGTGACGATAGGACAGTTATTTAATTTTAAGGTCGTGCAAATCTCAGATTATTCGTAATTAAAACCCAACGTAGAAAATAAATGAGGTAAAAAATAAATCACCTGCAATTGGACTGCATTTTGCAAAAGGGAACCAAGAGCATTGCAATGTTGCTAACACTGTGCAAATTCATCCTTTGCAATAAAATTACTAAAATTATGCGAAAATATGATACTTAATGGTGATTTTTTTCTTAAATCAGCAGTTTTAGGGTGTAAAATAGAATCTGTTTTTAGATGATCAGATTTTTCTTCTAGGACAATAGAAGTTGCACAATCTTAGCAACATCGCAACGTTCTTCGTTCCTTCTTGCAAAATGCAATCCAGTTGAAGGGTGATGTTTTACCAATATATTTTTGGATTATTTGCACAACTTTAAGAACCTTAAGAGTGGCTGAAGGACATGAGCACACCTATCTTCTAATTTTTTGAGGGAAGCCTGACCCCTCCGTTACAAATTCGAGGGTAGGGCCTCAGTCGTTTCAGTACAATCGATGTTTTGGGGATTCTTCCTCAAAAAAATTCCTCTGGATGCCTCTTCACAGTGACTTGAAGTGAGAAAAATTGTAAAGAAACCCACACCTACTACAATTTGTAGATCGATCAAAATATTTTGCCAGAGACATTCATATCCACTTTTGAAGAAGCAACGGTTAACCTCTCATACACTCGACGAGAACTGCGCTTCAACGAGTAGTGGTGAAGATTCTGCTCACATACACCGCTCATCGTGAGGTTCAAGCACTAAAATTTATAAGAAAGAATTTATTGCGCTCTAGAGCAACGATCTTTCAAATAGCTATTACGGAGAGTGTTTAGGTAGTCATCTGCTACAATGGAGGGAATGAATTGTGATCCGTGCAATGTTGTCAAGTGTCTTTAGTTTTATTTCCATGGGCCGTTTCTTATCACTATTATAAGAGAAACACGGCGACTTTTGAAATATGTTTTTAAAATATCTCCTTAGTGCTGCTAAAAGACCTCTCCACCAACTTTTCGTCCGGCCTTGCCCTATAAAAACTCTTAACGCCGTATACTGATGGAGACTATTGATAATATATCTATACTGATAAACGAAAACTATTTCTCTCTGCTGATCTTCTTACACATACTCCACGTGCTGGACGCCCTGCTAAGACAATATAATGCGTACATAGTATACATAAAAGTTGCTCTTACAACGCACTCTGGCGCTCAGCGACACCCAAACGCCACATGTCAACGGTATGTAAGTCTGCAACCACATATCTCGTTTGCTGTGCTTAAAAATCTCCGCCACTATCTTATTGTTTTAAAGAGAAAAAATCGACATATTCCTTGAAGTTTTTGCAGGATTTTCTTCGCATAGAGAAGAAAAATCACAGGCGTTTTTAAGAATTGCCATTGACTAGCTTAATTTCCATTTGAAAAATGAAGTATGACAGGAAGTCTGCAACGTCGCAAACCAAAATACGTGGTTGCAGCCCTACACCGTCGATATGCCTATCCTACCAAAGGTTATCGAACAACTGACAACGCAACATCTAATCATCGCCCTGCCACCATCCCATCAAAGAATGTCCCAGTCGCCTTTTTCTAGGTGGTATCCAATCTAAAACTTGTTAGGCAACCTTGAAATTTCCAGATGCTCCAAATGAAATTTTGAACGGAATCGTCTGAAAATTTGATGAAAAATGTTCAGAATTTTCCCAGTGAAATCGTGCCATATCAAAGGAAATTGGGCAGCGCCTGACACGAGCCTAGAATGTCGGAAATAAAAAAATAACGTTTTTAAAACAAACTTGTTTCTTGGTGTGCTACTAGAACAGTACCTCCGTGCTAAGGAATAACGTTGTATGGACATTCGAGAGCCGCCAAACCTTTATTATGATATTTATTTTTGCAGAGAGTTATGCATATTTTACCTTGAAATTTCCAAATGCTCTACATGAAATTTTGAACTGAATTGTCTGAAAAATTTGATAAAAAATATTCAGAATTTTCTCGGTAAATTCGTGTTTTATTAAAGGAAATTTGGCAGCGCCTGAAGGTCCGTGCGGCGTTTTTCCTAAGCACGGCAGAGTATTGCACCAAACTTTACAGACGCATGACGCTATTTGGACGTATTTCTGCCAAACCGAACTGTGTGCATTAAGACATGAACCCTGAGACCTATAAGAATACGTGCATAACAGGGCTCACGTTATGATGCACATAGTTCCGTTTGATAGAAGTACGTCCATTTGGGAAACCATACACACTTTCTTGACGGAATCATATACAGTAAAAACTCATTCGCGATTTATGTGTGGTCTTTCTAATACGTAAAAAGTCACGGCGAAAAGGGTTCATACGGTGACTAATTTATTAGATAATAGTTTGATCCTTTCTGTTTCACCCAGTCTCACCTCAGCTACATTGCGTGACTTGTGATCCTCTTTCAAACAGTGGCGTGGCGTGAATAATCGATTATCGATATCTCGCCATTTGAAACTATGGTAAAGAATCGATTACTAAGGTGTTCGCTGCGAACACCCTGATAATCGATCTTTTCCCAGAGGTTTAAATGGCATAACAATCGATATATCGCAATTCACGCCACGCCACTGCTTTCAAACAGCAAGATTGGAGTATTTTCAGAGAGATAGGATTTCTGGCGCACATTCGTACTGAAGTGCTGAGGAAAATCGCTGTACAAAACCACTAACATTGCCAAATTTTCTTTGATAAATCACACATTCTCGGGAATATGTAAAAATAGTTTTCTTCCGATTTTTTAGAGAAATTTTTTCGTAATTTGATCCAGAACATCTGAAAATTACAATGAAAATATGCATGGATTTCTTCAAAAATTAATGTCTTCTGAGATGAAATTTGACATTATTTGAATGCTAATGTTCTTCCTTAGTACGGCAGATGTGTAGGTATGCACTCATACCCTCCTATAGTCTTCCCCTGAAACTCTTTGTAAGCACTTTCAACGCAGCAACATCAAACCCTCTACATTAGCTGAGGGTAAATTGATATTTGAAGCGAATGAAAAATAAATACATTTCTCGATTGCAAGGATGGATACCTTTAGGAAAACCAATAAATCAATATGGCCCAGTCCATCCTTTTGAATTTTGGTAATAAGACAAACAGTTTGAGTTTGCCATCAAATAATACCTGCTGAAACCGAGTTTCATAAAAATCGATCGAAGATTGCAGGATTACATTTCAGGTCACATCCGCCATCTTGGATTCTCAAATTTTTCAAAATTCGACTGAATTTTCGAGTTTCCTGTCTAAAAATACCGCTCGGAACACAACAGATGCGTTCAAAAACTACGAAAGTTTCAAGATCAGGTTTTCCTTCAAGTGAGCCTCATTCCTTGGTCCCATTAATATTGGTATTTTTTTTTTTTTTTTTTTTTTTTTTTTTTTTTTAAATCATTTAATTCTTATATTTTTGTCACGGACATTAACGGACATAAAATATACGAAGTAACTTGAAGCACAGCATTGAATAGGTTTTCATGTCTTATTTGGCAGAGCAGCTCACTTGAGTTAGGTTTCAACCTAAGAATACAACTATATCAACTTCGGTGTGTTGCACAGTATCTTGCGCATTTGAAGGCGTTTTTATTTGGTCCGACCTTGACGCACGGAGAGTAGAGTCTTGATGTGTTGACTTAGAGTGTTGTTTTCGCTGCATACGTCGAATGCGAAATGATGAGTAATTGTCATATCGATGTCGAAAGTGTGAAACCACGTACCTCCGTTTGCGGCGTTGCAAACTTCCTGTCTTACTTTACTTTTACTCAAATTTTTAAAATTCGACTGAATTTTCTAGTTTCCTGTCTAAAAATACCGCTCGGAACACAACAGATGCGCTCAAAAACTATGAAAGCTTCAAGATCAGGTTTTCCTCCAAGTGAGCCTCTTTCTTTGGTCCCATTAATAATGGTAATTCTTTTTTTTTTCTTTCTTTTTTTTTAATCAATTAATGCTTATATTTTTGTCATGGACGTTAACGGACATAAAATATGCGAGGTAACTTGAAATACAGCAGTTCACAGGTTTAATGCCTTACTTGGCAGAGCAGTTTACACGAGTTAGGTTCCAACCTAAGAATACAACTATATCAACTTCGGTGTGTTGCACAGTATCTTGCGCATTTGAAGGCGTTTTATATTGGTCCGATTGTGACCAACGGAGAGTAGAGTTTGTGTATTGACAGCGAGTGCAGTTTGCGGTGCATTCGTCGAATTTGAAATAATGAGTAATTTTCACATCAATGGTCGAAGTGTGAAACCACTCATCTCCGTTTGCGACGTTGCAGATTTCCTGTTATTCTTTATTTTCTTTGCGAAGCTAGTCAAGGTAGTTTCTTGGAAACTTCCTTGATTTCTCTTTTTTGTTAATAAAATATTGGATGCATGGACTACATTTTGCAATGAGGAACTACAGTTTCCGGCTTAGTTTAGAAACAACGTAAGTCCCGTTAGTTTCCCTATGTACATACGTGTTTTTGCTGATGAGCCAGAAACTATAGTTCCTGATTGTAAAATGTAGTCCAAGTTTTAAGCTATTTAGTTGGTATGTTTTTCTTTGAAAAAATGAAATAGGAGCGGGAATTTTATAGCACCGCAATGGAAAGACGGGGTTTCACTCTTTAGCCATCAATTTGTGTGCTGATACAAAAGTTCCAAATAAACGGACCAAAGAGCTCAAATTCTTTTTTCAATGCCGTAGGCAGATTCTAGTCAAATCTATGTCCATTCCACATTTAAGGACCGCTATTTCTAGCCTAATTAAGGAACAAAATACATGTATGTGTCATTAGTTCCCTTGGCAAGATAGGTGCTTCTCTAGATGAAGCAGAAAAAGTGGTTTCTCTTTACAAAATATAGTCCATCAGGCTGATCGTTGAATTTGATGGACAAAACTATAAACAAGGAAGATAATGAGAAAATGAAGGAATTCTATTGTTTAAGCACTTTAACAATCGATATATAAATGTCACGAAGATCCTAGAGTGACATTTCGGGTTAAATAAAATATTCTATTTGATAGACAAAGAGATAGATAAGGAAGGCGATGAAAAAATGGAGGAATCCCATTGGTTAAGCACTGTAGGAACCGCTATTTCTAGCCTATTCAAGGAATAAAATATGTGTTATTAGTTGCCTTGTCTAGATAGATGCTTTGCTAGATATATCAGAAATAGTGATTTCTCATTGCGGAATATAGTCCTGCAGGCTGATTGTAGAATTTGATGGAAAAAACGATAGACAAGGAGGACAATGAGAAAATGGAGCGATTCTATTCGTTAAAACTTTAGCCGTAGATATATCAATGATAGGAGGAACCTAAAATAACATTTCGGGTTAAAATAGAGTATCCCGTAACATAGTCAAATGTTGAAAGATTTTCAAGTTTTAGTAATGCATACCTTTTAATTACTTATTTATATCTTCATTTTTATTTTTCCATTTATTTTTCGGAGATATCCGAACATAGTCATTTTTTGCACATTTCCTACACTGTTTCTGTTATATTTGTTGTGAAACAATTGCTTCTGTTCTCTTATTTCCTCCGAATCTTTTAAAGATATTTTCGCTTTTGTTTCTTCCATTTTTAAGAAGTAAGTTTATGGTTGGGTGCGTTGATGGAAAAAAGAAAAGAATTCGGTCGTATCCTGAACTTGCAGAGAGGTTCATTAAAATAAGAGCAGTCAAGTCTGGAGATAAGAGCTGTAAAAGGATCGGTAAAATATATCACTAGCATTGCGCTCTCGGAATTCGGATATTTTGAAAAGTTGTGAAGGAAAGAGAGGTTTGCCAGCGACCTTCATTAATTTCATCCCCTAAGCCAAAGTAATCCATGAATTAATATCTTTTTTTGGCGTCTTTAATACATTACGATGAAATCATTAAATATCTGTATGACGGCTTATCTTCGTAATTGTGCAAATCAAAAATGGACGTATTTCTGCCAAACCGAACTATATGTGCATTAAGACATGAACCCTGAGACCTACAAGAATATGTGCATAACATGGCTCACGTCATGATGCACATAGCTCCGTTTGATAGAAACACGTCCAAATATGATTTTCTTCCCCCTTATCATGAATTTTATTTGAAAATTTAGCTTCAAATGTGTTACCATACTTTACTTTAAATTCCTCCTTCTTTTTCCGCACCGAAAAAAATAATATGCTGTTTTAGCACCTAGGATGTCACAAATGTGTCTGGTGATCCGAAGTTGTTGTATTTACTGCCTCCGCAGTTAACTTTACATCCTGTGAATGCAAATTTAACTGTGTAAGCAGTTAAGGCAGCATCTTGGGATTACCAGACACATTTTTGACATCCTAGGTGCTAAAACAGCATATTATTTTTTTCGGTGCGCTTCTTATGTTTTCTTGTCGTCTCTTCTCCTCTCTTTCCTCGCGTTTTTTCTCCTTTATCTTCATCCTTCCATACTCTTCTCCCCAATCCATCTCCATTCTCTCACTTCCTTTCGATTTTTAATGCGTCCTTCTCTAACGCATAAATAGTATTTTCCAATCTCAGTCTATTGAATTACGGTTGAAACATGAGATAGAATTTGCGAAATGGAACGTTTTGGTAAGTACCACGCTTTCTCTATATTTAACTGTAGTATTTGCGGTTTTGGGTTTCTTCCATTACAAAGATCTGCGCATTCTACCCACTTACTTGGCAAACTATTTGCGCTTTTAGGTGCATTTTTATTTTGCGCTTATAGGCTCTGCGTTTTTGAGTTGTGGCCAAATTTTCAGTTAAAAATGCCTGATATTTTTCTGATTGATACTCAATCTACGAGGGAAAATTTGGCAATATTAGAATTACATTAAAAAATACCCATTTCCCGGAGAAAAATTACAGCGTGACAGGAAGCCAACAACGTGGCAAACAAAGATACGTTGATTTGCACTTTTGCCATCGATATTTGAATGGTATGACGGTTGGTTTTTAAAGAAGGAAAAGCATTCTCCACGAATAGTAGAACAAGAGGAGAAAAATCAGAGATTAAAAACAAAATGTTTATTTTAAGCAACCCAGTTGCCCCGGTCGAAACAGGACAGGCAGGAGTGCGCAGGGACAGGACGCGAGCCAATAAAATATAAGAAATACGGTGCTGGACGCAGACGAGAATCAATTTATTGCCCCTGCTAAATCGCATTAGTTTCAAATAAGATCATCCTCAAGAAGCTCCCTTGAAATTATTTCATGCTCCTCTGATCGCCGCGCAACTTAGCGCTCCCTATTCCTCTCGAGGTTTCGAACTTTCGCCGAGACGTACTGATGTGCGAAAGCAAAACGCCGTATGAGCTTTCAGACGTTGCCAAATCGCCTCGGACAAATCAATGGTTTCCGGGAAATTGATGCAAATTTTTCTCCCGATTTTTCCGAAAATTTCGCTCGTTGTTCTATCGTAAATGCCTGAAAATCTCAAGGATAAAACTCATTACCATAGGAAAATCCAAGAGGGGGGAGGGGGCTGTAGGCTCTCTTTTCCGTTCGCTTAAGGAAAAGGACTCCTTTACCTCAAGCGAGCTGCTCTTTTAGCATGGCTGGAGCTTCCTCTTTTTAAAGGAGGAAGAAAAAGGGAAGACAGAAAGAGAGGAGGAGGGAACGGACGAAAGAAGCAAGAAGAACGCTTATATTTGGTAATTTGAGACGAAACTGACTTTAAATTACATATTAATTATTTTAAAATTTCGACAATTCTTTTTTTTTTGGGGGGGGGGGGCTGAGCTTCTGGACCCTCCTTCGGCCTCTCTTGTTTGAAGTATTTGGATCCGATTACATTTCCTGAATGATAAGTATTTTCAAAGAGGAAATTCGGTAACATTCGAATTTTCTCACGGCGTTTTTATTTACAACCGTGATAATGATCAACGCCGTATTAGGCTTCAGACATTGCAAAATCTCCTTCGATAAAACGCGAATTTCCACGAAACTTGCAAATTTTTTTCTTCCGATTTTCCAGTCCACTTACTTCACAATTTGATTTAAGTGAGATTTGATCTGAGATCTGAAGCGTCTAACAATCTCAAGGAAAATTAATCATAACTTTCCTCCAAACTGAATCATTTCTAAGAGGAAATTTGGCAACATTCGAATGCTCTTACGACGTTCTTTCTCAACACGGCAGTTTAGCAAGGTAATGTGGAAAAGAGTTCGGAAAGTTCAAAATAAAAGTATACGAGTATTCGCCGAGCGAAAGCCAATAGTGAGACGATAAAAACGAATAATAGTTCACAGAAACGTCGTGGAATACAAACAATCGCTTTAGAGATGGATAATCGAGTGTGCTGTTTGATCACAGCGGGCGGCTGCACAGAAGTGGTCGCATTTCGCGCCCTTTTGACACCAAATGCTGCGGGGTAAATTGCGGATTTCACATCGCAATACACGTACCCTCTGCGCGCTCTGGCACATGACGCAATCGATCATATTGGAGAGGAAATATTATAAACAAAATCAAATACAATTACAATATCCCTACCATTATGCTGCTACAAGGTCTTATAGTTAGCATTAAATAAAACAATTTTGCAGAATAATGGTAGGCTGAGATGTTTAACTCTTTAATTATAAATGCTGCAAGGTATGGAACACTGTGCACTTGGTCAGTAGGTTTTAAGAAATCAAATTTAAAGTTCCCACAACATTCACCTGCAAAGTAGAATATTTTGTCGGAAACGGACGTTTAACACATGGACTAGTTCTGCGTTCTCAGCGCGTGTGTAGACATATCATCGTTTTCAAGACGAACGAAATTAACATTATTTCAAGGTGATCACGTATCTCGCTTGCGATGTTTCGAAATCTCCGTTACTATTTTAATTTTTTAAAAAAGACCGGACCATCATCATGGCTTGGAGTTTTCACCGAATATTATTTACAAAGAAAAGGAAAGCACTGAATCCTTCAATAAATGATATTCAGTAGTTATCCACGCAGAAATTAAAGCTTTACAGGAGGTCTGCAACGCCGCAAATCGAGTTACGCATTTCTGCAGTCTCACCATCGAAAATCTGTAATTATAAGGCTAATGGAAACGAACAAAATGCGAGAATGAAGTAACAAACGGGATGCAAGTTGTTGACGGCGCAGAGATACAACTATACGTACTTAATGGATGTCCGTGTTGCGTTTACAAAATTGAAGGCGCGCTGGTGCGAGGCGTGAACTCTCGATGTTTTCACTCTACGCTGCTAATGAGCTGTCGCTCAGATTCGGGAAAGATTAGACTGATCCAACATCATGGCATGAGAATTCGGGAGAATGTTCTTTGTAAGGAAAAGAATAATCACTGAAATGTTCAAATAATGACGTTCAGTGGCTCTCCGTGTAGAAAATAAAGTATGGCGGGAAGTCCGCAAAGCCAAACTGCGGTACGCAATTTCTGCAGTTTCATCATCTGTATGGTTACATTTACTCGAACTTACGTTTTTACTCAATAAATATTAATCCTCCAAATTATTCATATTAAGTGACGATTTTTGTTTTTAATTTTTAATGTTTTTCAATTATTATTCTATTGTAAATATTTCAATTAAAAAAAACTATTTTAATTATATTAATTTTATTTTAATTGTCATATACTCTGCCGTGCTAAGAAAAAACGCCGTATGAACGTTCGTAGATTGCCAGATTATTCGGAATAAAAGATTTATTTTTGAGAAAATTTACGAACACCTTGCCGTGAAATTGTCAGATACATCAGATTAAATTGCGACTAAAATTCTTTGAAAAATTGGAGGAAAAATATTCACAAGTCTCCCAGAAAATTCGTATTTTATCGGGGGGAATTTGGCAACGCCTAAAGACTAATACCACATTCTTTATTAGCACGGCAGTATTTCCTGTATTCCAGTGCTTAAAAATCGTTTGATCACACAGAGTAACATTAATCACAGTCGATGCGCTAAAAATCACACTTCGAATTCGCAACGATATTTCGTCACGTCTGAAAATTGTTCTTTGAAGTTTGAAAATGTTAACTGAGAAGTGATTGTTTCATTTCCCTTTTTAATCAAAGTAATTCCTTGCTGCGCGGAAATGCGAGGGCAACGTTTCGCGTAGGGCAGGAGTGAGGAGCAACATTTTCACCCGAGCGAGGTGAGGTGCATAGGGGCGTAAACAGACGGAGCAAATCCTCTGAAGTCTAGGACTGCGCGAATACGAGTTTTAAAGTCGGGCTCCGTGCGTGTTGAAGTCAAGTGCACGCGAAAACTTCGCCAACCGCCGCCGAGCTCCCAACTTCCAGTTGACACCAGGATGTTAACTCGAGCAACGTCTGAACAGCTTACACCTCTCGCCCCCTCCCTCGGGAAAACACGAATTTAAAGTTTATATCCTTTTTTTCCCTCAGTCTGCTGCTAATCAGGACATGGGTCGAATAAAGGGGTAATATAGCATTGCGTCCAAAGTAGAATACCTATGTAGGGAGAGTATGACCACTGGGCCCCGTGGAGTACTTTAAGGTGACTCGATGGACGCCATATTTTGTGTCAGAACGGCATGCGGTACATCGCATCAATTGGTTCCATTTTGTCAGCTACTCGTCATTTTCCTCCAATTTTGAGATCGCGATTCTGTTGTCAGGAGACTGAAGCACTCACTTACCAATTTTAACAAAGAAATTCAACGTAGTAAAGGCTTGGTTTTTTCAGAGAGAAAATATCGCATTCAAGTGCAGTTTCGATATCAGTATCGAATGCGATTTTTCTCTCTGAAAAAACCACGCCTTTATTACGTTGAATTTCTTTGTTAAAATTGGTAAGTGAGTGCTTTAGTCTCCTGACAACAGAATTGCGATCTCAAAATTGGAAAAAAATGGAAACAATTGGTGCGATATATCGCATGTCGTTCTGACACAAAATATGGCGTCCATCAAATCACCTTTAAGACCCAAAAATGGCAGCGCTTTGTTTTGATTTTTGAGAATAAAAGGGGATTCACTGCCAACTTTGACGGGAATCAACTGGTTATCACCAACCTTACTTGCTGCCAACCTTACGATATCGAAGATGATTTTCCTCAAAAATAGCACTAGATCAGCCGTAAAAGTATGTAAATACGTCGTAATAATGCATTTAAGTAAAGTTCTCAACGCTTTATGCAAATATAACAACATTTTGAGTAATTTTGAATTTATATTTTTATTTATAGTGTCCGCCATTTTTGGGCCCAAAAAGGCTCCAATAAACCCAAGATGACTGAGCCAAATAGATGTGGTAACCGCAGTGACCATACACCCTATAAACGTACTCTAGTCAAATGTATTGGACTCAATGCTTACATTGCTCACTTATTCTGTGGTGCTAAGAAAAAACGCCACAGAGCGTTATTTCTTGAAAACTGTCTCAATGTTTTTTATTCTCTGCAGATGATATTTTGAGACAATTTCAAGCATTATAGTGTTGCTTCGAGATTTTTTGGTGAAAGAAATAACAGCCGAGGTTTTGAAACACGGCAATCACGATACGCGTTTTTGCTGTCTAAAAGCTAGGCATGAATAATCGATTATAATCGATAATTATCGATGAAAATCGATTATCGAGAATCGAATTATCGATCAAATATCGATAATTATCGATATTTCCCCATTTGAAGCTGTGATTAAGAATCGATTATTCAGGTGTTCGTCGCGAACACCCTGTTAATCGTTCCTTTTCCAAAGGCAGGTCAATCGATGTATCGCAATGCAAGCCGCACGCTTCTCTATAGGTTATGTTTGTACAACATTAAAAAAAGATAAAAAGTTTGAAGGTTCACAACTTTTTTTATTTGTGCTTTTGAACGCGGCTCTTCGAGAAATTTCACCGCTGAGTAAATAAAATACGCCCCGGGTACTTAATAGAGGTTTGAATATATTTTCCGCTACACCAGTCCTCAAAACCGCATCACTGGTCAATCAGAATCGTAGATGCGTCGCATAAATCAAATATAAAAACAGGAGTGAGAAAGAAAAGGGGGGGGGGGGTGCCATCGTTGGATTCGTATTTTATGCTGAATCCTCGCAACAGACACTCTGCATTTCAACAACCCCCCCCCCCCCCACTCCACCACGCCCCCGTGTTCGGAGAATACGAGAAAGTAATCTTACAATCAGTGGCGTGGCGTTAATTGCGATAAATCGATTGTTATGCCATTTAAACCTATGGAAAAGGATCGATAAACGGGGTGTTCTCAGAGGACACCTCAATAATCGATTCTTTACCATAGGCTTAAATGGCAAATCAATCGATATATCGCAAAAAAACGCCAAGCCACCGCTTACAATCACTGAAAACTCATGAATGTATTTCCACCAATGCTGCCGTTCGAAGGAAGAACACCGTATGAACATTCGTGAGTTTCCCGAATTTTTTTCTATAACCTGTTTATTTTTGAGAAAACGAGAAAAAAACAATAAAAAATGGCTCGAAACGCCACGTAACAAGATGGAGAAATGGTGTTGGATACACACCATTTCGCGGGGAAATTAAAGCCGAGAAATTTCAAAATTCACAATTAGAGTCAAAAAATTGTACACTGGAAAAAAGTCGCTTGGATCTGGAGTCCAGAATCTTAATAATTTTGACAAGAAAAAATATTCTTGATTTAGTACGATTTTTTCTTGAATCGAATAAGAGCCAGGCCTCTCATTTAGGCGGATCTCCTTTTGATTCAAGCAATAAGTCCGATTGAATCAAGAGTATTTTTTCTCGTCAATGTTTTTAAGAGTCTGGACCTTACATCCAAGCAACTTTTTTTCCAGTGGATCTAATGAGGACAGTTATGAATGGATTCCCTTGAAACTTTAAGGAACTTAATGTGAAATTGCGAACAAAATTACCTGAAAATGGGAAGGAAAATATTCATAAGTTCACCAAGAAATTCGTATTTTATCATTCACTGGAAAAAAAATATCGGTGTATTTACTAAGAAAAAGGTAAAACTACTAAGAATTCAGGGTTCTATTTGATCCCAGTTTTTTCTTGGTAAAATTACCGTTTATGGAATTGGTAATTTTACCGAGAAATCTCGGTAAAATTATTGAACTTTCTTGGTAATTTTACTTGACCTTGGTAAAAACGCCAATATTTTTTATCGACTGTGGTAGAATTACCGAGATAAAATGGCAAAGTTACCGGGAATTGATTACCAATAAAAGGGGTATTCTTACCTGAAAAAAAAGTAAAAATACCGGTTTTTAGGTATGCTTACCAGTCTGTCTTGGTAAAATTACCAATATTGGAGTTTGGATTGTAGCCGAGTGCTAGAAAGAATGCAAAAATGGCCTTTGTGATATTGATTTTGTGACCCTGACGATGAAGCGTTCGCTTCGAAAAGCTTCGATATAAAATTGTTAATAAAATGTAAGTGTTTTTTTAAAAACATTTTTGCATTATTTCTAGCACTCGGCTACAATACAAACTCCAATGTATTTAGTGCTACTACCTTCAGACATTGCATTACAATGTTCGCTGATTTTGAATTACCAATAACTGGTAAAAAAAAAGTGAGATGGTAAAGGTGCCAACGGACCTTGGTAAAAACGCCGGGAATTTTTTTTCAGTGTTGGAAATTTGGCAACGGCTGAAAGTTCATACGACATTTTACTTGAACACGGCAGAATGGCGCCCGGAGCTCATGCATTTTCAGCGTTTGCGCCGCGCTGTTCACCTTCCACCCCCTCGGAGCATAAATCAATTTTTGCGGGCATTCAGCGGGGGTGTTTTGATGTTTTTCGAATATGAATAACAAAAGTTGCGCCATCCATCAAAGCTCCGCGGGGCCGGTGGGTTACCGAATCGGTTGGCTTGAACTTTTATGCGGGAACACCTCGGCTATTAGTAATCGCGTGGAAGTTGGGGAGGATCAAACTTGGGGCCGAGAGCCCCCGAAAGCTGGGCGCGACCTCCCGGATGAATGCTAATTCGGGCGCCCTCTCGTCTTGACTCAGACTCCCACGATCGAGTCCTCTTCTCCTGTGCTGAGTAAGAATGCCGTATGAACATTCGAGAGTTGCCAAATTTGTTTCGATAAAATGTTCATTTTTGAGGAAAGTTATGAATGTTCCTCCTTGAAATTTTCGGGAACTTTCGGTGAAAAAAAATTCTCGGCGTTTTTACCAAGATCCGTTGGTTCCTTTACCATCTCACTTTTTTTCACCAATTATTGGTAATTTTACCAATACAGACTGGTAAGCTTACCTAAAAACCGGTATTTTTACTGTTTTTTCCAGGTAAGAATACCACTTTTATTGGTTATCAATTCCCGGTAACTTTGTCATTTTATCTCGGTAATTCTACCACAGTCGATAAAAAATATTGGCGTTTTCACCAAGGCCTAGTAAAATTACCGAGAAAATTCAATAATTTTACCGAGATTTCTCAGTAAAACTACCAATTCTATGAATGGTAATTTTACCAAGAAAAAATTGGGATCAAATAGAACTCTGAATTCTTGGTAATTTTACCCTCTCCTTAGTAAATACACCGAGATTTTTTTTTTCAGTGTTCGGTGAGATTGCAAACAACATAATCTGAAAAATTGGAAGAAAAATATTTTAAGTTTATCAGGAAATTCGTGTTTTAGAAATGGAAATTTGGCAACGCCTGAAGGTTCATACGGCGTTCTTCCTTAGCATGGCAGTCTTGGATCCCCTCCAGTTCACCCGAAAGTTTTCCAGCGGCGTGATGGTGGAGCTGTGGCGGATGGTAAGATTGAGGCATATAATATGAGAGTTTATTCGTATTATACGAGTTTCCTCTGTTATCTTTTTCTTCAGGATCCAGAGTTAAGACTCGTAGTCGATTTGACCCCCCCCCCCCCCAAAAAAAAAGAAAAAAAATATGATTTGATTTGCAAAGGAAGTAAATAATCACTAAAACAATCCTTATATTCATAATCCGCAGACTCTTAAAAAATTGACAAGACAAAATACTATTGACTCCTTCTTAAAAAGTACAAGAAAAATTACCGCAAGTGTCCCGAAACAGGAATTTTTTCAAAATAAATTCTAAGAAGTCCAAATGGATATACGGTGTTTTTACATGGCACGGAAGTGGGCACGACATTTTTGAAATTGATGGACAAATTAATAGACGAAGTGGCCAAACGGCAAATGGAGTGCTAACAGCTGAAACGGGTCGTTGTTGAAGACTGAGGGGGATTAAATAATCTAAGTATAGTATAGAGTCTCCCTTTGGTTGCCGTTAGTTGGTCAACAATGGAAAAAAAGACTCTTCGATCCAGAGTCCAGTCTCGTCAAAAATTTGACAAGAAAACATAATCTTGATTCAAACGGATTTTCTCTCAAAGCAAGAGCCAAAAAGCCGCTTAATTAAAGCGGATATTCGTTTGATTCAAGCAAAAATCTGATTGAGTCAAGAGTATTTTCCTTATCAAATTTTTAAGAGTCCGGGCTCCAGATGCAAGAGACTTTTACCCACTGTCTCAAAATATAAGGAGTGAGAGAACTCAGAATATGTTTTGGTTTTCTGCTTAAAAGATTCAACGATTACTGGCAACGTGACAATTAGAAGGATGCATTTTACGACTTCAGCCATCGATTTGATCATGCACAATTCGCTGTTGGACAGTTTAACAACGCACGGAAAAAATTTGCGCATGGCAGTGGCGAGGCGTTCGATTATCGATATTTTCCCATTTGAAGCCATGGTAAAGAATCGATTATTAAGGTGTTCATCCTGTTTCTCGATCCTTTTCCGTACGTAAATGACAGTCGAATCGATACATCGCAAAGCACACCACGCCACTGGCGCGTGGGGTAGCCATGCAAGTTGCGGGATTACATCTGATCCGATTGCGCGCCCGCTCGACCACACAAATTATTCCGCGACTTCTTTCCGCCGCACGGTGGATCGAGTCAATCAGAAAGGTCGGAAAAAATTCGGAAACTTTAAACGCTTATCACTCCGTATAAAAAAAAAATTGAGGTTCTAAAATGGAGATGCTGCATGTGTGAGGAATTTGCCATTTGACTTTTATTCCTTGTGTAAAAGTTCGCGAGAAACACGATGGTGCCACTGGTTTTCTCTGAAATCATCTCCCAAGCTCAAAAAAAGCTCTCAAAGTGAGGCCAAAATGGAGGGGATATCCCACCCTACCCTGAGAGTCCACCTCTACATCAAAACAAACTCTCCATGCAAAGATAGGGAGCAAATACATTGACAGGGCTGCCACTTTATTTGGGGACTCCAAAACTGAAAACACGGCAACCCTGCTAATGTATTTGCTCCCTATCTTTGCATGGAGAGTTTGTCTTGATGTAGAGGTGGACTCAGCGTGGGATATCCCCTCCATTTTGGCCTCAACTTGAGAACTTTTTTTGAGCTTGGGAGTTGATTTCAGAGAAAACCAGAGAGGCACCGTCGTGTTTCCGCGAACTTTTATGTAAGAAATAATAGTCAAATCGCAAATTCCTCACGCATGCAACATCTCCATTAGCTTCTAAGAGCACTCCTTGAAATTTAAAATGCGACGAAATAAACATAAAAATTCGCAGTTTTAGTCAAAAATTTAATGTACGACCTTCCGAATTGCCTCGATCCACAGTGCGCCGCTTCCATAATGCCGAATGATTTGTTTTCATCTGCGAATCCGATCGCGGACGGTTATTATTTTTTCCGCTCGCGAGAGCGATTTCTTCGATTCGTTTGCTAAACGCACGCCAAAAAAACACGGTGTTGACGTTTGAACATGAGCCGCAGGTCTCTTTTAAAGCCGTATTTTCGAGGGCTCACCTTAAAATTTCGACAATAATTCGCGATGTCCGTTTTGTATTTTCCCTCGCTTCGCTGCGAGAAGCGAAGTGGTGCGAATCAGGGGCTACGGCTCTTCCCGCAACGATTTATTCGCCCACGCAAAAATTGAATTTTTACCGGAGCGTCGAGTTCTTACATGGAGAGAAGATTCATATTCCATGATCTCTTTTTTGGAAAAAATTTGCGAAAAATACGATGCATCACTGGAAAAAAAACACATTGGATCTAGAGTTCAGACTCTTAAAAACATCGACAAGAAAAAGTACTCTTGATTCAATCAGAATCTAGCTTAAATCAAGAACCAAGCCTCTTAATTTAAGCGGATTTCGTTTTGATTCAAGCAAAAATCCGATTGAATCGAGAGTATTTTTTCTTGTCAATGTTTTCAAGAGTCTAGACTCTAAATCCAATGTGGTTTTTTTTTTTTTTTTTTTTTTTTTTTTTTTTTTTTTTTTTTTTTTTCCAGTATGATATTGGAAAAGATAATATGGATGGCTGAAGTGCAAAATCTTGTATCTCAGTTTGCAGACTTATTGTCACATTTTACTTTTTTTGGAATTCTAGTTGACGTATTTTTTTGTTGAAAACTTTCTTTTCTTTTTTTCTTTGCAGACAGGATATTCTGAATAAATTTCGAGCAATGAAGTTGCTTGCTTCTTTTCAACAAAATATGAATTATATACATCACACTCGAAAATTTACCGGAGCAACGAATTCTAGCATAGAGAGAAGATTTATAATCCATTATTGATCTATTTTTGAAAAATTGCGAAAAATACTATGCATATTGGAAAAGATATTATGGATGTCTGAAGTACAAAATCACGTATCTCTGTTTGCAGACCAATTGTCAAACATTACTTTTTTTTGGAATTCTAGTCGACGTTCTTTTTTTTCAAAAAAACTCTCTTGTATTTTAATCTTTGCAGATAGAACATTATGTATAAATTTCGAGCTACGAAGTTGCTTGTTTGTATTTGACAAAATAAACTGAAAGCGAAAATTTTGAAACACTGTGATGGAGATACGTGGTTTTGCGCTTTAGCCATCGACAGAAATTAGAATTATTTTTTAATTTAATTAAAAAGTAGAATTGTTTGATGTTCGAATGGTGTTTGGTGAGACTTGAGTGCTGATTTAGCTACCGCCTCACAAATTATTTTTATTCTAACGCGTAATTTACAGAGGGTAGTTCGCAAAAATTAATGAAATTCTACACAGCCTCGGTCAAACATTGAATGGCGATAGTTGGGGTTTTATATTTCAGTTTAATTTAAACCAACGCAATCTAACATATTCAAGCTTATTAAGCCCATGTAAACGTTGCCTATACTATTAAATATACTTGATGGGAATTTTACGCTTTCCTGACCTCTCAATTTTTAACACCATGCTCACAACTTGCTTCAAAATTTTACTCCTGCTGCCGGAGCGTGGCAAATTCGGCCACACTGTTTCCAACTGACCGAAAAATACAGGATACCATAATGAAAGAACTGATTGAAAAACTGACGACGTCAAGAAAAATGCAACGATGCTACATAATCGGTTAACATGTGGAAACATTGAAGGCGCCCCGACCTTTTTTAATGGCAACGCCTGAATACAACTATTCGTATTTATGAGATACCCGGGTTGCATGCACACTAATAGCAGGCGATCTGGTTTCCTTGCAATGACACTGTATAGTTGCAATTGAATGTGCGGGAAGATTGTCTGTTTTACATATACAATCTCGTTGACTATGACCAACCTCGGAGTCTGGATGAATCGTGTAACACTGCTGCAGTGTTGCCAATCAGGACGCGATATACGGACATTATTTTTTATCTTTAATTATGATGCTGAAACGCTAGTACGAAGTCGCTCTATTTACCTACTTAATAAATAATGCTGATTTTGTGCTCAGCATTTCAGTTTGTTGTTCCCACGACCCATCAACGTGAATCTAATTTTGATTCTCGATAACAGACAATTCATCTAATATTTCTGCGCTATCAAATGATTTATCACTTTTGTGTTGGATACCATGTTCATTTTAAAAATGTGCGAGAAGGGAGTGAATTCAACATTTTTTTTTTAGTGAAAAGTAAAATCAATATAACTCAGACGTGTATGACGGACAACGGAAAAAACATTAGTCCGTATAAAAACATATAGTTAGTGATTCAAAAACCGTATACAGCAGTTCACGCTGAGCATATTGGGACTATAAACGCCCGAACCAGTGGCGTGGCGTGCTTTGCGATATATCAATTGATCTGCCAATTAAACCTATGGAAAATTATCGATAAACAGGGTGTTCGCAGCGAACACCTTAAAAATCGATTATTTACCACAGCTCTGATGGGGAAATATCGATAGATCGAGAAGCATGTCACGCCACTGGCCCGAACTTATCAAACTGAGCCAGAGACACAGGAACTGGAAGTCTCTAGTGAAAATAAAAATAAATTTGGAGAAAAATGAGTATTTAAATTCCAATCTGTAATGTTCAAAGCATTAAAAGTGTCGGAGTAGAATACTAGTTTACGCTCTCTGTTGGCACAAATCGTTGCCCCTCTGAAGTGAGGGCATCTCTTGATCTCCAGAGCCCCAGAAAGAATGGGTTTATATGTAAGACAGGATTCACGTGGATATTAAGATACGCCCTCGTGTCAGAGAGCCGACGAAATTTAGCCTATACGACTCAAAACTTATTATTCAGGACACCAGAGAATGTTTTCGATCGAAGATCCAATTTTTTGGGCCCGACTCTGCAAAAATTGCAATTATCTTTTGAAGATATTGCCTCGTAGGCTCAGCAGGGTCTTTTCACTCTATACACACCTATGTCACATATGTGTAGACGGAGAAAAAAAAACCCCTGAATAAGTGGGAATGTCGTTAAAAGGCAACAAAGACTTGGACGTACACGATGGAACAGCCTTTGATCGTTCCTCCTACGAGCCCTTTCGGCGCCGAGATCTGCCCTGTGGCGGAAAAACGTCGTATGAGTTTTCAAATGCGGCCAAATTTCCGCCAACATGGACTGAATTTTCTTGAGCATTAACGCATAATTTGTCCCCCTTTTTTCGTGGAATTTCATCCTCATTTCTGTGTTCTGCGATGGTTCCTGGTCTGCATCCTGGTCATCCTGGTTCTGCGCTGGGTGCTTGTATGAGTGTGTAAATGAGTGCGGGAATTCATGGCGGTAAACGGTTTGATTTGAACTTGTCCTCTTGGTTTTTCCACATTTCTTTTTCTAAACGTGTCTTAGATGCCTACAACGAATATATTAAAAAAGTTGGGACATCGAATTTTTATAATACACCTACTTTTGCTCGGTAACAGGCAGTAATCTCAGATAAAGTTGGTTTTTCTTCTGCTCATGGTGGTCCTGCCGGTTCAAACAGGCCGTTACAGTCCTGGATGACCGTTACTCCCAAATGAAATTAATTGGTCTATAATGACGGACCAAAAATAACCTTCAGCTAAAAAAATACATGTGGGTAAGTGAATTTGAGCACAAATCAACCTAGAATACTTTTGTTTACGCAATTTTATTCAGTTCCCGCCCTACATTTGAATTTCAAACTTGTCCCGATTTCGCCGCCAATCCTCTAGCCAATAGTAGAGGTGGTTCAAAAGAAGCTTCATTTTTCGCTTTTAGCGCTCCGTCTTTATGTGTTTCACTGTGCGCCGTATTATATAAAATAATTAGAAATTCAACCTTAAAATTACAAAAATGGCGAGGTTTCTTCTTCGTCCTGATAAATCGTTGGTTTAAAGATATGTGGTATTGTTCCTTCGCCATCGATTTGACAACGCTTGTAGCTTCATAGGGTGTTCTTCCTAAGCATGGCAGTGCAGTTATTGTGCGCGAAAGGATAATGTGGGCACAAGTGTTGCTAAATAAAACATGGTGTGGAGGCGCGGCGAGGGGAAAAGGGGATGAAGCGAGAGAAAGGGAAGTAGCGGAGACACAGGTGAAAGGCTCTCAAGAGTCGAATGCGTAATGCTGGTAGTCGTCAAATATTAAGCGACTGTCGGTCAGACCCATTTCCGACTAACGTTGCCGTTTTCTGCATAAAAAAATGACGATTTCTGGGTGCTTCATCCGGAGACAATATGGACCGTGCCATGCAGAAAGAATCTAATCCACATCAGCTATTGCCAAATTTAACGGAGAAATTCAATTCTTTTTACAAGTGTGCGTTTTTCCGGATTCTGTTGAAAATTTTCAGGAAGTTGCTTGGAACTACGCAGAAAATGTATTGAAATTTGAACGAAAATCCGCACAACCGTTTTCATGTAAATCATTAAATTGCCCAAGTAAATTTGGTAATACATGATGTGGCTTAGTTCCTTTCTGTTTAACGCGGTCCAATTATTACAACGTTAAGATGGATAAAATTAAGAGATGAAGTATATTGATTGCTAACTTTGCCGTTTTCTGCATACAAAAATGACGATTTCTGGGTGCTTCATCCGGAGACAATATGGACCGTGCCATGCAGAAAGAATCTAATCCACATCAGCTATTGCCAAATTTAACGGAGCAATTCAATTCTTTTTACAAGTGTGCGTTTTTCCGGATTCTGTTGAAAATTTTCAGGAAGTTGCTTGGAACTACGCAGAAAATGTATTGAAATTTGCACAAAAATCCGCACAACCGTTTTCATGTAAATCATTAAATTGCCCAAGTAAATTTGGTAATAGATGATGTGGCTTAGTTCCTTTCTGTTTAACGCGGTCCAATTATTACAACGTTAAGATGGATAAAATTAAGAGATGAAGTATATTGATTGCTAACTTTGCCGTTTTCTGTATAAAAATATGACGACTTTTGGGTGTTTAATCCGGAGACAATATGGACCGTGCTGAGTTGAAAGGAACTAAGCCACATCAGCTATTGCCAAATTTAACTGAATTACTAATTAATAAAGACTGAAATACTAACCTAACTAATTATTTTTACAAGTGAATGTTTTTCCGGATTCTGTGGAAAATTTTCAGGAATTTGCTTCGGACTACGAAGAAAATTTTCACTGAAAAAAAAAAAAACACATTGGATGTAGAGTCCAGACTCTTGAAAACATTGACAAGAAAAAGGACTCTTGATTCAAGCAGATTTAAGCTTCAATCAAAAGGAAATCCGCTCAAATTAAGAGGCTTGGTTCTTGATTTAAGGTTAAATCTGATTGAATCGAGAGTATTTTTTCTTGTCAATGTTTTTAAGAGTCTGGACTCTAGATCCAATGTGTTTTATTCCCAGTGTATTGTTTGCAGAAAAATCCGCACAACCGTTTTCATGTAAATCATTAAATTGCCCAGTTAACTTTGGTAATAGCTGATGTGGCTTGATTCCTTTTCGTTTAACGCGGTCCAATTATTACAACCTTAAGATTAATAAAATTAAGATATGAAGAATATTGATGGCTAACGTTGTCGTTTTCTGTATAAAAATGTGACGATTTTTGGGTGTTTCATCCGGAGACAATCTGTTCTAGAGACCCCGCAATACAATCTGAGAGATACTCGTGTGAGGCAACGATAAGATTTCAAAACAAGAAGTGATCGAAGCGGTGAAAAATCATTACAAGGTCAGGAAAGAGTAAAATCAAGATATGAAGTTCGATGGCTAATAAAAAATAACCTTACTGGCAGTGTAGAGCGGGGCATTGCGAGTTCACGCGCTTCCAGCCATCGTCCCTTCAATTTTGCAGACGCAACATGGACATCCATCAAGTACGAATTGTTGTATCCCTGCGCCGTCAACATTGAGCATCTGCTTGCCTCCAAGCATACTTTGCTATACTTTCAATTTTTGTTTGTTATAATTTTGGGTGGCTAAGTAACAATAGCGCCTATCTGCAAACTGACAATTTTGCAAGACGAAGAGAAAATGTCGACATTTTTGTAATTTTGAGGCTAGGTTTCTCGTTTCTTTCATACATTACAAAATGATTGCAGCGCTCCTCCACAGAAGTGGGAAGAAACATTAAAATCATCAGATGCGTATTTCACACTGCAGGTTGCGGCGAAGTCGCTACCTCATTTTTGTCTTTGCCAGTTAGATGGTATTGTTTTTTAACCCTCGGTATATCAAAATATATGCAACCTCTACATGGGTTTAAAATAGTTAAGGATACGTTAGTTTTGATTTTGTTCGATTGCGTTAGTTGCGAGAAAAGGGGGTTTGATTAAGTTAAAACCTAGATTGTAATAGATATTTTGCCATCAATATGTTTGTTCATCTAATTTGTTCATCTAATATTCCAGGTGTTGTTCATAAAAAAAGCACAGAAAAGTCGGATTCTTGCGGCAATTATTTACGGAATATCACACGGAAAATGTTTTTGAAAAAACGCTTTACACTCAAATTGTAGAACCATTTAAATTTTATAGTCTGCGGAATAATCTTGTGTTAATTTCTAAACGAATTTTTGCGATCGAGCTTCGTTCACTGTTAGTCCATGGAATGCAGCTTCCGTGAATGTTACGAGCAAATAAAGTTGACGGAAGTTGAAAGCAGAACACATTGTTTATTGCTTGTTAGTGAAGGACCGTAACAATTCCGATTGAATTAAATTTCGGACTTTAAATTGAGGAGAAATGATACGAACCGCTACTAACAAGATGAATTAAAAGTTGTAACCGGACTTTGGTTGGACGGATGGTAGAATTGGATTTACACAAGTTGGCTTTGTTATTTACCGCCAGTCGCGAGAATTTGGCAGATGAAATAAACTGCGTTAGGCGGAAAGGAGCCAAGTCACATTTTGCCTAAAAAAGAGTTGGTTTTAAATTTTTATGTTAAGTGGCTGAACGTTTCCTCCTCTCAAACTTTCAAATTCGTGAATATATTCTTGAGTGGGAAAATAAGCATCGAATATGATATCTAATATTTAATATTATGGAGGCATACACCTCCAAAACCTTTAATTGTGGCTTAATCTCGGGTTGATATGAATTCATATTTTAGAGTTCTGGAAAATCCAGTTGAATAGGTTTCGAAATTGTACTATCGAAAAAATACACAAATTATTAAAATATAGTTTTAGAACTGAAACAAAAAGCAAACAAAAAATACTACTAAACAGATTGTAATATGGTTTGAATTCACTGGTATACAGTGACACGTCTTTTTTTCAGAAGGAGGAGAAATTAGAAAAAATATATCTCCTTTAAGCACGAAGATGCTTTGGCAGAGCTTTTTTATTTTTTCACTTCCTAAAATCACGCATTCACATGGAACTGGGATTGAAATGATATCTGAATGTGGCTAAATTGCATTATTTTACACGGAAAAATAATTAATCTATAATTTTTTATAATTTCATATCATAACCGGCAATTTCATCCATTCGGTTTCTCTGTTGTCGCATTTGAATAAAAAGGTAATTTGAAAAGTGTGACAAAAAGGAGAAGAAAAAAACACAAAAATCTTACTCAGACATCTAGATTTCAGTTATTTGCAAAAAAATAAAAGCTAACATTTCCTTTTACTCCAAATTCTTCAGTCAGACATCCACTTCGGCACACCACGCATAACTTTAAATCAGCCTTAAAATTCACCGTAAATCTCACTTTAAAAATTCGTTTATTCCCGGAAAGTAGCAGACGCACTCACCATCATTTACATTCACCCATCAAAATTTTTCAAGAAAACACTAATTTTTCGCGCGAATCATTTGATACAAAATCTGAAAAGGGTAAATATACAGAAAAAGCTGAAAGGTAAAAGGGAAGGAACTCCTGCTCTTACCTGCGTGAGTTAAGAGCTTTTGAACATGACCGCGACAGAGGTAACGCCACAAATCCGCGAACCGCCAAGGTCTCGACGCACTCAACACTGAGGGTGTTTCCCGCTATTTCATCATCGGATGATTATTAAGCACAGCTTGGAGCCCGGCGCAGCCTCCGAGAACGCGGGAGCTTTGTGGGCGCAACGCAACCTCCAGCGAACTCTAGCCGAGGGCGCACGAGACAAAAGACCCTTCATTTTCATCACCTCCTGCTACCGACAACGCACTCTAGCGGAGGGCGCTCGAAGGAATTCGTCTAGATTTTCTTCATTTCCCACTACCGGGAACGCATTCTGTTGGTTCGACGCTGAAATTTCAGTGTGGAGTTATCACGCGGGAAGGCGCATCGCAATCGTGGACTTTAAAGGGTGCACCTGAAAATTAAGATGATGCATGTGTGAGGAATTTGCGATTTGACTGTTGCTTCTTACGTTTAAGTTCGCGAGAAACACGATGGTGCCTCTAGTTTTCTCTGAAATCAACTCCCAAGCTCAAAAAAGCTCTCAAGTTGAGGCTAAAATGGAGGGATTCCCACGCTATCCTGAAAGTCCACCTCTACATCAAGACAAGCTCTCCATGCAAAGATAGGGAGCAAATACACCACTTTATTTGGGGACTCTAAAACTGAAAACACGGCATCACTTCTAATGTATCTGCTCCCTATTTTTGCATGGAGAGTTCGTCTTGATGTAGAGGTGGACTCTCAGGATAGCGTGGGGTATCCCCTCAATTTTGGCCTCAACTTGTGAGCTTTTTTTTAGCTTGGGAGTTAATTTCAGAGAAAACTAGTGGCTACATCGTGTTTCTCGCGAACTTTTACACGAGAATCAACAGTCAAATCGCAAATTCCTCACACATGCAACATCTCCTTTGAAAGGTGAATTGAGCTGGTGCAAAAAGGGCATTTCTTGGTTGCAGCGTCTCAGAATCTTTGCTAATCTACGCCCAAATTAAAAACGCCGCTCCTATTAAATATGTTTTCAGTTCGTTGCCGACAAGTGGCTGTTTTACAAAAAAACCAACAAATATGCATCCTCACTTTTTCCGAGTCAACTCTGACATACCATCGGGAACTCAACATGAAAAAGTGGAACATCGAGTAGATTATCGATGACCAACGTGTCGAGTAATCCGTTTGGCAAGCGATGTTCATTTTATAACGTTTGTTATGTCAACTACTTGATTCAACATTCCTTCAGTCATTATAAGACCGGTAAAATGCAATGGAAATCACTTCGTAATTATCATACTGAGAAAAATATAGTGTCCAGACGGTAAGATACATTCCAGATTACAAACCTTCGATTGGAGGGTAGATTAAGGATTCTTGAAGGCATTGCTCATGTTCAAATTTTAATTATGCAAGCAAAATTATACTCCAGCAAAGTTTACTCAGAAGCAAAATATTGTAGAGACCCCCACACAATAGGTTTCTTATGCGTTGAATAATTTGCTTCACAACCTGCTCAATTTGATATTAGGTTAAATTCTCCTAAAATATAATGTTGATATCAAGAGTATCTGAACATTCAGTGGAAACTTCAGTCATGCCCGATAGGTCTTGAAAGATCTGTTGATAGCCATATTTGTAAGGATCAATTATCTTGAATTTCCTTATCCTGAATCAGAAAAAATAGGTATATTCTTCATTTTAAGGTGGAGATTTTCCCTTTAGGTTGCTAATAAATTCATTTGCGAAAAAAATATTTCTATATTAATGAGCACGAATAAACTTTTCAGCCCTGCAATCTTATATTTTTTTCAGTAAACCTTATTAGAAAATCATAGAAGTTAAGTTAGGTCACTTTCTAAGAGGTTTAATATGCTGACTGTTCATATTACTGATAAAAATTGAACATCATCTGAAGAAAGTCTCGAGCAAAGCAAAAAACGAACACGAATGCAACATCTGATCAGACTCCATAAAATCGCTGAATCTAATCTGTTTCATATTCTCATCGCAAAAACTGCACCGCTTAAACTCCTCTCAGTTCTCCTCAGACTTCGAGAAAGAACAAAAGCACCGAGCAAAAGTCATCACGGAATTGAAACTTCTCGTTTGATTAAAACGTCAGCAAAAGTTGTCAGACAGAAGCAAGCGCGAAGTTCAAGTTGAACAAATTGGTGATCCCCATCGAAACTCAGCGATATTGGAGATTGGGACAGCGTTTACGAAAAAAGCGTCAGCTTCTAAATCGTAGCAGGGGGAGGGAGTCAAGGGAAAGAAAACAAATGGAAAGTTCTGTGGGATGGTTTAGTCGGGACGTTTCGTATTGTACTCGTAATATCAAAAGTTTTCACCCGATATCACGAGAGAAGACATATTATTTGGCGGACATCAATTATCATGATTGTGAGGTGACTCGACGAAAAATTGGATGTATTTATGCCAAAAGGAGCTGTGCTGCACAGTGCACACGGACTCTACACTTATAGTTCCCTCATTATTTTCATGTGTTTCCATTCAAAATTTAGAAATCTTTTAATGGACCACCGAACAAAGTACAAATTTAGGCATTCTAATAATATATGCCTCTTAACGAGAAATATCAACCAGAATAACGTGCTTCACTTAGAACACGATTCTCGCATCAAAAAATACTGAAATCAACTTCTAGCTAGGATATTGACGCTTTTATTGATTACGGAAAACTTGAATTGTCCAGTCAGAATAAGCGCATTACATGAGGCAAATCGAGCCTCACAAAGGTTTTGGCAGCTTTCTTAGTCGAGGCAGGTTTACCACTCTTCACTGCTCAAAATGGAAACAATTTGATGTAGCTGAGTCAAAGCGTCAATATTAAAGGTTGCTATATTTTCTTTTCGCAGAGACTGCTATGCGCTATGGTAACGTTTCATGTGCGATTTGACTCACGTATACATACCATTGCGTTCTCATGAGCGGGTGGTTTGAATTCACGCGTCAAAAAACATCGAATATCTTAGTCAGGAGTTAATTGCAGTAATTATTGGTGTGCAAATCGTGCTTCAACTCAAACTTTGGTTAAGAATCACATCATTGGTTGGAATGCTTAACTTCGTACCTTGTCGAGTGGTCCATTGACTTGAACTTTGCCATTGGACTTGACTTTTAGACCAAAGTTTAGTTACCTTACTTGTTTTTACGGTTCTGATTGATCACGATCAATCAGAACCGGTTGAAAAAATGAGCCAAAAAAGCGCATCTCTTTATTGAAAAAAGTAGTCCAACTGATCGAGATGAACTATGTTGACTTGAAGCCAAGCTTGGCAATTGCTCACTGATTCACAGTAATCTTGTGATAATCCTTGCACTAGTTCTATCAGACAAACCAGAAAAATAACTACACAATGCAGCCTGATAAATTTTGTCATCGCCCCAATCTTAAACCAGACCGAAAGTCTTTGCTGAACTCTGTCTGATAGAACTAGTGCAAGGATTATCACAAGATTACTGTGAATCGGTGAGCAATTGCCAAGCTTGGCTTCAAGTCAACATAGTTCATCTCGATCAGTTGGACTACTTTTTTCAATAAAGAGATGCGCTTTTTTGCCTCATTTTGTCAAACGACATTAGCGCTGTTAGTTTCCCTATGCAGATAGTTGCTTTTATGGGTAAACCAGAAACGACGCTTTTTTGCTTATTGCAAAATGCAGTCCAGTTATCATGTACGATGTACAAGTGTGTTGCAGTATATTTTTGTTTCAAAACCACGACTGAAGCATCTTGATGAGAACTCTTGTTAACCCTAGTCTGCCTGAGCCTCCGAACCAACGAGAAAGCCTGAGCGGGGTCAATTTGACCCCAGCTGAAAATCAATTAGTTAGCTATGTTTTTTTTTTCATGTTTTTAGTTAATATCAGTGCACTAACCTTACAGGCCTTAACCATAAAGCATATCTAAGTTTTAAAAAACACGGCGCAGGGAATGCAACCATTTTATCATACACACGTTGCCATGTTGTTCTCAGCATGAGAAAAAAAAAATCATAGGGCTACTAAATACTGAAAACGAAAAAAATCTGAAAAATTTTGCTTGTTTTATAAGTTTCTGAAAAAAATTAAAAAGAGAAAAATGAATACACCTTCAAAGTAAGCTTTTGTGATGCTAAATGGTAAAATATATGTTATAAGGACATCTGACCCCGCTCAGGCTTTCTAGGGGTACTCGTGAATTTTTTGATCCCTCATGCACATTTTTTTTTTTCCCTTCAAAATCCTGTTCCTAGATGTTTTTGTAGAGCTATTTGTGAAGGACAAAAAATTTCGTGCATACCACGAGAAATGACAAAGAGTTGAAACTCCCGTGGGGTCACTCAGACAGACTAGGGTTAATATGACGGTATGGATGCAATAATAAAATACGCATTTGGCACATTAACTTCACAATATTTGGACAATACAATTAACTTTACAAACTGGAACAATACAATTAACTTTACAACCTGGAAAAATAACATCGAACAGTATAAGATTGGAAAACTCCATATGATAGAAAAAACAAAGTGAGGAGAAATAGAAAACAAGTTGGTTTTTGCAATCGCTAGCGATAGCAATATTCGTCATGGGAACTTTAGCTTCTGGGATATGAAAATTTTAAGGTACAGTTCGTTTGCAGTATCTTCAGAATTGAAGGGGCTATGTAATTTTGTGTCAACATCTCTTTTTTAACATTTTTAATTTTTTTTTCTTTGCATACAAGAAAGCTGTTATTTACCAATTATTTATTTTCGTTGGATTATACATGGTTTTCGGAAGTTAACGCATTTAACTTTCAGTTTCGCTTTTTCGGCGTAAAGTATGATATTTTTACTCTACACATATGCCCGAATACGCATCATAAGTGACCTATGTGCCTCCTAAGTTGCCATTTTTTCATTCAAATAGATGTAACCGAAATGTTAGATGTGTACTACTATACTACTTTCATGTCATTGCTTTATTTATTTTTTGAAAAAAGAAAATACCATAATTAATTTGGGCGAACAGTGAAAATATACATCAATATTTGGGTCAACATCTCCCTGATTATATAACGGATGAATATATTAGTATTTCTGTATAAAAAAACTTAGCTTTTGTCTTCAGAGATACACTGATTCTAGTCCAAGGCAATTTGTTTTATTGAAAAGACAAAAAAAAAAAAAAAAAAAAAAAAAAAAAAAACAACTGAAATGTTAGACATACTATTTTCATGTCTTTCTATTTGTATCAATAGGTACTTTTTGCTTAACTTACGAACGTTGAATGCAAATAAACTTTATTGAAAAAAAAAAAAAAATAACGTCATTAATTTGGGGAAACATGTGGCTAATTATATGAAGGAGGTATATTCCAGTATTTTTGTTTAACATATTAACTCACGAGAAAATGTTTGTACATTTATCATCTAGTATTAATTATTTTTTGATGATTGGTCTAAAACATTCAATACAACCATTAAAAATTAACTCCCATCGCCGGATATCGAACTCCCGATCACCTATTGTCCGCACCTTACCAAAAAAATGGGGCGCCCCAGTTAACTAGGCTATCTCAGAACCGCGACATGTTGAGTAAAAATAGCATTTAAAAGACTCGGACGATGGGCGGGACTTATCACAAGAGTTGTCCTTGAGCGATTCGCGTCTTCGTAGCCTCTGAGATATGAGAAAAAGAGCTAACTGCCTTTCTCTGTGAGACATTGTTTGCCTATGCTATCATGTGTCTCGAGTTTCATCCCAGAATGCATTCGCGATCGCGGCAGTAAGCTGAGGCAATATTTCTGTATTCATGGAATAAATCAATCAGTCGAGTTCCAATTTTGGCTCATATATCCGTAACGGGTCCTCCAGAGCAGTTTTCCACCTTGCACAATAGTTATAATTTCTTTATTTCTATTTGTAAAATTTGAGGTGGGATAATGGCGGCTTCTCAAGAGCAACGAGGTAGGCGATCTTTTGCACCAACGAACAGAAAACTGATGGCGAAAAATAACCAATCAGAACCTCCCAAAAAAAAGAATTTGCCTAAAAACGGAACTTCGTGGTTCTGCGCAGATTTACCAGTCAGACACGACATCTCAAGTTGGAAAAAAACTCGCTGAAAGCGAATTTTAGCAATCAACACAACTTGACGTAGAGACATGATTGGCTAAAAAATACAACGGTTTTTGATACATCGGAAAATCAACCAAAAATCGAACACTGGGCGAAACGCTCAAGGTCGCAGAGGTATAGGGAATCCCATAGCGAAAGCAACGGAACGATTCTAATATCATGGGGAACTCCGTTCCCATGACAATACATGAAGAATGAAACCTAAGAAATCAATAAATAAAATAAAAAAATGAAGAGATATTTAAAATTATAATTGTATAATATTTAAAGTTAGTAAATTATTTCATTAAAGATCACAAGAAAAGTGACAACCTCAAGATAAAAAAAAGACTTCAAATATCAAAATTCATGTAATACCCGAAAAAATTGGGGTCGGGCTTTATGGTAGGCTCAGTGCAAGACAACTCATTTTTATTCCAAGTTTACGTTGAGTCCCATTTTGTCTTAATCTAATATTTTACACTAAACAAAAAAATGTGATTATGTGATATTGTTTGGCCCTTGGTTCTGATGACTCTGAATTGAAGTTTGATCGTTCAGTGTCCGTCATGTTTTCTGTCTCTTACTCCTGTCATCATTATATGTCATAATTTGCGGGTCGATCAGAGTATAACTCGACAAACCAACGCAACATATCCCTTTTTTCATCAAATAATGACCCTGCAAAGAAAAGCAAAAAAAAAAAAAACGAATTACTAACCTGAGAAATATAATCACAAGTCATCGTGCAAATTCACATTTTGTCAGAAGACACCGCACAACCATCAAATATTTATAGGACATTTATTCTTCCCCCTTAAGATATGGTTTGAGGATTAAAAACGGCGCAGACTTCACCATTTTCAGCTCAATTATGAAAAGTAAGGAAACGAAATTAGGGGATAAGATGGTGCTAGGAGTACTCACTCACAGTCTCTTCACCTTAGGTTTTGTTCACCCGCTCTTTTTAACTCACGACCATTAAACCTACAAGCATTAATTCAACATTTTTCACCTGGTAGATTACTTTATTATTGACAAATTCAGAGGGCTATCATCATTTGATATAATATGTATAATGGGCTTGTTGCAAACTTTAGCCAAGCCAATGTTGTTTATGAAAAAAAAATGGCTCCAATGATCTTAATAAGTGCATCTGGAAAGTCTACAATATATTCCTAACTTCACAATCCTTATGCTTCCCTTTTCAAAAATGATACTACAGCACGGGTGAAAAATTTGTAAGAGGAGTCGTTCCATATCCAACCCTTGCACACTAGGATGCTACGCAATATTCAACATGGCCGACGGCACCCCGCCAAAACATACGTGACGAGACGGAACATTTTCCTTTCGTTGATAAATCCTAAAAATAAAATTGAAATCCTCACGATTTGCGGTAGCCATGCTGAATATTGCGTAGCATCCTAGTGCGAAAGCGTTGGACGGAACATCTCCTCTTACGAAATATTCACCTGAGTCGCAGTATTCTTGAAGCAGGAAGCTTAAAAATCGCATTTTTCTGACGCAGATTGTGAAGTTAGGAGTGGATTTTAGACTTTTCTGATGTGCTCATCATGATTTTTGAGCTATCTTCTGTCAGGAACAACTCCTCTTTTTTCTCTCGCTGAAGTCTGCAGCGGGCCCATTTTCGGTGGAATTTGTGTATACGTTTAGTTGGGGTCTGATAAAATCTTAAAATCGGTTGGGCTCTGCAACGATGATGGTCGCAGCTGGACAGGCAGTCGTCAGGGCCCTATAGCGACTCTATTGCGCTCCAGTAGCAACATGGGGTCGCGTTGCTTAATCAAAGTGGTCCTGAACCATTGTCACTTTTTTCCCGTGATGAGTTGAGCTTGCTTCGATTTCTCAACATTGTCTGAGCTGCAGGCTAGTCATTGAATTTGATAGACTAAGCTATAGACAAAGAGGACAAAAATGATATGGAAGGATCTTATTGGTGAAAGCGGGTGATTGGTTGTAAAGGACAAATGGTGTAGGTAATAGACTAACTAACGGCAACCCACGATGGACCCTGTTGTTAGTCCATTATTTACCCCCTTAGTCTATAAGAACTATCCATTTCAATCAATAAGATCGCTCCATACTCCCTTTGTCTTTTTTGTCGATCGCTGTGTCTATCAATTTCAAAAGTCATTCCGTAGATCTTATGAACACTTCTCCAGAGTCTGCTGTCTAATCTTTTATGATCACATACTGTTCCACCATATTTTAACCGCTGAGGGGTGAGGTGGCTGAGGCCTAGTCCAAAAAATTGGAGATAATCCTAAATTATTAACTTCATAGATTGAATACCTGTAAGCCCCATTCTTCAGGAACCGTGTCTCGGATAATCCACGCATCTGAAACCAAAAATCGGAATGTGTCACTGAATTTCTGTGAAACCGCAAATTTAGATGTTTATTTCGTCAAACACCGGAAAAAAATAACATTGGATCTAGAGTCCAGATTCTTAAAAACATCATCTTAAAAACAGCCTAATACAGTAAGGCATCTCCATAACGGGAACTCAAACGACTGACCGATTTCCTCACTACAGAGAGGTTCTCGTTGTAACGATAGCCAATCAGAAACGACGGACGAACTTGTAATGGACGACAGTAATGACAGAATAGACTGAGGTACCATTTAAGGGTGCAAAATTTCTACGATCCCAGGATTGCAGGCTCACGGCGTGCACTGGTCGGAAATGGTGTACACCGTGGTGGGTCCGGCGTGACAGTCCAGTCAGCACAGAATTTTCAAAGATTAAGGTTATTCGATGGACGCCATATTTTGTGTCGGAATGGCATGCGATATATCGCATCAATTGATTCCATTTTCCAGCTACTCGTCATTTTTCTCCAATTTTGAGATCGCAATTCTGTTGTCACGAGACTAAAGCACTCACTTACCAATTTTCACAAAGATATTCAACGTAATAAAGGTGTGGTTTTTTTTAGAGAGAGAGAGAAAACATCGCATTCGATATACTGATATCGAAACTGCACTCGAATGCGATATTTTCTCTCTAAAAAAACCACGCCTTTATTACGTCGAATTTCTTTGTTAAAATTGGTAAGTGAGTGCTTTAGTCTCCTGACAACAGAATTGCGATCTCAAAATTCGAGAAAAATGATTAGTAGCTGAAAAAATAAAGCCATTCGATGTGGTACATCGCACGTCGTTCTGACGCAAAATATGGCGTCCATCGCATCACCTTTAAGAGCGCACTGCGCTCCGTAGCGAACGCGCAATGCGTGAAGTATTTATACGGTCTTGTAGGCGCTTCACTGCTCGTGCCAAACGCATGGTGTTTGGCGCAATACGTGAAGTATTCATTCAGTCCTGAAGGCGCTAATATGCGTGTCGCGCTGACCGCGCTGTGTTCGGCGCGATTAGTCAAACTCGCGGAGTCAGTTTTTTTCAACTTGTCTCTACCATTAGGTTTTTGCACGCTCTGTGCGGATTACTATCTTTTAAAATAATTGGAAAAATCATATTGAATCCAACTAATTTCCCTCTGTTCATTTAAAACACTGAAGAAAAAACCACATTGGATCTAGAATCCAGACTCTTAAAAACATCGACAATAAAGAATACTCTTGATTCAATCGGATTCGTGCTTAAATCAAGAACCAAGCCTCTTAATTTAAGCGGATTTCCTTTTGATTCAAGCAAAACTCCGATGGAATCAAGAGTATTTTTTCTTGTCAATGTTTTCAAGAGTCTGGACTCTAAATCTAATGTGTTTTTTTTTCCCAGTGAATTTTACATTTTGAGGGGTGGTTCTCGAAGAAAATTTTCTGAAGAAATCTATGAGACCATTTTTAGGACTTCAAAATTTTGTAAAATGGAGAAAGCTTTCCAAAATTTGTCCGACATCTCCCATTGACTTGATCCACTGTGCGGCATCTAATTTCACTCCACGATTTATAAGAGTGTAGAAGATCCATCTTTTAACCGCGTAAAAGTTTGCGATGTATCTCTGCAATCGCGAGGCGTGAATAATCGATTATCAATATCTTTTTATTTGAAGGTATGGTGAAGAATCGATTATTGAGGTGTTCGTTGCGGACACCCTGTTTATTGACCCTTTTCCATAGGTTTAAACCAATGAAAAACATTTAATTGGTGGCATTTAATTAAATAGCAGAGCAATCCATATATCGCAAAGCACGCCACGCCATTGCATTTCTGAAACAATAAAAAAGGAGAAAAACGAAAATTGAAATATATGCACCTCTGTAATGACCGACAATGACAACGCCGTGATTTATACTCCAAATGTCGTTTGGGCAGTTGTCTGAATCGAACACTCCTGAAATGTAAAACTGAAACAGAAATCTATAAGTTTCATGCCAGCTAAAAATGAAATGAGATTTTAAGAAAAACCAGTGAAATCATTAAAATCAGCAACACGTCGCGACTATTGTGCCCTGCTAAGGAAGAACGCCGTATGAACATTCTAGAGTTGCCAAGTTTCTCTTCATAAAATATGTATTTTTGACCACATTTATGCATATTTTTCATTGAAATTTTCAAATATTTTAGATTAAATTGCGTACAAAATTTTCAGAAAATTTTTGAAAATAATATTCACAATTTTCTCAGTAAATTCGGTATTTATCGGAGGAAATTTGGCAACTCTCAAGTGTTCATACGGCGTCCTTCCTTAGCACGGGAGTATTCAAGCTCATACAATTATCGAGGTTTCTGTAGAGTATTCTTAATTTTTCATTATTTTTTTCAAAAAAAATATGCAATATGTAAGTAGATAATCTAGAGACATTTTCGTAAAAATCAGTTCATTTTACAATGGTGTATGGTGCACTATTATGCTAGCTTCCATTGACGTGCATATCATACCACAGCATCGTAATGTAAGAACATTAAAAGATATTATAAAATAAATAAGTTTTGGGAGAAGACAAAGGAAGAATGATACGGCTGAAAAATGTGCAAGCAATCTACTAGCATGCAGCAGGGACGATTACAGTAAGATCATTGCGGCGAACGTGTCAGTGATTCTTCAAAATTTGGATAAGGTAAAGAAAAAGGCTCTTGTAAGGGCTGTCTTTGGACAAGTGTGGCGTTTGTTGCATCACTCATTTATGCAGGAGACCATCTTAAGAAAAATACATTACTGGACTTTAGCCAGCCGATTGAGTATTGTATCCATACTGTTTTAAAAGCATAATATGACTTGAATCGAAAAATTGTGGACTTTGCGTGATATCATATTCCATATTGTTTTGGAGCACATAAAAAGCTCAGAACAATCAATACTTACTTTCTTTAATTTTGATAAAAAAACACAAATTGGAGAAGCAAAGAGACATCATGATTGTACTCCTGCAACCTGAAAGGTCGTCACACGCACGCAGGTCGTGACCGTTGCATCACTCATTTATGAAGGGGCCTCTATTCGATTGTTGCCTCTGTTCAATATACGGTGAAGTATAATTTTTCATTTTTTTATAAGTAACAAGAAAATGCTCACCAAGTTTGAGACTTTGACCGGATTCTTTACCACTGCAAATCTGAAAGTTTTTTGGGGTTTTTACGGTTTGTATAGTTAACCAATAGGATCGCTGTATTACTATCTAGTCGTCTTGTATGTCTGTGTTTTTGTCCATCGATCTAAATATTTAGCCCGCAGAGTGCTTGGCAATGATACTGCCGTGTCGAGGAAAAACACCATGAGAAAATTAAAATATTGTCAAATTTTCCCCAAGAATATATTTATTTTTGGAAAAAATCATGAATTTCTTTTAAAAAATTTCATTTACTTCAGCTCCAGCCAGAAACACGATCATCCTAAAAATTACACAAAAGTTGCCAGAAGTTTCCCAAAACATGAATTTTATCGAAATATATTCTACAACGTCCAGAAGCACATACAACGCAGCGTTTCTACATAGCACGGAAGTGGGCTCATTATCGAAATTGATGGACAAAGCGATGGACAAAAATGACAAAAAGCATCCCATAGGCTGAAACAGGTAGTTGATTAGACCAAGGGAGATTTAATAAACTAACCGGAGAACCTCTCATTGGATACCGTTAGTTTGTCTACACCGGAGGAAAAGACTCTTGGATCCAGAGTCCATTCTCAAAAAAAAATTGACAAGGAAAAATACTCTTGATCCAATTGGATGTTTGCTTGAATCCGAAGGAAATCTGCTTAAGGTGATTTGACGGTCGCCATTTTTTGTGTCAGAGCAACGTGCGATATATCGTATCGGTTCGTTCCATAATTTCAGCTACTTGTCATTTTTTTCGAGTTTTGAGATCACACTTCTGTTATCATGAGGCTAAATAATTCATATACTTTTGAAAAAGAAATTCAACGTGATAAAGGCAGGGTTTTTCAGATGAAAAATATTGCATTCGAGTGCAGTTTCAATATGAGTATTGAATGCGATATTTATCCCCTAAAAAAACCACACCTTTATTACGTTGAATTTCCTTGTCAAATTTGGTACATGAATTTTTCAGTCTCATGACAACAGAGGTGCGATCCCAAAATTCGAAAAAAATGACAAGCAGCTGAAATTATGTAACGAATCGATGCGATATATCGCACGTCGCTCTGACACAAAAAACGGCGAACGTCGAATCACCTTCAGCAGATTTTTTTTGGATTCAAGCAAAAATCCGATTGAATCGAGTGTCAAATTTTTTAAGCTATTTTTAGTGATTACTTACTTCCTTTGTCCATCGCAAGCCCTCGCTTCAACCAATGGGCTCACCTCATTGTCATCTATACTATAAGCTCCAAGACCTCCTAATTTTGCGAAACTGGTGACGCTTAGTTCCAGCGTTCTACCGGGCCGATTTTCATGATTTTTGCGGCTATCGACGGGCAATTGCCTCTAGATAAGCCAACTCTTTTCAGATTTTCAAAATATGGCCCAGGTTTTTTTATATTACGTGGTAAAGTTGCGAATTCTCCCGTTTAAACAATGTAAATTTATACTTTTTGTCATAGTTCGTTTGAGCGTTCTACCGGGCCGATTTCCATGATTTTTGCGTAAATCGACAGGTAATAGGCCCTAGATGAGCCCGCTGCAATCAGATTTTGGAAAAAGGACCCAGGTTTTTTTAAAATCACGTTATAAAAGTGAGTGAGTTTACAGAATGCTCCGGTACTGCTACCGCTATGCGCGGGAGGATGCGCAATGGTCGAGGAGGTTGCGCAGTAGCTGGGTAGCCTGCGCATCAGCTCTACACTTATCTTCACAAGATTCGCACCTGGGACATCATGTCGAACGGTGGCCGAGTCGTCTAAGACGTCAAATGCGTCCGCCTTGATCACAATGTGGGTTCGATCTCCGACTCATGAATTCCTAATTATTACCTGACTATCATTGTTCATTGTTTTACTGCAATATTTCATCAAGCAGTCATTCCAAAACGCGTCCTTTTAATTTTAAAGTAATTTTAAGTAAAGTTTAAAATTAAAGTATACCTCATGTTGTATTTTTTTAGGGGAAAAATAAAACTAACACTGATAGGAGGGTAAAAATAGGGCCGCGAAGCGGCCCATTGATGGCGCGGGGCGCCTTCAGGGGGTTGGGCTGCGTAGCGGCCAGGGGGCGTAGCCCCTAGTTTTGTCTATAACTTTGCCCATCAATCTCAATAAACAGCATGCAGAATGACTGATGATTATTTTTTTGTTTTTTTTTTTTTTGGGTGGGGGGGTATAAAAATGTTCCTTACTTGGAGCTCCGGGGGATGGTGTACCGCCGTTGGAATTGGGCTGAGCTCTAAATGACCCTCTATATTACTTGGATCTGATTCGATGAAGGTGGTGAGCTTGACGTAAGGCTTTATTTGATTGGACCGACATCCGAATTGCCCCGCTTGGTATGGATAAGCCCTGGCGGTGGCTATTCCAACATCCCTTATATAATTCAGGGAGTTACTGGTGTGCCCTCCCATACAGCCATTGTTTGTGCGATCGCAGTCAATCAAGTCTGTAAACATTTCCAGATTTTTATGGATTCACGGGATCTTACCTGCAGTGGCGTGGCGTGAAGGATCGATTATCGATATATCGCCATTTGAAGCTATGGTAAAGAATCGATTACTAAGGTGTTCGCTGCGAACGCCCTGATAATCGATCTTTTTTCATAGGTTTAAATGGCGAATCAATCGATATATCGCAAAGCACGCCTCGCCACTGCTTACCTGGTATATCGAGGGCTCAGGAACAATACCACCTAACCGACAATGTTGCCGTGCTAAGGAAAAACGCCGTATGAACATTCGAGAGTTGCCAAATTTCCTTCGATAATATGTTCATTTTTTAGGAAAATTATGAATATTTTTCCGAGAAATTTACAAGAACTGTAGGTAAAATTGCGAACAAAATTTTCTGAAAAATTTGAAGAAAAACTTTCACAAAATATTCTCGAAAATTCATGATTTACCAAAGGAAATTTGGCAACGTATGAAGGTTCCTACGGCGTTTATCCGTAGCACGGCAAAATGGGTCATTATACCTTGTTTATTTTATTTTATATTCTGAAAGCACTAGGTGAGTAGATAATTTGGTGATTTTTCAGCATTATTACGGGGCCGAACATGGGGTGTACATGGAGTCCAATATCTTAGACGCGATACTACATTACCAGTATTCTGATCAAAATGTATATATATATTCAGGATTTTATGTACCCACATATTTCATATGAGATAGGTTGGAAATCATTTAAACAATAAAGAAACAACGAACTTTTCAAACTTGGTGAGTCCATAGTAGAAAAAACGTGTACAACAGAAACGTACACGGGGAAAAAAAAACCCACGATCATTCGACGGTTACCACGGTAATAATGTCACACGAGATTCCACGGTAGTGGAACGGTGGATTTTGATAATATTATTGATGAGCACAGTAGCATAACCATGCGCATATTAGTATGTCTGTGCCCACAGTAATATTACGGTGAACACGGTCATATCACCGTGCTCATCGTTACAGGAATCAAAATCCACGGTTCTACTACCGTGGAATCCCGTGCGACATTACAACCGTTGTAACGGTAGCATAACTGTGTTTTTTAGTGTATTTTCCGAAGAAAATACACTATTGCATTCTCCCATGATGTCGGACCCAGACCTGAGACATTGTGAAGAGCACCGATCACGGGTCGTAGATCACGAAAATATATGCCATTCAAATTCATGTGTATATACAGGGTGTTTCAGAACAACCCTTAACAGGCCTTTTTCTCGGTTGTAAGTCGTAACGAAGTCGGAGACCGCGGGGTTGAATAGGGAATTGACCCAAGGAATACGAATTTCGGTGTCCCGAAACCCTCCCACCCCCCTTGGGGGTAAAGGGGGGGTCAACGATGGCTAAAAGTCACGTTTCCCACCAATGCGGATAGATCGTTCAGAATTGAAAAGCGACGGAAATATTTTCACGTGGAATTGACCCCTAAAAATCCAAATTCGACCTTCCAGGCCCAAAAATGACCCTTTTAAAAGATGGGGACAGTACCCCCCTCCATACTTTCTCTTTGGTCTCAAAATTGACGTAAATTCTCCAAAAAAGACATTTTCCGAGTAATCGACCTTGAGAAATCCAAATTTCATGTCCCAAAGCTCCTCTAGCTCCCCTTGGGAGTTAACGGGGGGGGGGGGCCCTATTTAAAATCGGGAGCTCCTTTCCGTTCGGCAAATTGATTGCATCCAAATTGAGGCAGATTACATTTACATCTTAAGTGTCTCTAATAAGATTCTAATTGTCCCGCCCCTGAACGGCAGAAAGTGAACCCCCTGTGGAGGGGGGCCATCGCCCCCGCCAAAAATTTCTCAGATTCCATCTTTTGGTGCCGCGAAAATTGACGTCTGATTCTTCCAGAAAAAGATGGTTTCTGTCATGTAATATCCGAGTCCCCGAGGACTCTAAATTTCATGTTCCCTGAGCCCTCGGTCCGATTACATGGGAGACCGTCTTTGTCTGCAGAATCGACGTCATTTTTGCACCACAGAAAGGAGTCATTGTGAATTTTTTGGCGGGCGAAGCCCCCCTCCTCAGGGAGTTACTTTCTGCCATAAACAGGGGGTCCTATAAGAACTTTTAGAGTCACTTAAATTAAATGTGTTCCTGCTCCTCATTTGGATGCATCACTTTGCGATTCGGAAAGGAGCCCCATTTTCAAAATTGGGCCCCCCGATTACTCTCCAAGGGGGGCTAAAGGAGCTCGGACCAGGAAATTTGTTTCTCAAGTCGAGTACCTCGAAACTGTCTTTCTGGAGAATTTACGTCAATTTTGAGACCAAAGAGAAATATGGAGTGTACTGTCCCCCTCTTTAAAGGGTGCATTTTTGGGCCTTGGATGGTCCTGATTTTTGGATTTTTAGGGTCAATTCCACGTGAAATTTTTCGCAAATTTCATTTCTGAGCTATCTATCCGCAATTTGGGTCGGAACCGTGACTTTTAGCTTAAGACCCCCCCGTTAAAACAACCCCCTAGGTGGTGAGGGTTTCGGGAACCACGTTATTCGATTCCTTGGGACAATTCCCATTCAACCCCGCGGTCCTCCGTCTGTCGTGCGGCATTAACCAACCGAGAAAAAGCCTGTGACGGTGTCTGAAACACCCTGTATATATGGAGTATAGATGAATGTGTATGCAGACTGCGAATCGGCCTACTTTTTCGCGTCATTCGCATTTAATTTCAAAATCTCCAGTTCCTTTATGCTCTCTTGTCAACACTCCCCCCCTTTCAATCGACCATATTTTACTTTCTTGCCCGTTAACCTATGCCAACACGTAAAAAATTCGAAGTTCCCTCCCGTCTAATATGCTCCCTATTATGTTCAGAAGTCCAATGATAGTAACAGAAATTTAAAACTCTTCAAGAAACTAAATTTAAAAATTTAAATTGGCCTAGTCCCCGACGAAAATAGCCTAGATGCTGATCGTCGTTAATAAAATTTAACTAACTAACTAACACCTCTTTCAACAAACACCGCACCTGCGAAGTCCAAATTGCGAGACTGCGAATCGGCCATACTTTTTTCTCTCATTCTCATTTAATCTCAAAATATCCAGTCCCTTTATGCTCTCTATGTCAACACTCCCCCCTTACAACCGACCATATTTTACATTCTTGCCCTAAAACCTATGCCACGCGTATCAAAAGTCGAAATTTCGCGGAGCGAAGCGGAGCGCCGGTTTTTTTCATCATATATGATTCCCCTTCATTTTCGGATTCACACAACTTGCGCCGCAAAAGTCCCTGTTAACAATTATTTCTGACCAGTTGGTCAACCTATCTGTTTCGTTTGGATGCCGAAGATCCATTCCGGATGTTGAAGATGCTAAAGTGGGTGTGCTGGACTTACTTTGAACGGAGAGCAAGGTGAGTCTTCCCTCCTGGTGCGCTAGTAGAATCTCAAGAGCCGCAACTGCCGTCATAGCGTAACAAGCGAAACATAAATTGCCGAACTGATGCTACGAGCAGGATTCGTCCAAAAACAGAGAAACATAACTTGCTAGAACACTCTCTAATATTGAAAATTCACTTTGCAAAGGAAGGGTATAAAGCCCCTGACGAAAAGCCAAAATTGGCCTTATTACCCTGGATCTCCGAATGAACCTACAGCGTTTTTTTGAGAGCAGGTCCATGTGTAGGAGGGTATGGATTCGATCGACATAAATCGATGCAATTATGGAAGTATATTTGTCATATAATTTGAGAACAAATCCATTGGAAGATCCAAGGCATTCTGATGTCTCTCTCTTTGCTAAAAAAAATAAAAATATGAATCAAAGTTACAGGCAACGTGGTATGCAATCAGAGCAACCGTGAGTAAATCCATCCACTCAATACGATGTTCTTTGCAACGTCCTCAGTGTATTGAGCTTTTATAATCGAGCTTTTTAAGAGTACGTGCCAATTTTGAGAAATGCAGAGCATTGTTTATCTGAATTTTTGCGCACGATTCCAATTCGAAATGCGTTCTCGTATGATAGCACGTGTGGGGCCGTGTGGTAATGTAGGCGGGCTCACTCACTTTTTTATCAACCTTTCACTTCACATTTAAGTATCCAAATGTGATGTCTGAAAATACTCCTACGCTCAAGGAGAATAATATAGTGGACTGTAGCTTTTCCTCCCAGCCGCCCGACACCAATATGATAAGGAAAAGAGAGAGAGATAGCGGATAAGCTGGCCTACCTTCGACGCATGGGAGGACCGCAGATCACATGCTGAGAAAGAACCTCACTCCGGGCTCAAATACTGAAACTCACTCCATAGCTAGAAGCTCCGGCGGTCGGCGGAGTAACTACTCATCGGCGTGAAATGAGAGAGCGAGAATAAAAATAGGAAACTAATCCAGAGATGGTCAACTCGATAGGAATGATAAACCAAGCAGACTATCATAGCACTGGCAACTAAATAAAAATGAAAATCTCACCAAAGCGGAAAGGCTCTACGGCGGACGGCTGATGCGACTTACCAGAAGTGCGGAAGCAAAAACCAAAACTAGCAGAAAAGAAAACTTGAAAATAGCAAGGAGCACAGGAGCAAAACCACGAGTTGCGGTAGCGGTAGCAGAACAAAGATAACCTCTTCGCACTAGCACAGAAGAAAGTCAGAGAGACTAGAGGGGTCAGCTACCTAGCTCGGGCGGCGGTACGGCGGGGGGATTCGGAAGCGGACCGGCTCGGGTCCGGGCTGGAGCGTGCTACCATCTGTCGGCACGAGGTGGCATTAGGACAGATGGTGCGGCGGGAGATTCGAAATCTCTGTTCAGTCAAGGGTACACAGTACCCAACAATGTCCTTGGCGAAAAAAAAAATCCAAAAAAAATCCCCAAAAAATCCACAAAAAAAACTCCCCACGGTATTTGACCATATTCCATTGTTTCACACACACCGAGTCACGACCCCGTGTGTGTGAAACGCCCGTGAAACCCCCGTTAAACAACCGCGAAACCCCCACGAAACGCCCGAATATCCCCTGTGAAACCCCCCGTGAAACCCCCGTGAAATCCCCGTGAGACGCCCGCGAAACCCCCGTGAAACCCCCGTGAAACCCCCGTGAAACCCCCGTGAAACCCCCGTGAAACCCCCGTGAAACCCCCGTGAAACCCCCGTGAAACCCCCGTGAAACCCCCGTGAAACCCCCGTGAAACCCCCGTGAAACCCCCGTGAAACCCCCGTGAAACCCCCGTGAAACCCCCGTGAAACCCCCGTGAAACCCCCGTGAAACCCCCGTGAAACCCCCGTGAGGCCAAAGTCCATTAAATGAGGGGCTTGGAGGAGGCATAAGTGCGCGTAATAACTGCAGTTTTTACTATTTTTCGAGAAAAACGTGTTTGAAGTTTCGATATCACATGGATCCTTATGACGGAAGACTAGTAGTGGTTATGAAGACTACTTTTACTTGAAATCAATGATATCTCAATTTTTCCAAAGACCTCACTTATGCACCTTGTCCTCCAGGTCCCTTAAATGTCTATTAATCAAGTCAGTTACACGACAGCTTCGTGACAAGAAGAATCCAAGACGCAAATGGAATGTAAGGCTACGAGCAGTAGCAGTTCATGGTGTTCACGGCAACCAGTGCAGTTTGTGAGATAAAACTTGTTTGTTTCATGAAAAGTTAGAGAAGGAAAGTTCAGATTTGCATCCTAATTTGGAGATCGTGCTGAACTTGCGACGGTGTATTTACACAGCAATCACTATATTTTTCTGCACGTTCTTGGAGGAAACGACAAAAAATAGCGGTATATTAATTTTACATCTTCATCTCTTACCGATTGATCGACAGTAATTAACGTAGCAGGTGATTCGAAAAGCACTTAAAATTTGACGAGGAATCGATGAAAGTACACTTTTTGCTTTTTAATTTTTACGGATATCCTCATACATCACAAAAAATGTCACGCATGATATTTGAAAGATTCTCGCACATACGTGCGACTTTTTTCTCCAAATAGTCTCTACACGCATGCACACCCTGGCCTGTCGCGAGGAGCACAAACAGTAATCACTTGCCTTGGGCGACCACATATTTTGCGTTTCTTAGAACTTTTTTTTCTGTCTAAAATTCTCACATTTATATTTGTTTGCTTTTTTTTTAAAAAAAAAAAAAAAAAAAAAAAAAAAAAAATTCCTCCGGCGCCAAGTCTCTTAGTCCCTCATTTAGAGTCATTCTCCATAAAATGGCGGACACGTCGATTGTTAGATTGTTATCAGCAGTCGATGGTCTTGAAACTGAACCTAAGCATAGGATCAGCGCACAGTGGATCGAGTCAATTAGAGAGGTCAAATATGGAATTTTTGACTAAAATTGCGTTTATTTCGTCACATTTTAAATTTCTAAGGGTACTTTCAGAAGACAATTTTACGAGGAAACCAATACAACCACTTTTAAAACCTCAAAGTTCGTGTAAACGGAGTTGTAAGCATTTAAAGTTTCCAAATTTTGTCCGACCTCTCCTATTGCCTCGATCCACTGTGCGACAATTCGACGGACTAATTAGGTTAGCCCTCTCGGTAAAAATCATGCTAGCCCTTCACTGAAAAAAAATTCGCGGCGTTTTCACCAAGGTCCGTTGGTACCTTTACCATCTCACCTTTTTTACCAATTATTGGTAATTTTACCAAGACAGACTGGTAAGCTTACCTAAAAACCGGTATTTTTACTGTTTTTTTCTGGTAAGAATACCACTTTTATTGGTAATCAATTCCCGGTAACTTCGCCATTTTATCTCGCTAATTCTAACGCAGTCGATAAAAAATATTGGCGTTTTTACCAAGGTCTAGTAAAATTACCGAGAAAGTTCAATAATTTTACCGAGATTTCTCGTTAAAATTACCAATTCCATCATTGGTAATTTTACTGAGAAAAAACTGGGATCAAATAGAACCCTGAATTCTTGGTAATTTTACCCTTTTCTTAGTAAATACACCGCGATTTTTTTTTTTTTTTTCAGTGCTCTCTTGAGTGTTTATTTGATAAGTCGGGAATGTAGTTTGTAGCGTACTTGAGGCTGGGTCGGTGGGTACAGGTGAGCAGGAACTCGCCAGTCCTTGAGAGGGGGTTCGGGGGGGTCTCGACCGATGGTGTAGGGGGGCGGCACTGACCCCCCGCGCTCCGGGAAGCGGGGCTCCCTGGAGTTGGTGCGTCCAGGTGGTGGCGCTGAGCTGCTCCTCTTGCGTCCGCGAGGGGTAAACATTCGTGGGGTCAATGATTGGGACCTGGGCGGCTTGCCGCCCCTCGTTCTCATGTACTCTTCCTCTGGGGATCACACAAAATTACCGAGTTGTGCCATGAAATTGAGATTTGCACTGAAAAAAAAAGTTCGGTAAATCCGAACTAGCTAGGATCATATGGAACCACGATTTTGTTCGGTACACACGACCGAATTATTCGGTCTGCTCAGCCGAACTGTTCGATCCACTGAACGGAACTGTAAGAATTTATTATGGTTCGGTCGCACAAACCGAACAATTCGGTTGAACAGACCGAATAATTCGGGTGTGTGTACCGAACAAAACCTAGTTCCATATGATCCAAACTAGTTCGGATTTACCGAAATTTTTTTTCAGTGTATGGCATGGGTTCATATTGGTAATACTGTTGATTTTCAGCACAACCTGGCAACAATGGGTGGTCTGCTGCTCGTTCTCATGTGCTCTTCTCCTGAGAATCACGAGGAGTCATAGAGAAGACAAAAGGAAAACGGAGCGATTCTATTGGTCGAAAAAGGGTCGTCGTAAGAGACTAGGGAGGAGAAGAATAGACTGAATTTACGGTCTCTCGTGAGTTTACCAAGAACAATCGCCACAAGTTCCTCTAAGAGCACGACTCTCATCTTACGACGACCCTTGTTCCACCAATAGAATAGTTCCATTTGCCACTTGTCTTCTTTATCTATAGCTTTATCTTTCAAAATCAATAATCAGCCCACTGAGGGCCGTATTCATAGACATTCATTAAACACACTGAAAGAAAATTCTCAGTGTTTTTACCAAGGTCCGTTGGTACCTTTACCATCTCACTTTTTGTACCAATTATTGGTAAGTTTACCAAGATAGACTGGTAAGCTTACCTACAAACTGGTATTTGTACTGTTTTTTCAGGTTAGAATACCACTTCTTTTGGTAATCAATTCCCGGTAACTTTGCCATTTTATCTCGGTAATTCTACCGCAGTCGATAAAAAATATTGGCGTTTCTACCAAGGTCCAGTAAAATTACCGAAAAAGTTCAATAATTTGACCGAGATTTCTCGGTAAAATTACCAATTTCATAAATGGTAATTTTACCAAGAAAAAACTGGGATCAAATACAACCCTGAATTCTTGGTAATTTTACCCTTTTCTTAGTAAAAACACCGAGATATTTTTCAGTGCAGCTCATTTTCGTAGGAGAACCCTTTATGACGTACTGACTAAGGGAAGAGATCCTTTAACATGGCATCATGCGATTAGGACTGCAGGTTTTGTACCTCAATTGTGAAACTTTGAAAATAGGTTCTTAGGAAAGGTTACAATAATTTGCTTTTGCAAAGAAGCACGAAACTTACAATATATTTCCTCCATTATTTTGTAATTTTTGCGATTTCGAATCATTTTAATCTCTCAGAAGGATCCATTTCCAGAGTTATTCTACGAAAATACTCGATTTTTGCAAAAATCATCTTTTTTATGATGAGTAGAGGATCTCCTAAAGCCTAGCTTAAACACAATCACCACCCGCTTCCATCAATAGGATGCCTTCATATCTCTTTGTCTTCTTTGTCCATGAATTTGAAGAATCAGCCCGCTGGCCTTTCATGAAACATTTAATTGAAGCCTCGAAAAGTTAACTTCGTTTCGTGCTACCGTATCAGACAGTTTCTATTTCTTGTGATATGCATAGGCAACCATACATACGCGTATAATCAGCGAAGATGTTGACACCAAAAACGGCACTTCCTTTTTTTTGAGCATTGAGTCTATCGATAGTGACCAAGTTCCTCTGGAAGATGTCAAAACGTCTATTCTCTTCAATCTTTGAGGTGTATCTTCTCTTGAAGGCACTTTTGAATACCTCAAATCGTTGCCTTGGGCCCATTTGAACGACTTTTGCCTTAAATCACAGGAAAATTAAAATAAGTTCAGAAGCCAAGAAACGACTTTAAAGGATTGAAAATACATTTTTGAAGAAAAAAAGTAATAAAATTAAAGAAGGTCGCCCTCTAGAGACACGTAGAGAAATTTCACCAGAAAAGTTTGGTTAATACGGGGAGTGAAACACAAAATAACCTTAGCCTTCGTTTAACAATATTCTAGCTGGAGCGCAATGCAGCTATGCATTCACCACTGCAAAAGTGTGAACGGAAATCGACAAGCCCATTGTGCATGAAGGCTATTTCAATTGTAATCTTCCGTCACATTCTTACGGCGCAATGATACAACTATTTGAACTCTCCGGAATGCGTGAGGTATCACGCCGCATTTGAAGGCGTTTTCAAAACAGGCAAGTTCCGATACCCGGATCATCGTTTTGTATAGTTCATATTATTTTGTTATATTCCGTACCACTTGTTTATTTTTAATCCTCGTATAAAAACCACCCATTTGCTAAATACATATTTTGAAGAGGAAGTGCCTGCTAGTTTTCTTGAAGAAATTGAATTAAAAACGAGTGGAAGATACCAACGCAAGGTGGATCGAGTCTATCAGTGAGGTCGAACATGAATTTTTTTACTAAAACTGCAAGTTTTGATGTTTATTTCGTCACATTTCAAATTTGAAGGGGTGCTTACAGAAGAAAATTTTACGAGGGAACCAATGGAGCCACTTCTAAAATCTCAATGTTTTTTGCAAACAGAGTTATCAGCTTTTAAATTTTCCAAATTTTGTCGGGCCTCTCCCATTGACTCTATACACTGTGCGGCGTTCTTCCTTGGCGCGGCAGTATTGAGCGTTCACCACGTTAGTACTGCCGTGCTAAGGAAAAACGCCGTATGAACATTTGAGAGTTGCCAAATTTCCTTCGATAAAATGTTTATTTTTGAAAAAAGGTATGGATATTTTTCCTTGAAATTTCCAGGAAATTTAGGTGAAATTGCGAACAAAATCATCTGAAAAATTGGAGGAAAAGCGTTTCCAAATTTTCCCGAAAATTCGTGATTTATTAAAGAAAATTTGGCAACGCCTGAAGGCTCATACGGCGTTTTTCCTTAGCACGGCAGAGTAGTGCACGCTCTTTCCCGTCGTTTTCCATTGGCCGTGTTACCAATGTACCATTGCCATTGGTAAGGCCCGCGCTGCTCCATGGGTATCGGCGCCATTTTTCGCGGCGGGAAGCAATATCTATTTTCTCAATGTTTTTAGGTACCATTTCTACCTTATTTCTCCTATCTTGTCCACTTTATATGATCCTGGTAGTCTTGTCTTGCAACGTATCTATTATTTAATGACTGTTTCAAAGTTCATTCAAATATTTGTCGTCGTAGTGCTGAAAAAATCTTTCGGTACGAAGTGCCCGCTCACTCCATAAAATGACTTCTATATTTTACTCTATGATGACATGACATTTCTTGTATATATGTTTGTAGGTTGCGCTCCACGTCTTGTTCAACAGCGACTTGCAGCGCTCTCCTCCGTCCGTGCAGAACAACTTTTACATTTGAACCAAGACATTCGATTAATAATAGTAAAAAAACGAATGAATTGACGAGGTGCTAAGGTGAACGCTGTCCAACGTCTTAACGTTGGAACCGTCGTCTTGTTTTTTTTTAACAGTTCTTTTTATGAGCCCTGGATACACGATCAAATTCCCGAAGCAATTCCGATCAAAGTAGCATCAAAGTGTCGGGAGTCATCTGTCTTAAACTCATTAATTTGCTTCATTTTAAAATGAAAACTTGGCAGAAATGTTTCCTGAGGCAGGAAATGGTGACAATGAATGGTGGCACTCTGTTCTGATCTTACGTTGAACGAAAAAGTGCGGCCCGTCAAAATTTGATGGTAGATGGTGACCACCAGTCATCAGCGCATGTCTACTTTGATCGGAATAGGTTCGGAATTCGATCGTCTATCCAGGGCTTAACAGTTCTTTTTATATCTTGTCCATATTTTTAAGAGACCGATTACTTTATACCTCAATTGCTCGACGGGCGATCTTTTTGTTGCTTCTGAGCGACCCCCAGACAGACCTGTGAGTGCACGGATCTGCATATTCGTGCAGTTCCAAATGGTTGAATTTGCAAATGCAGTCGCTTTTATAGCACATTCCTTTGGACCATGGCCAGCCGAACAAGGAGACCCTGCCCCACAAGGAGTTGCAGTAAGCGTGGCAGCTTTTCACATCCGAGGGCCTTGAACTGTCGCACACTCTCTCAGCTAGGCAAAAAACACATCAAACAGAGTGGAGCCACATAAAAAAAGGAAAAAAATGGAGACTGGAAGCAATAATATAACAAATTACACAGCGTGTAACAAGGCTAATTTTCACGTAAATACTACAGTAAAAGCTCGTCAAGACGAAATACGATTAAGACGAAAATCCGCTTAAGACGAAATTGTTTTCGGTCCCTTGACACTTCCATAAGATTCAATGTAAAAAAATACGGATAAGACGAAATTTCGAAATTTTAACCCGTAACCAAAGCCGGTTAAGACGAAGAAAAATTTCTGATTTTTCCCCTGAAATTGGGTAAAAACGCCAAAAAAGAGCCAATTCTTAGGGAAAATATGCTTAGTTTTACGTACCTTGACATAAAAAGAGCAGGTTGAGAGTAGGTCGTGGGTATCCTCTGTTTTGCTGGATGACTGAGATGCAATCGACAGTTGACGATAAACCGATTTGCGTATTTTAAAAAAATTCATAATTTGGATTTCGTATTGTATAAAATTTAAAAATTTAAAACTGATAGATAATAATCTTATTCGCAACTTTCAAGCGCAGCTGCCGCTCATGCCGAAAAATTTCGTCTTAAGTGGAGAACCGTTAAGACGAAAAGCCGCTTATGACGAAATTTTTTTCGGTCCCTTCATTTTTCGTCTTAACGAGCTTTTACTGTACCAAACGTTTCGGCTGAAAACCCAGCCTCCCTTCGTTGGATAAAACAGTGAACTTTTTTAAAAAATCTCAAACGTAGTACTTGGCTGTGCCTCTCAAAGCGAGAGCAATGCGGTTATTGCTATTCCCTATGTTTCCCAATGTTGATGTCCAAATTATTTCCCAATGTTGATGTTCCAATTATTTCCCAATGTTGATAACAACATTGTGCTTGCATTGAAAGGTACAGCCAAGTACTACGTTTTAGATTTTTGAAATTGTTTTACTGTTTTATCCAACTGGGGGAGGCTGGGTTTTCAGCCGAGACGGTTTGGTAGTATTCACGTGAAAATAAGCCTTCTTGCCCACTTCGTAATTTGTTTTAGCATTGCATATGAGGACTTATCTGTAACAATAGCGGATGTGAAAAATTACCTTTTCGGAACACATTCAAAAAACTGTTTTGGCATTTAGAAAATTTTGAGAAAATACTTGAGATGTGATCTTCGAGATCTGTACATTATGCCAGAGCCAAACATACTAAATGTTTGTGTGAATAAAAAGGTTTTTTAAGCGTGTTTCTAAAAGGTAATTTTTCACATCCGCCGTTGTTACATATAAGGCCTCTTATCTTGTCACAGTCTGCGGAGCATCAATCAGATCTCGGAGGCTGGAACTTCAACCCTGCTAAAAGTGAGTATAAATCGGTTTTGATTGAATTGATTTGTCACGCGAGTTCTGGCGAGGTCAAACTGCTTTGCGATATTATCGTATCGATTAAGTCGAATTACCGGGCGGATTTTGAATTTTAGCCAGAAAATGAACGATAGACCGCTCAGTTCCGTTTAACAGAATGTAAAATCCAGCTTCTCCAATTTAGCAAACGGAACCATGTGCCAACTATACTGCCGTGCTAAGGAGGAACGCCGTATGATCATTTAGGCGTTGCCAAATTTCCTTAGGTAAATCACGATTTTTCGGGAAAATTTGTAAAATATTTTTCTTCCACTTTTTTAGAAAATTTTGTTCGCATTTTTACCTAAAGTTCTTGAAAAATTTCTCGGAATAATATTCATAACTTTCCTCAAAAATGAACATTGTATCGAAGGAAATTAAGCAACTATCGAATTTTCATGCGACGTTTTTCCTTAGCACGGCAGTATGTGCAGAGCTCATGAGCCGTGGGCACGTGTCTAGAGCGTTGTGGACAGGGCTCATGAGTTAATGCCGCGGATCGCCCCCCTTTCGGCTCAGTCGTCGCTGCTGACGTCACTGGCGCTTTATATTTCCCATTCGTTCTTACGACCCTCAAGTACGAGCATACCCTATCTCCCACCTGCACATAGTTCTGTTTGGTAGAAATACGTCCAATATTAGTTCCCGGCGGGGCTAATGTAGAATTGAAGGTATGCCCTTACGTCGGCGGAGGAACATCATATGTGTCTGGATATAATATCTCTTTTAGAAAGGAAGTCTTATTTCACTCAAAACTCACCTTCGTGCGAGCCATCTTCGTTTCCCCGATTCGTTCCTGTGACAAAAACAATAAAATGGACCATTAGACAAGATACAATGGAGATGTTGCATGTGTGAGGAATTTGGGATTTGACTGTTGATTCTTATCTTTAAGTTCGCGAAAAACACGATGGTGCCACTTGTTTTCTGTGAAATCATCTCCTAAGCTCAAAAAAAGCTCTCAAAGTGAGGCCAAAATGGAGGGAATATCCCAAGCTATCCTGAGAGTCCTTGTCTACATCAAAACAAACTCTCCATGCAAAGATAGGGAGCAAATACATTGACAGGGCTGCCACTTTATTTGGGGACTCCAAAACTGGAAACACGGCAAACCTGCAAATGTATTTGCTCCCTATCTTTAAATGGAGAGTTTGTTTTGATGTAAAGGTGGACTCTCAGGGTTGGGTGGGATATCCCCTCCATTTTAGCTTCAACTTGAGAGCTTTTTTTGAACTTGGGAGTTGATTTCAGAGAAAACCAGTGGCACCATCGTGTTTCTCGCGAACTTTTACATAAGAATCAATCGTCAAATCGCAAATCCCTCACACATGCAACATCTCCATTACGAGGATCGTCCAGAAAGTGAGTTGACCTATCCAATATCTCCTAAATTAAGATAGACAAAGAAAATCTGTAAAAAACGTTGAAAAACCAGCATTCTCAGCTCTCTAACGCGATGTAGATTTCAAATTTTGTTTGATAGAACTCTAGAAAAGTGGATTTTTCTGAACCAATCTCCTCTTCTCGCGGGTCCAAATTTTCCCGCAGCGCCATATCAGCAAGTGAGTTGCTGTGAGCGCTTAATCTATCGCTAATCGCAAAATCGTGGCTTCAAAATGGTTGAAAGTCATAGAAACCGCGGAAGAACGTGCAGGGCCGGATTTAGGGGGTGGCCACATTTTAGGGGCAAATTTAGGGGGGTAGCAAATTTTGCATTTTGTCGTCTTTCGGTGATACAAGAGACAGCACGTTTAATTAGTCGAGTTAAGAGAGAAACCATACACGCAATTTGGCCTGGACTGGCGCGGTGCAGAGAGCAATAATGGCGAGGACTTGAAATGAAAAGGAGAAACCCTTGGCACGGCGGTCGGCATGTAACACATATTAGCGCCTACAAGACTGCATGAATACTTCACGCATTGCGAGACACACTGCGGTCGGCAGCGGTCGACGAGAAACGCATAGAGCCTACAAGACTGTACGAATACTTCACGCATTGAGCCAATCACAGTGCGGTCGGCACGGCGTGGCGGCGAAAGTTAAAATTTTGAAACCACATTTTATCTGTTCTTTTATAATTTTTCCGTTCATTTCTTTTAGATGGAAGGCATTGTCCATATAGAGATAAGTTTACGGAACTTAAATTTCGTGCTAAGTTCCGTGAAATTTTGCTAAAGTTGACACGGCTTTCACAAAAAATGTACCCAATACGAGTAAACGCGTCTTATGCACCCCTCCCTGTCCGGCACGTTCACTTGATGGTTTTTTATTGATGTTTCAAAACGCATGAGAAAAGGGCGGCAAAATACAGGC